>NC_134701.1:112415470-112733684 GCF_043290135.1 Rhipicephalus microplus
CGTAGACCGATTTGTATGGAGATATCTGCGTCGTCTCCTGCACCGCCGTGTTGTATGCGAAGGTCACATACGGAAGAATGGCATCCCACGTCTTGTGTTCGACATCGACGTACATTGACAGCATGTCGGCGATCGTCTTGTTAAGCCGCTCGGTGAGGCCGTTGGTCTGTGGGTGGTACGCTGTCATCCGCTCGGTGAGGCCGTTGGTCTGTGGGTGGTACGCTGTCGTCCGGCGGTGGTTTGTTTGGCTGTATGCCAAGATCGCTTGAGTTAAGTCGGCAGTGAATGCCGTTCCTCTGTCGGTGATAAGGACCTCCGGGGCGCCATGACGTAGGACGATATTTTCGCAAAGAACTTAGCTACCTCGGATGCACTGCCTTTTGGCAGGGCTTTTGTCTCGGCGTAGCGGGTGAGGTAGTCGGTGGCTACCACGATCCACTTGTTTCCGAAAGCCGACGTCGGGAACGGCCCCAATAGGTCCATACCAATCTGCTGAAAAGGTCGGCAAGGTGGATCAATTGGCTGCAGAAGTCCCGCTGGCCTTGTCGGCGGTGTCTTGCGTCGCTGACAGTCCCGGCATGTCCTCACATAACGAGTGACGTCGGTTGTAAGACGCGGCCAGTAGTACCTTTCTTGTATCCTCGCGAGCGTGCGAGAAACACCGAGGTGCCCTGCCGTCGGATCGTCGTGCAGGGCCTGCAGGAGTTCTGGTCGCAGAGCTGAAGGCACCACAAGGAGATACTTAGCCCGAAGCGGTGAAAAGTTTTTCTTTTGTAGAAGACCGTTTCGTAGAAAAAACGACGCAAGTGCGCGCTTGAATACCTTCGGGACTTCGGCGGTCCTGCCTTCGAGGTATTCTATTAGGGCCTTAAGTTCCGGGTCGGCCCGCTGTCGTTCAGCGAAGTCGTCGGTAGTTATCGTTCCCAAGAAGTAGTCGTCATCCGGGTCGTCGGGTAGCGGTTGGTCGACAGGCGCACGAGAGAGACAGTCGGCGTCGGAGTGTTTTTTGCCGGACTTGTAAATGACAGTAATGTCATATTCTTGAAGTCTCAGGCTCCATCGTGCGAGGCGACCTGAAGGGTCCTTCAAAGTGGCTAGCCAACACAAGGCGTGGTGGTCGCTCACAACTTTGAAGGGCCTGCCATAGAGGTATGGGCGAAATTTCGACGTAGCCCAGATGATGGCGAGGCACTCCTTTTCTGTTGTGGAATAATTTGCTTCTGCTTTGGATAGCGATCGGCTGGCGTAACTAATAACCCTTTCAAGTCCGTCAGCCCTCTGCACAAGAACGGCGCCAAGACCTACGCTGCTTGCGTCAGTATGTATTTCTGTCTCGGCGAATTCGTCGAAATGGGCAAGTAACGGAGGCGTCTGGAGGCGATGTTTAAGCTCCTGGAAAGCGTGTTCCTGTGGCGTTTCCCACTTGAACTCCACGTCGGCCTTGGTAAGGTTAGTGAGAGGATCGGCGATGAGGGCGAAGTTTTTCACGAACCGCCTATAATAGGCGCACAGGCCCAGAAATCGGCGCACGGCTTTCTTGTCAGTGGGCGGCGGGAATTCGGCGATGGCGGCTGTTTTCCGTGGATCAGGACGAACTCCAGACTTGCTGATAACGTGCCCCAGAAACAAGAGCTCTTCATACGCAAATCTGCACTTTTCTGGCTTCAGTGTGAGTCCGGAAGTCTTGATGGCTTGAAGTACCGCTTCAAGGCGCCGAAGATGCCCGTCGAAACTCGAAGAAAACACGACGACGTCGTCCAAGTACACAAGGCAAGTCTGCCACTTCAATCCTGCCAGTACTGTATCCATAACGCGTTGAAAAGTTGCAGGCGCTGAGCAAAGGCCGAAGGGCATCACCTTAAACTCGAAGAGGCCGTCCGGTGTTATAAACGCCGTCTTCTCTCGGTCTCTTTCGTCGACTTCGATTTGCCAATAGCCAGTCTTGAGGTCCATTGACGAAAAGTACTTGGCGTTATGGAGCCGATCAAGTGCGTCGTCTATTCGTGGGAGAGGATACACGTCCTTTCTTGTGATTTTGTTCAGGCGGCGATAATCGACGCAGAAACGTAGGGTCCCAACCTTTTTCTTCACTAACACCACGGGGGATGCCCATGGGCTGTTGGACGGCTGGATAATATCATCCCGCAGCATTTCATCAACTTGTCTCTTGATGGCCTCACGTTCTCGCGTCGAAACCCTGTACGGACTCTGACGGAGTGGTCTGGCATTTTCTTCGGTTATGATGCAATGTTTCGTGATTGGGGTCTGCCGAATTTTCGATGACGACGAAAAACAATCTTCGTATTGCAGGAGCAGGGCCTTGAGCTGTTCTTGCTTATCGTTCGCAAGTCTGGGATTGACGTCGAAAGCTATGGGAGGGGCTTGGTTCCTCTGAGCAGGTTCCGCAGAATTGGCGAGGGCGAAAGCACTGGTGGCTTCGACAATTTCTTCGATGTATGCGACCGTTGTTCCTTTGTTAACATGTTTGTACTCATTGCTGAAATTTGTGAGCATAACCGTTGCTTTGCCTCCCCGCAACTCTGCAATTCCTCTTACGACGCAAATATTTCGGGTGACCAACAGATGCTGACTGCCTTCAACGACGCCTTCGAAGTCAGGTGATTCAGGAGCGCCGACTGAAATAATGACGCTTGAGCGAGGCGGAATGGTGACTTGTTCTTCCAGCACATTCAAGGCATGGTGTCTAGACGGCGTGCGCGGTGGTAGTGCTTCTTCTGTGGATAACGTTATCGACTTTGTTTTTAGGTTGATGACAGCACCATGGAGGCATAAGAAGTCCATGCCAAGGATGACATCTCTCGAGCAACGCTGTAGGACTACGAAGTCTGTAGGATAAATACGGCCGGTAATGGTGACTCTCGCTGTGCAGATTCCTGCAGGCGTTACGAGATGACCTCCGGCTGTGCGGATTTCAGGGCCTTTTCAAGCTGTCCTAACTTTCTTTAACTTCGCGGCGAACGACCCACTGATGACAGAATAGTCGGCTCCAGTATCGGCGAGAGCGGTCACACTGTGGCCGTCGATAAGAACGTCGAGGTCGCTAATTCGCCGTCTCGCATTACAGTTAGGGCGTGGCGTCGGGTCACGGCTGCGTCGACTTGTTCGGCTGCTTCCATGTTGCGTCGTCAGGCCACCTTCGGTAAGTGAGCTTTCGTCGTCAGGGCTTTGCCTGGTTGGCGTTGTGTTCGGAAAGCTCCGTCGCGGCGTCGTCGTCGTCGGAGGATCTTCGGTAGTTCGTCGCACAGCAACCGCACCTCCACCGGTTGCTGCCCTTAGTTTCCCGGATACGGGCTAGGAGACCGGCCCTGCGTTGGGCCAGAGTACTGTCGGTGGTGCGGTGACGTGCGGCGGCTGGGCGACGGCGAACGCGAAGGGCTTCGTGGTGTCCACCGAGTTCCTGTCAGGTAGTCGGCGATGTCACGTGGTCGTTCTCCTGGCTGTGGGCGCGGTGCATTGACGGCGAAGCCACGCAATCCCATCTGTCGGTACTGGCAACGGCGGTATGTGTGTCCGGCCTCGCCGCAGTGGTAGCAGAGTGGGCGATGGTCAGGGGTGCGCCAACCGTCAGTCTTCCTCGGTGCACTGCGCTGGGCCGCTGGCGAACGGTATGACGTCGGTGGGGGTGGTGGCGGCGGTGGCGTCTGTCGACGGAAGTGCGATGGGGCGGCGTTTTGGCGTGGACGGGGAGTAGCGTTGTGGCGCAGTGCAGCGGCGTAGCTCATAGCTTCCGGCTCGGGTAGCGGTGCGTGGGGAATTTGAAGCGATTGCCGAACTTCTTCTCGCACAATGTCGGCAATCGAATCCACTTGAGGCTGCGCCGAAGGCAACAGCTTGCGCAGCTCTTCCCGCACGATCGCTCGGATCGTTTCACGCAGGTCTCTGGAGTTACTGGCTTGAGCAGCAGCGCAGTCTGCAGTCAGGCGACGATTATACTGTCTGGTGCGCATGTCCAGGGTATTTTCAATAGTGGTCGCTTCGGATACAAATTCTTGGACGGTTTTCGGTGGGTTTCTCATCAGCCCCGCGAAGAGCTCCTGTTTGACCCCTCGCATGAGGAAACGAACTTTTTTTCCTCAGGCATGTCTGGGTCAGCGTGACGGAATAGTCGGGTCATTTCTTCTGTGAAAATGGCGACATTTTCGATTGGTAGCTGAACCCGGGTCTCTAATAAAGCAGCGGCCCTCTCTTTTCGAGCGACGCTCGCGAACGTTTGCAGGAATGCGCCGCAGAAGACATCCCACGTTCGGAGCGTGGACTCCCGATTTTCGAGCCAGGTCCTTGCGGTGTCTTCTAAATAGAAGAACACACGACGCAGCTTTTCGTCATGGTCCCAGTGGTTGAGGGCGGCCACACGGTCGTATGTCTCTAGCCAGGACTCCGGGTCTTCGAACGATGACCCATGGAAAATTGGTGGTTCCCTGGGTTGATGCATGACCATCGTGGGCTGGGACGCTGCGGTTGTCATTGTCGCTGCAGTCGCGGTCATGGCCTTGGTCTTCCGCGGCTTGTCGTGTAGAAGCCCGTACTCCGGTGGTAGCCCTTGCTGTCGGCGGCTTGTTCGCTGCTCCTGGTTGGCGTCGGTGTCTTCTCCGCGACGTGGGCTGGGTTCACGGCTTGACGGGGGCGTCCGGTACATGAACGAAGCAGCACCTCCACCAAATGTCACGGGGTCGTGACGTGGCCGAAGACAGGAGACTTCTTGTTGGAATTTAACTGTTTATTTGGGCGAACCTGTGCCCGGTAAACAGAAAGTCCAATTACAGCAGCTGTCTCGCACAGATAGCAGTTTCAGACTGATAGCGGCGAACGGAGCGTCGGCCTTCGATCAACAACTGACAAGCGGCGAAGCGCGTCGGCATTTATACTCCCGCCGTCGAATGTTCTAGCGCTATCGCTGGTGGCGGCGTGCGTTCCAGAACAATCTGTACCATTCGCACAGTGGGCGTGATCTTATCGAAATGATCTACTACAGTCCGGAACCCTCTAGAAAACTGCAGGCGCGGTTTGCGCTGAGAATCGTGTGGTGTTTTGGGACGATAACAAAAACTTGGGAAATATAACGTGGCAATATTTAGGATAGTTGAGTCTCCGATGTGCATATTTAAATTCAGTTACATTCATATAATTATTTCACTTCAGTTTCCGTCAGCTTCAGTTTTTTAAAAATGCACACAAGCAAAACAATCACTGCACCAATATAACCATAATGGTCAAAGCTAACAAGGTTATAAATATCACGAGAGCTGCATGGAACAGCAGAGGGTGAACGGGACGCTTTCTCACTTTCTCCTCTCTATGTACAGTTACACTTGCGATGTCGAGCCATGCGAGATACATTGCAGACATGCATTGTTGTTTACTGGTAATATGCAGTGACGATAAGGTTTGAACACATCAACATCAGCCTGACTAAGTCCACTGCAGGACAAAGGCCTCTCCCTTTTTTCGCTAGTTAACCCGGTCCTGTTCTTTGGTTTGAACACATAATATGCTTAACTGTGGAAAACGAATGGATCGGAATAACAAACTAACGAAAATGTTTACAACTGCAAAACACTTACCATTATCGGAGTCAATAGCAGAGCTAGCTGCGACAAAGGCACAATGGCGTGACAGATTTCTTCTTCTTTGTCACTTCGAGCTTCATGAATCCACGTAGAAATAGACCACTGCGCTGCTGTTGCTGACTCCTGCACTCTCTGATTACCACCAGCCTGTTTTCCTTACACACAGATACTATAGGTCCTTGAGGACCTAATTTCCTCAATAAAAAATGAAGGCGAATGTATACCTCGTAGTTGTAGGCCGTACAATAAATTAGAGAGTCTATATTTTAATACCAGCAAGGAACACAACATAGAAGACGAGTAATATTGTACTTCGTAAAAAAAGACGAATTATATTGAGAGCACTTTCGGTGTGTGGAACATCAAAGTTTACTTACAAACGAATGCCAGTATTTACCTTCTGTTTTTATTGCAGCCGATCTATTCGGAACGTTTGTGATCACGAACAAAGCCACTTTGTTTACATTTTCCGATGCCCACCACTGCCCTAAACAAAGAGGAAAAAGTAAGCTGGCCGCTATGCAACGCACTAGCTGCAGTTATTGCTTCAAACGTACCAGCAACACAAAAAAAGAAAAAAAACAATGCCACACAAGTGTGGTATAGAACATCACTCGTAGATTTACCCTATACTGTAGACGTGCAAATTCTACTTGGACACAGAGGACAAGAAAATACAACACTCGCTACAGTAGAAAGTGTCGTGTTTTATAGTTCTCTCTGTCCCCGTCGAATTCGCGCTACTATACCATATGTTAAAATGAGATCTGACGAACTAGCCCACCTATCATGCCCACTGAAAATCGCTTATAGAGTTATAACTTCAAAATAGAGCCTGAAGATATAGGGGTCGTTTTACGCCAACGGTTCCAACCTTGGAGCTCCACCATCGGCGATTTGCGTGCGAAAAATTCGGAACTATGTACCTAAGCCCTAAAGTGCTCGCCCAAAACATTCTATAGCAAAATTTTTTTCCAGTACCGCAAGGCTCATGTGAATTCTTTCAAAAGCTCAAAACTATGGCTCGTAAAACACGTCCACAGTTCTTGAGTAAATAGGTCGATACAAATTTATAACCATTGAATATTATGCCTTTCAAATTAAAGAGGTTTTTATAATTTGAATGGTTTTCTGGGTTTATTATGTGTCCTCTATTAAAGAGAAAACTGTCCAAATTGATTTTTTTTCATAGAAATGCAAATTTGAGTGACATGTTTTAGCCGACATTACAAAAGCACCAGTATGTTTTAGTGTAGACGAACAATAATTTAAGGCGTATTTAGCGTGAAATACAGTATGCAGGTGGCGAGAAAGAGGCAAAATTTTTCATTTTTGTACATGTTCGGTTGTGAAATAAACATTTTGGCACTCCTTGTAAAAATTGGCTCAATCGCAGTACTTGCAGCTTTAATTGCCTACTCCCTAAGAAATGTTTATGAAATACTTTAGTTTGCAGCGAGATATATATTTGTGGTTTTTGTGTGTTAAAACTCTCGAGATTCATACGTGTATTTACGCCGTAGTATTGCGCCCTAGCAGTAAGTACAGGCTGAACAGATGTGGGAGTCATTTAGCTAGACTACATATTATACTGTGTCCGTGCTTATTTATAATATTTAAAAGCTAGCATTGCCCTTAGTGTACAAAAACGCGGGACCTTCTAGACTGAATTTAAGCCACATGCATGCAGCTATCCACTAACACTCTGCGTACTACACATGCTAACGCAGCACCGGGAAGGTGTACCGATGTGTGCAACACATCGCTACCTTTGCACTAACATTTAGAAGTAGAAAGACCATTACAATTAGGAGGATGATCTACGGAATACAATTGATTTTGAACCATGACAAGTCGCTTTTAAGACCACCATAATCGTATATAACGGGCCATGTGGCCCCAGTGAACATATGTTGGTAGATAACTGCAAATTATCTGCCAAGCAGCACATACTTTTTTTTTCACTTCATTTGATCTTTTACTTTAGGTTATTTTTACTTGTAAATGTTAGCGTACAGGTAGCATCTTGTTGTACACATCGGTACCACTTCCCGTTGCGGCGTAAGCGTACTACGCAGACTGCCAGCGTACAGCTGCAGTGCAATTGGGTAAATGCAGTCTAGCATAAAGGTATCGCGTTTTTTATTCAATATGGGTAAGCTTGTAAAGAATATAATTAACACGGACAGCGTAGATTATGTTTTCCAGAAGATCGCACACCCGTGCAGCTTGTACTTACCGCTAGGACGCATTGCTGGGGCGTAAAAACAGGTGCGAACCCCGACAGCGGTAAGAAACAAGTTCAAAATTATTTTCCTCGCCTAAAAAATATATATAACAAGTTCTCAATTGGTTGGTAATAGAAATAGTAAATCTGCTATTGAGCGTATTTTTACTAGAACCACTACAAGGTTAAATTCAGGACCAAACATCTGCAAAAACAAACATTTTTACGACTTTTCTTTTGCCACCTGTGCACCTTTAGAGGCACTAAATACGCTCAAAAGTGTTTTTGGTTGAAGTAAAACAATATGCCAATATGCTAATGCCAACTACCGCTTTTCGACTAATGTTGTTTCTTTATTAAAGATTCCAAAAATGAACTATAAGCAATGTTCTAAAGCTAGAAATTAGTTAATCTAATTAAGAAAGAACGAATTTTTCGACAACGTGTTTTACGATCCTTAGTTTTGAGATTTTTCAAAAAAATCACATAATGCTTGCAGTGCCCGTAAATTTTTTCTCGTGAAAAATGTTGGTGGCGAACACTATAGGCCTCGGGCACATAGCTCTGAATTTCGTTTCAAGCTAATCGCAGATGATCGAGAACCAAGGTCGATACAGTTGGCATGAAATTACCCATAGGTGTTGGGAACGAACGGACGACATTCTACTGTCCAATATTTCGTCACATCTCACGTGTGGTGAGATTTATTTTATGCAAATCAACATTCAAGCATTGCGTACGTTGTAAGTGTACTTGCTTTAGTAGCTATTGGCTCTTAAAATGATGCTATTGGAGCTTTCTCTGTGACTGTGCTGCATTTTTCACGCAGACCTGTTCTCTTAGTTTTTTGTGTTTTTTTTAGCGTGACAGCGTTAACCATTTCGACGCCCAAGCCGATCAACATACTGTACATTTTCTACACGCTTTTTAAAAAAATAACTGATAACAAAGTTTTGATACCAATTGAGTTGAATCAACTGAAAGACCAAGAAGGATTTTGTAACGGTTACTCAATAATACACCGTATATATACTACCAATGAGCGATAAATTAGCAATAAATGTGCGAAATACAAGCAGTTGAATACATAGTCTTCATATAATACGAGAAAGGATTTGATACAGTAGAGACATCAGTGGTGATGCATGCACTACAATATCAGGGTATTGATGAATCCTACATCAACATAAGGGAAGAAATCTACAGCTGATCTACAGTCACCATAGTTCTTCGTAAAGAATGTGACATTGTTTTTGTTTGAGTAAACAGTGAATGAGTGAATGAATGAATAATCCCTGTAAAGAACAACGTAACGTAGGGAGACAATCTCTCTTCAATGCTATTTACGGCGTGTTTACAGGAGGTCTTCAGGGTCATAGATTGGGAAGAGCTAGGTATAAGAGTGAACGTTAGGTATCTCAGAAACTTGCAACATGTTGATGACGCTGCATTGATAAGTAACTCAAAATTGAAATACGGCTCATAATTAGTGAACGAGACATTGAAAGTAGAAGTGTAGGACCGAAAATAGTGTGCAGAAAACTAATGTGCAGCATCCTCAGAAGAAAACAGCGCTTTGTGACAGGTGGAGATATGTGCAAGTTCTTAAGGAATACACCTAATTAAGACAGGTAATAACCGCGGAGCCGAATTACGAGAGTGAAATAACTAGAAGGGGATGGTGTGGAGCACATTGGCAAATATTGTCAAATCATAAATGGTAGTTTACCACAAAAGTTTAAAAGGAAGGTATATAACAGCTGCATATTGCCTGTACTTACCTACGAAGTAGAAATCTGGAGGCTTACAAACAGCGTTCCGCCTAATTGAGTGCGAGGCAATGCGTGATTGAATAAATGCTAGGCGTAAAAAGCGAGCAGACTTTGGGTGGGGGAACAAATCGGAATGAAGGATATCAAAAATAAAGAATGAGAAATGGAATGGACATGAACGAGGAACGTAGCGCTTGGGCAGACTAAGTGGTGTTAATTAATGATAAGCGACTGCATTCTCAGGGAAGAAAAACGTGCGAGGGTGTGACCGAACGTTAGGTGCACTAATTATGAGGTTAAGAAGTTTGCAGGTATAACGTGGTACCATTACCAAGAAGCCCAGGCTGATTAGTGTAACAAGGAAGAGGCCTTTGTCCTGCAATGGGCCTAGTCAACCTGATGATGATAATGATGTAGGAATCAAAACGTTGAACAACACAGTTTCACTCAACGTGCCTTTCACTCAACCTGCCTTTCACTCAACCCCGTACCTTTCTTTTTGTAGCTTTGTGTATTGTTTTATTTGATATGTTTACCGTGGCATCGTACTGTTTGTAAATATCAGTTATTATTGTCGTCTCCTAATAAGTTTCATTCTATATTAACGTTTACTTGTTCACCAGTGTTTATGTTTTTAATTACCAATGTCACGATCTATTTCTTCTAGTACCACACTAACTAGTTGGGACAAATGGCTTGTAAGTTTCTGTGTTTACAATGCATTGAAGTACAAGTGTATAACAATTTTTTGTGTTTTATTTCAGTGCCAATAAACTGTCCTAATAATATGTAATATAATATCACAATTTTCGGGTACAGTGACTCTGTTAGGTGTTGCTGGCTTTTATATCTTGTACCCTTCATGAAGAGTTAATGAAGAAGATATGATTGTTCAGTTATTCAGTCATTTTTAAACAAACAACTTACTTCTTAAACGTGCATTCTTTGCGTTCTTCTTGCAATTACACATCCTCTTTGTAGTGGCTAGTTGCACAAATTCCGCTTAGGTACAACCATCTTTCGATTCAGAATGCTTCCAATAATTATACTCCGAGTTGCTGTTCTTTTTTATCAATATTTGCAAAATGCCGAGACTTTCAAATTTAGACGTACGACGCATTTTGCTGGAAGGATTGTTATCGCTTTTTATTGTTTTTTATGGATGTGAACTTCAATTTTTACGCTAGGAAAACTTGCAGTCCACAAATTTTTGTATTGTTGTTTCACACATCTTCGTAATAAACCAAGTATCTTGTATGCGCAGTATCGGCTGCCAGATGTATATTTCAAAATGAAGCAGTGTAAAGGCATCATTCATAACATACACAATTTTCATGGTCCCATCTTAACAAGCCCCAAGTTTAACTGGAAACAACACTACGAAGTGCCTGCCTAAGACTGTGATAAATGCCTTCCAAGTTGCCGGTAAATTGATAAATGTTTACATATGGAACCCTGATATACGACAAGAAAAGTCAGTGTATGGCATTGAAAAGCAGTGCCAGGAGTGCCTTAGTAAAACACTGTGCTGCTCTTTTATCACTGGGAAATAATGTGACCATTCCAGAGAAGCCTCATGCTGGGCATTGTGAGTGCCTGGATGGTATTACTTTTGTCTCACCATAAGAAAAAAATAATGCGTCAGATTAAGCCAGGCTGGCCACAAGGAGTTAGGCAGACGTGTGGACATTTTTTTAGCGAAGTAGTGAAAAAATTCGCACTGGTCCTGTTGGGGTTACTGCCACAAATGACAGACGCTTCGTCACCTCAGTAAATGTGCAGATGTGTCTTAGAAGGTTAGCTTCATTAGTTTTTTCTTTAACTGATAGCTGCCAACATTCTTCATTGTACAGGAGTTTTGTTCCTCACGTGTGAGTGTTAAGCTATCCACGGAATAAATGCTACAAGTCTACTTACGGAAAGCTCCCAGGTCCCAAATGCACGTTTTTTTGGGCTTGTAATCATAAGCATCTTATTTGGGTAAAGATGAGCATTTTAAACTTGTACAGCGAAAAATTAGAGTGGCCGGTCGTTTGTGGTCATGATGTTCCTCTCAATATTCTGTGTGTTCGGCATTACGCTGTCAATCTGGTTCATATGAATCGAAGATAGTTATGCAGTTTACGAGGATTTCAAGTTCCGTATTTTAATATAAAGAGCGAGAGAAGGACATATCAATAAATTTTACGAACAAAGTTGCTTATCCTCACACTCACGATACATCACTGAAACTTTTGCCCATGTTCATCATAGCAAGCTCACTTTAGTAGCATTATGGCAGATACTGGTCAACAAAACATAAAAGTGACCAATTTTTTATCGGAGTCATTTCAATTGTACAGTATTACCTCGTTAATTCGTAGTTTTAAAAACCTAAAAACCAGTGAAACTTCTCAGATAAACATAATATAGGAGATAAGCAAAGTTTACGCTAATCGCCGAAAAAACGTCAGCGCTTTTCAGAAAAAGCACTACTTATCCGTTCTTCAGCGGCACTTTCTAACTCGTGAATGTTCAAAAGAGAAAAAAATTGGCCGGAATCTGCATGTTACACTAAAAATGTTGTCGAAAGACGATAGTCTTGTGTCTGGAGAGAGTGAAGAAAACGTTTATGTGATGTTCTCCGCAAGAAATCGGTGAATGGTATTCAGCAGGCGCTGCGTTAGAGTGTCTCGAGCGTGTAGCGGAGGTGAACGAGCGCATCGAGGAACGTTAGCGCCATCTGGCAGTTATCTTTGAAAATAAAGGTGTGCGTGCAAGCATTGAAAGATGCGCGCCAGTCTCGGAGGTGATAAGTTGTAGAACGCAAAGCGACGGGCAAGTGCCTCCACCGTGACGTCGTAGCAAAGCTTTGGAAACACCTTTTTTGAGCATCGCGTTGCACTGTCAACGTGCGCGATAAACGCTACTGTCCTTAGAGTTCGATATCTGTGCCCCTTCTGGTATAAAGGCAGACATACAAAACATTGACGTGTTGTTATGGCGCCTTAGATATGCGGAATAATTGCTTTTCCATTGACAATCGCACAACTATGAACGCTAAATCTTGAGCATTAGTGGTGGGCGCTGCGCATGAGGTTGGCCGTTTGGTGCCATTTGAGGTATTGTTAAGGGCGGACATACGAACAAATGTACAAACAGACCGACGAACAAACAGACAGACACAAAGTTTTTCCGTCGGAGGTCCCCAAGGAAGACTATCGTCTTTAAAAATTACATACAAAAAACTTTAACCAGCTGGCCTTTTCCGCACTTCCATTTTATTTCGCAGAGGAAAACTGGCTAATGCTCGTTTGCTTTGCGGTCGCACTCGGGCCTAGGAAAGCGTCCTCCAGCGGCTTGATACGCTCCATCAGTCGATCTTCCCCGCCGCTGTCCTCGACCTTATTTTAAAGCAAACGCAGCAATTTTGTCATCTAAGAAAATATCAGCACCTGATGCTGATGCTGATGACCTTTGATGGATGGCGCTTACCCACAAAGGGGGATGGGCCGAGAACCGGGCGGCACCTCTCGGGGTGGTTGGGCATCGTCGTCGTCTTCGCCGTCACCTACGTTAGTTGCTGTTTGAATTATTTCGGCATCTGTCATTTCTCCGGTCGCTGCCACATCCGGCTCTCACAGTGTGTACTCAATCAATGTGAGGTCAGTTGCGGGCGCACCTTGACCTGTTTGCTTGATAACCCCTGCAAAAAGTTTCTCACAGCCTGTGAAGTCATCTGTCTCTGCCATCTCCGCAAACAGGCACACTTGTCTTTACCTGTCGAATTTGCCCCAAAAAGGACAGTGAGCCTGTTCTTCCATTGTTTCACTCCAGAGCATGCTCCACTTGTCGGTGTGATGGTGTGGCTCGGCAACATTTGAAAAAAAAAGTGCTGCCCTGTCAATGTTGCAAATGCCGCTGTCAGCAAACCTCTCCCGCAACACGGCGAGCCAGCTGCTGCGCCAATTGTCTGCAGTGGCTGCATCTATAGTGCCGCTCTCAATGTGCACTGACCTTGACACCGCACTGTTCGTTTTTTAAGCAGTCGAACTAGCCCCTCCTGCGACTAAAATCTGTGTGCCCCATTTGCAAGGGGGTCTGTCTTTTGTATTATTATTGCTCTGGGGATGACAAAGTTGGCTGCCCTGGCATTTAGCAGAACACATCATCAATGGCCCTTTAACAACTGGGAACTTTGACCTTCCAACCCACTTTCACTGGCTGAAGAAGGTCTGCCGAAATCCATCTAGCACATTTTGCTTGTTTTTCAGCACAGTCGAAAGCGTTGACAAAGAGATGTCGAATTCTTGCGCGATGCTTTGTTCGGCCTTTTTCTCTACTTTCTTAATAGGGCAACCTTGTTTTCTAGTGTTAGATACTTCCACTCTTTTGAGGCCACGCTTGCCGCTCCTCACAGTCAGCGAAAAATTCATTTAGTGTGGTTTGCGTAGATAAACGGAAATCACACCTCAGGAAAATCACTACACAAAGCGAACGAAACAACCTACGCCAAGCGTGGGCGGCCTCTCTTCTCAGTGCATGTGTCATATGATGTGCTACAGGATTGCTTGACAAAGTTGAGATATAGCTCGGCTGAGAGAATGTGCACTTTGCGTGCGCATAGCAATGACGTAGTGACAAGCACGGCTGAATAAAAAAAAAAGGAAGGATTTTAGGCGTGGCAGCATCGCGCGAATCTTGTAAAATGGTCCAACGCCTAATTTTGATTCTACTGCTAGTCAAAATTTCAAGTTACCCACAATCAGTCCCAAAATTACTTAGAGATAAAGGCAAAATATACATAAGCCGCAAAGTAAAATGTTCGTTGCCAAAAAAAATTTCGACTTAGTTGTATTTTGGAGATATGTGAGTTCATGTTAACCAGTATTACTACATCCTCTTGTTTTAAAAATTTTGTCTCGGCATTATATGATCTTAGATGTGAGTCTACTATATTCAGTGTAGACTACTATATATAGACTACTATACTGTATATAAACTACTATAATCATGCTACTATATTCAGTATTCAGAAGCGCAATTAGCGCATCATGAAGGATCCATTATACTCCTCTGTAGCGATAACGCGTGCGCACGCTGGGCACAGTGACGCTACGTTAGCAAACCCCGAGAACTCTAGTCTGGCGCCAGGCGCGATCAGCGTCCTTCGGCGCGGCCTGACGGCAGAAGGCGCGAAACGCGACATGCTGCATTTCGTGCCGATGCCATGGAGTAGAATTACTCTATGCCGATGCGTTACGTAGACAACACTGCGTCTTCCTCTTTTAGTGACAGAGGGATGCTTGACGCGCTGAAACGCGCATGCGTCCGAGCAACGCAGCGCGGCGCGTGCCTGCGAGTGGCAGGAGCGGCGCGTGGTGGGGCAAAGCCGTCGTGCCGGGACGATATTAATGCCGGAGATCAGGCGCACCGCGTCACGTCGAAATGTATTGACGCCTTGACGGTGGCATGTAGTCATGTTCTCACATGACACGCATCTCATGTATAATATTTTTGCACCAGTCACATATCTTCTTCATCCATTGGCGTCACGTAATACCAAGTTTGCCATATGTGAAGCTAGTAAAACGGCCGCGAGCGCATCATGAGTGTGGCATGTAGTGATAATGTTACAAGACACGCATAACGTGATTATCATGTTTGGACATGTAGTTTACCTATATCGTCCGTTAGCGTCGCGAAATACCGAGTTTGGTATTGTGAAGCTAGCGAAATGGCCGCGAGCGCATCATGAGCGTAGAATGTAGTCATGTTGTTACATGACATGCATCTCATGTTTATCATGTTTGCACCAGTATAATACCTTCGTCATCCAATCACGTCCGGTAATATCAAGTTTGGTATAAGTGAATCTAGCGAAACGCGCGCTAGTGCATCATGAGCGTGACATGTAGTCATGTTGTTACATGACACGCATCTCATGATTATCATGTTTGCACCAGTGACATAGCTTCGCCATCCATTCGCGTATCATGATACCAAATTTGGTATATGTGACACTAGAGAAATGGCCGCGAGCGCATCGTGAGCGTAGCATGTAGTCATGTTGTTACAAGACACGCATATCAAGATTTTCATGTTAGAGTCTGTCGCTTATATTCGCCATGCAATCATGTCATACCATTCCAGTTCCGCAACATGTCATGTGAACGAAACCACCGCAAAATATGCAGGACCATGAAAGGTATATGATGACATTCATGACAAACATATTATGATTTTCTTGTGATGACTAGTCAAACACGTTCTTTAAACATTCATGTTATGCCATACCAAGTTTGGTATCGATACCATTATCGAAACGGCCAGGAGAGCTAAAAGTCGAAGGTGGATAAATAGATAGATAGATAGATAGATAGATAGATAAATAGATAGATAGATAGATAGATAGATAGATAGATAGATAGATAGATAGATAGATAGATAGATAGATAGATATGCTCAAAGTCACCGAAGTTCGCTACGAAATGCTTCGTATTTATAAAATGGCTTAATATATGCATGTTACACAGCATATGTCGACGAAAGACGATAACCATGCGTCTGGAAAGAGTGAACAAAACGTCTATTTGATGTTCTGCACAAGAAAATCGCTGAATAGTATTCTGAAGGTGCTGCGTTAGAGCACCTCGAGCATGCAGCGGAGGCGAACGAGCATATAAAGTCACGTCACACGTGAGCGCTATCTGGCAGTTATCTTGGAAAACGAAGCGCGCGCGCTCTGCGCGCCTGTCTCGGAGGTGTTAAGGTGTAGAACGCAAGGCGATGAGCAGGTTCCACCACTGTGTCGTCTTAGCAAAGCGTTCGAAACACTTGCCTTTTTGTGCAAGCATTGCCTGCTCAGCGCAACTTGATAAACGCTACGTGTACCTATAATAACGTATTTATGCTTTTTCTAGTAAGAGACACGCATAAACAATATTGAAGCGTGATTATGGTTTCTTAGATATGTACAATAATTGCTTTTTAATTGACAATCACACAAGTATGAACGCTGAATCTTGAGCATTATTGGTGGGTGCTGCGGGTGGGGTCAGCTGTTTGGAGTATCGTTTGGCCACTTTGGTGCCGTTTAAGGTAACGTTAGGAGCGGGAAAAGAGATAAATGTACTGATAAACAGAGAGGCATACCAAAAGTTTTGCGTTGAAGGTCCCCAAAAAAGACGATCGTCTTAAAAAAAAAAGGTGGTCAATGAAAACTCTAGGGTGTTTGAGCGTTCACTTTGTGCCTTTTTGGGTTGTCATAATGGTAGGTTGTGTCCTCGCGCTATGTTGTATGTGTTTGCTGATGTCTTCATTGTTTACAGTGAAGATGCCAGCAAATGCACACGTCATATACCGACGTAAACAACTGTTCCCAGTTCGCAAAAAATATTTCCGGGAAACCAAGTTTATGCTGTGTTTTAAGTGGCTTACTCACGTCTGTATTATCTACGTTAATGATATTTCCTACATTCGCTCTGCACAGCTTAGGAATGGAAGAACGGTATTGTACTTAACGGATTTAGTATACATTAGTGGTTTTTGATACACAAAAACAATGGGAGTGCTTATTTTGCTGTTGTAGTTGAACTTGACAACATTAATTCTAGTGCCTACTCTGCACGCCTGATACATTTAAGGTCACTATTCAATTTTTGTGCGAAAATCCTCCTATACCACCTGTAGTGATACAGACGTCTTGAAAATTCGTTTACTTTGTTTTGCCTAAAAGGGAAAGAAGAGTAAGTGATAGGCCTATTCGACAACCGTATAGTCGAACACTGCAAGAACGCTGACAAAATTGTTTCCTATTTTTAACTAAGACTACCAAAGCGGAGTAGACAGCACCAGCTGCAGTAACGGACAAAGCCACGGCTTCGAGGTTAACAAGAATATCCTGGTATCATTCATATGGAGAAGATTTTCAATACCAACTCCGTGATCTCCAAGCTAAACTAAAACGGTAATTCTATCGGCAAGTACATTTTTGAAAACTCTTGCACATTATTTTTCTCTAATCACAATTAATACCAATAAGAGTGATTTAGCGCCGCCATGACGACACAGTCGGTACTGCATGTGGCGAGTCAAAACTGTCAGTTGGATATGGCTTAGCGACTATAATCCTAGGTGTCCTTATTTGTTCAATTCTACGTAAGGCATCAGTATACGTTGCATCAATATGCAGTATGTTTGAACGTAAGTTCTCAAATATATCTGGACATGAGTGTGACGCCTGTTCTTCATACTGACAGTGACGTACTGTAGCGTGAGTTTGCATCGCGATCAATTGATTTGTGAGGCTTAACGTCCCAAAACCATCATATGAATAGGGCACGCTATTTCGCTTCGAGTGTCCCACAGAGCAGGGCCACCCAGACTTCTAGAACGTGCTCCGCTCAGCCTTCCTTAAACTTCAACCACAGGCCTCCACTCTCAAGCAAACCCAAACTTCCAAACGCCACCCAAACTTTTAGAATGCACTAAGCAGACGCCAGCAGCGGTCTTTCAGCCACAACCTACCATGAACTTTATCGTGCGAACCGTACCTGTCCAAATAAGAATGGTTCTCTAACTTCCAAAGACATCAGCCATAACTCTCCTGTCGAAAACAGTCAGCAACTTCACATGGGAGCCACACAAAACATGCCGTCTTCGGGCTACCACTATCCTTCCCGTACGAAGAATATTCTGGCAAAGCTGACAATTGACTACTGCCTCTAGGTGACTCTTTTCAATACCTCCCATCAATGATACCTTCCTTCAAGCAAAGGCCAGAAAAATTGCGCAGAAAGACACCCGCTTTCAATTGCGTGTAACTGTACTGTCGACATACCTGAAGGCTTTGAGTACCGACAGGCATAGAGGGAACACTGAAGCCGGCTACTTGGGATATTTCTGATTCGAACAAGCTCAATGGACAAAAGGTACTAAAGAACGGCTCTTTGGAATTGCTGTGCATAGTTGTTAATCATTAAAAATCAAGTGATATGCAAGTACCTATTGAAGAAGGTCGTCTCATGTCACAGTTAACCACACGTGAGTTAGAACGTCCGACAACATTAAAGAACAATAAGGACTTACGCCCGCTCGAACACAATAAAATTATTCGCAACGGCTTACACCTTTCAAAATACATTGCTAACTTAGATACTGTTCCAGTGTACCCACCACTTCAAAAAAGGAATTTTTTAACCAATCGAAAAAGTCGTTAGCCTATCAACGTTTGTTCTTTGTGGCGCTCATATATCGGCCTTATGGAAGGGTCCTACATATTACCCAACTTGTAGTGAAACAAATGAATCTCAGCTTTTAAAATACTTAGTAAAAGGGTTACAGCGCAAGCATGCAAGTGCTGGAAATAGGTAAACAATAGGCGAGGAATGGAAAGCAAGGATATCAACACGTGCGCTGAACCAACTGACAATTTCTCGCAGCACACATGTTATTATATACATACAGGCAAAACCGTTTAACAGCAAACGTGAGCAACGTGACATTGTTCTGGAAGAGTGTCCGATAAGAACAAAGGCACAATAATAAAATGGCGAACCCCTATCTAAATGTGCGATAACTTTGTCATGAAAAGCCACTGAAGGCTGGTGCACGCATTCGTCACCAAATTTCCTAATATAATACGCCTCATCAATTTCACGTGTTCATTTGTCTATATAGCGTACCAGCACACCTATGGCCTGAAATTGAGGCTGGCACCCGCAACTTTTACACTGCAATACAAGGTTTGAAGATAGCTTTTTGCAGAACTCATTTATGTGCTCTCCCAAACTTTTATGTAGGCACCGTCCAGTTTGACCTATATAACAACGACGGCACGTTAAAGGAAGCATGTAGACAACACCCACTGGGCATTCTATAAAGTATTTAGGTGTTTTACGGCACATGTCCAACTCTTTATCGTATTTCCTCTGAGGCGCTCATCTGTGAACCTGCAAATTTGGATGCAAGGGGCTGACAATACCACATCCACACCATATCTTGAACCCACTTTTAGGGGCGAAACTCCTTAAGCCGTGGGCTGAGCACCTCCTCGTACTCGTTTGTAGCCACCTCTCGTTAGCTCTTGAACTGGCCGTAGAGGGTGGTACTTGTACATATAACGAAATGCATGTATACGCTGAAAAATGCAAATGTTATGATACTAGAGGACGTTACTTGTAGTACGGTACAAAATAAAAATCACTGCACATCTATGGAGGGAATGATAAGGAGTAGGGATAAGCGACCATCAGTCTGTCCGTGCTTCGGTTCGTCCGTTCGTTCTTGCTTTCATCCAACCGCGCGTCCCTCTGCGCATTCATGCGTCCGTCCATTCGTGCGCTCGTCCATGCGTCTGTCAATCCGTGCATTCATCCGTCCGTCCTCTCATGCGTCCATCTGTGCGTTCAATTGTCCGTCCAGGCATGTGTCCCTGCGTCCGTCCATGCGTCCGTAGATGCGTGCGTTCATACCTGCGTTCGTCCATTAGGGCGTTCATCCATTCATTCGTGCGTCCGTCCACTGCTGCATCCGTTAATTCGTCTGCCCGACCGTCCTCTCGGGCGTCCATTCGTCCGTCTGTTTGTTTGTATCTGCTTCCGTCCATGCATCTATCCATCCGACTGTCCGTGCGTCAAATATACAGACAGACAGACAGACAATGCATTGATGCGTCCAGTGGTTGATTCACGATTTGCCGATAAAATGCTCCGAAGCTTCGCCCTACTCGTCATTAATCATTCCATGGATATGCTGTAATTTTTTTTCATACATTGAAGTAAATTGTGGAACTATGAAATGACAGTCACTTTTTCTTGCTCTTCTGTTCTTCCTGGCCTCTCTTACATTTTTCGATTTTCGGCAGCAATGTCTTGCACACTGAAGAAATGACAGATTTCGGAAATCGTCTTGAACAAATTCTTTTATTCTGCGTTATTTCACTGTCAATAACTTATGCAGGCATGACTTAGATAAGCTAGCAGTTATAGCCGCTGAAGCAATCGTTTTCTTAATATATATATATATATATATATATATATAGAGAGAGAGAGAGAGAGAGAGAGAGAGAGAGAAAGAGAGAGAAGGGAAAGAAATTTATAATTAATGAGATCTAACAGACAGTAATGCCAAGGACTGTATAGGGGAAGTTATTAGAACAAATAGACTGTCAATAGGAAAAAGAAAAGTGGGTGAAACAATAACCAGACGTGAGCAGGAATCGAACCTACGACCTTCGACTAACGCGTTCGATGCTCTAATCACTGAGCTATCACAGCGGCCTTCCCTGACCCCACTTTTTCGAATTTATATGGGATTTTAGAAGTAGAAGTGTCGACCAGCGCCATCTATAAGCCAAGCGGCGAGTGTGAAACACCCTTTTATGCACATGTGTGGCGTCACGTAGCACGTGAACTTATTACGAGCGGGCAGCTCACCATTAGTCCCTTGTATACAACCTAATGACACCAAGTCTGCCAGTATGAGACCCTCGTTAAAGAATAAGGGAAAGAAGTGTATACCTAAGGGCTCGTTTTTCCGTGTTTTGACACAATATTAATGAGATCTAACAGACAGTAATGCCAAGGAATGTATAGGGCAAGTTATTAGAACAAATGAAATGTCAATAGGAAAAAAGAAAAGTGGGTGAAACAATAACCAGCCGTGAGCAGGAATTGAACCTACAACCTTCGAATAACGCGTTCGATGCTCTAACCACTGAGCTATCACAGCGGCTTTCCCTCATTCCTACTTCTAAATTCCCATATAAATAAAAAAGTAGGGTCTTTTGAGCTGGGCAGATCCCGGGACGGAAGAAGACAGGAAGCTGTAGTATCTCATGCAAGGCATGAAGGTGAAATGATTTGCTGGGCTTGTGAGAAATCCACCGGCCACAGTAGCTGAGTTCACGAAAGAAGCCACAGTGACTGAACGAACTCTACAGAAACGGTACCGCCAAAATAACTCGCTCAACTTTGTAGCGACGGGTCCAGTTGCGGCTGCGGCGAGCCTCTGTGACCACGACAAGCCACTGAGGAAAGTCATGCGGAAGATTCTAAGAGAGAAGCTTTGGCAGCTCGGTTTCATTTCAGCAACCAAACGAACACCGGCATTGTCTAATGTCGCTGATGTTGTCCGGAATGAAGCCCGTCAGGCTCGCTCTTCATCCGGCTATGGTGATGTGCCCCAGCATTTTTTTTTACGCTGATGCAGTCCGATGCCCCGTCATCGCACCTTTGGCACAGAGGGCTCCAATTACTTAACCACCACTAACCCTGCAAACACAGTCACTCTCAGCGCTGGCGACTTTCCCAAACTCGCCGATCTCACCGACCAGACGCATGCCATATAACCAACTCGTGAACCCCATAACGTGGCTCAGTAGTGAGTCCCCGCTGATTTTCCAGCGTCGGAAAACCGATTTGTGGCGTACCGTCGACCATAGACCGATATGCTTTCATTGTGGTGAAGCTGGGCACGTATACAAACTTTGCTGTTATCGAGACGCTCAGTGCTCGAAATTTCCTCAATACCCTCAATGCGCTGCGTTATGACATTTGACACAGGTATAGTGACGCTCGCGTGAACACAAATTGCAGAATTCAGTGACGTCCAAATCACGTTCTCCGTCTCTTAGGTGGGGCAGTTCACCTTATCGTCGCAGTTTTGCCGACGTCACCAATGGCAAGTACCCTAGCCCGCGACGGTGAAACTAGATGCAGCAACATCGGGGAATAGGGTCGCCATTGATCGCAAATCCAAATAGCTTCCACTACAGATGAACGACAGCTCGAAGTTGGCGATGCTGAAGACAACCACAGCAATGACTAATCCGACGAATGAGACAACTGCTGACGTTATCAGCGCCAACCTCGTCGTTTATATTGACGACCACTTAGAGATGACTCTTGTGGACACAGTATCTCACTTTTCCATAATAAGCCCAGAGCTACCCGACATACTAAGCAAGGTGAAGATGCCATACTATGGACCCATTATGAGATCTGCAGAAGGTCAGTGGATGACAACAGTAGCAAAGTGCACGACCCGACTCTTCATTCTTGGTGCCACCTTTCTCGCCACCCTCATCATTCTTCACGAGTGCTGTAAACAGATCTTAGAAACGGATTTCATGCGCGAATACTTGCCTGTGATGACCATCCGCAACAAAAGCGCAACATTCGCTATAAACTTGGACGCTGCTGCAGATGAGGAACACAAGCCACCTCGCTTCCCCTACATGACGCTATCCCCGGTGCACGACATCATACTGCCACCACAAAGTTGCTTCTTCGTATCTGTGCACTGCGACATCTTCATAAACGGTACTGGCGTCACTGCTTACTTCAAGGAGCTCGCATTTACTGCGACATTTCGCTTCTCAGGGCCCACATTACGGTTAATTATGGATGGGCTGAACTCTTATTGACAAATTTCAGCACAGAACGTCGGGAAATGAAAAGGCACGGCTATTCCGTATTTCAACGAACTCGCTCAAGTAGAATATTGCATTTAGTGCGGGAGGCAGCAGAGTCTACAACCCCCCCACTGGCACCTTTTGTCGTTATTTCGACGTTATCTTCCATTGAGAAAGACCGCCTTCTCACGATAATCAACAAGTCCTACGGCGGCTTTTCATCCTTTCCAAGAGCTTGACAAACGCCACTGACGAAACACCGCATCATCACGGATTCCGACAGCCGACCCATCTGGGTAACTTCTTATTGCGTCACTCCAAGGAAGCGTGACACTATAGACATCTGTATGAAAACGATGCGGCTAAATGGCATCATTCAGATATGTAACAGTCATTGGGCAACACCTAATGACAATGACGATGATAATAATATGTGGGGTTTAGTGTCCCAAAATATAGTAATATAGTAATAAGAGAAGCTGTAGTTGGCGACTCGAGAAATTTTGATCACCTGGGTTTTTTTTAACGTGCGCCCAAATTGGAGCGCACGGGCATACAGCATTATTGCATCCATTGAAAATGCAGCCGCCGCAGCCGCTATTCAATGCCGCGACCAGCGGGTCAGCAGTCGAGTACCTTAGCCACTACACAACCGCGGCAGGGCTGAGCATCACCTGTAGTAGCCATCAAAAAAAAATGAAAGCAGCCTGCATTCATGCGTAAACTACTGGGAGCTCAATCAGACAACAAAGAAAGACGTCTTTACTTTACGGCGTATTGATCATTTCTTGGATTGACTAGGAAAAGCACGCAACTTTTCTTCCATGTTAATGAATAGCGGTTATTAGTGAATTGAAGTGGATAAGGTAGATCGTCAGAAGACCGCCAATGTCACGCTTGATTGGCTTTATAAATTTGAGGTGCTTCCTTTCGGTTCGTGTTTGGTGGCAGCACAGGGTACATGGTACTGTCAGGACTTAAGCGGCAAATCTGCTTAGTGTACCTCAACGACGTGATTGTCTTTTCTGATACTTTTCATTGACACTTACGAAGGCTCAAAGCAGTTTTCGAAGTGCTACGCTTGGCCGGTTTTGCACTAAACCCTGAAAAGTGCCACTGTTCACGTTATATAATACAACGTAGTACCTTTTGCATGTCGTAATTAAAATTTGACTTGAATTGACTCGACCTTGGCTTCCAAAAACATCAATTCCTTGGTCATGTTGTCATCGGCCACGGTATCCGACCCAACCCGGATAAAATTGCTGCCGTGATGAATGTCGCGACGCCATCAGAGAAAAATTAGTGCGATGTTATTCAAGGCTTTGCCTATTACCGGTGGTTTATTGACAATTTTTCACGCACAGGCCATTGACACAGCTAACTAGGAAAAATATCCCCTTCACATGGGGCAACGACCATCAGCAGGCATTTCACGAGCTTCGTCAGCGCATACACGGATGCATCTCCGTATCATAACAGCGAGGGCTTTCGAACGGTAATGGCTTCCGGTGAACTACAATTGCCATAGGGCTTCCGCTAGGACAGTAGTACGCAATGCATTGCAGAAACCACGGCCATACTAGAAGCAGTTACCATGCCGAAACCAAATGCCCGCAATTTTCTGATACGCACAGATGGCCAAACAGCTTGTCGAGCATTCGTAACGGGTGATAATGCAGACGCCCATTACAGCAAACTTACGAAGCACTTAGCTGACCAACCTTCTTTACGTTTTCGTATAAAGAGGGTACCTGATCACTCGAGCATCAAATGGAATGATGTGGCACATGCCATGTCCCACGTAAATCTCCCGGGGCCTCCTCTGTAATAGGTGAATTCACTGAAGCATATCGAATGACTTTCTATGGCACGTTTATACAGGAGAAAACGATTACAAGAGTTTCGCAAGAATCGCAGAGTTTATCCCCATCCTCCTTACTTTGTGATCAGACGCAGGGCAGCCCTGATAACGCGTGCCCAAACTCACTCTTTAATTACACTTCACATTCAGCACTACATAAAATGCATCTAAGGATGGGTCTCCTGCCTGCATGGCCTGAGGTGGCTTCCCGGATAAAGCTCATGTTTTGTGGAACTGCACGGGTGGTCGCCCAGCCTTGGGCGGGTACCTCAATCACTGTCCTATAGACCTAAGACCAGCGATTCCGTAGTAGTGGCTGGTGGACTACTTTCCAGACATCATGAAGACACTCCTCAGACATATGAAACTTCTAGGCTTGTCGGGTAGCTAGGCCTTTTTTAGACGACGTGTACTTACGTGCTCTTATTTTTAATAAAATTGTTCTTTCTCTATATCTCTCTCGCATAAGCGCATACAAACACCTGCCCTGCTCGCCCACTTCCATGAAGGCGCACCAAGAATACTACATACAGACGCCAGCATTGTGGGTTTTAGCGCAGTGATAATACCGCCGTAGCACTACAACAAAAACGTGATCGTTTACGCCAGCAGGATGCTGTGTGGAGCAGAAGCAAACTTCACTAAGACGGAGAAAGAATGTCTTGCAATGGTATTGACAGTCCTGAAGTCGCTTCCTTGTTTGTACGTCCACCAGTTCACCGTCATCAGCGGTCTACACTCGCTCTGTTGATTAGTCAACTTGAAATACCCACCCAACCTTCTTGCATGCTGAAGTCTTCGGTTCCAAGAATTATACTTCACTGTTGCATACAAGTTTGGAAAATTACACACTGATGCCGACTATTTCCCGACTGATGCCAACTATAAAGACAGTCTATATATTCTGAATAAATAGACTGTCTTTCTCAGTCTCCTGTCCCAATGGCACCCCAGGACAGCGACGACAACACAGCCTTTTTGGGAATTGTGGACGCTGCTGTGGTTTTTCAACAGCAGAGGAACTACGCTGAACTGATACCACTCATAAAATACCTAGAAAGACGAACAAACAGCGTGACAAAGTTATCTTTGAGAGGACTGGCGTCGTAATGCTTGTGCAACGACGTTCTTTATAAAAGATTGGCCCCGTATCTGCATGTTGTTCTGCAAATCCCCCAGTCATAGGTGTCGATGTAATGCGAAAATTAAGCACGCCTTCTTAGGTGAACACTGTAGCAGCGGAAGGTTGAATGTTCTAGGCGTCTGATTCTGTGTTGTGGCTAGAACAAGCAGGTCACTTCGACTTTTAGTTTTCTTTGGTGCCGGCTGATATGGCAGTGTTTAAGTCTTTGATGGGTACAAGGAGCGATTCCATTTCTTTTTTGGTGTTGTCTGAGATTTTAGCGGTGTAATTGTTGATGCAGCCTTTAACACTCGTGCTAAAAAATTTCTTGGTGTTTCTTCTGTGAAGGTGACTTGGATGTTCGTTTTCACCCTTTCTTTTGTACGTGTTTCTTATGGTGCCCTTTTTATACCGCCAGTGTGCTGACAATGTAGCTTTAGTTCTTTGCCGTTCATTTCGGAGTTTTGTTTGAAGAAGTTCGTTTTTTCTGCTTTGGTGCTGTAACGACAGTTGTTGATGTGATCGTCCTTGTACAGTGATATTTCGGTTCTTGTAGATGTTTATGAGCTGAGGAGTCGCCATTTGTTACATGGTGGCTTATGGTGAGGCAAATCTGACAATATGTCTTCATTCAGCCGCGCTGATGGCTTTTCTGAAGTGTTCTTCATTATTGATACTTATGTCAGTTTTCACTGGATGACCTCTAATAAAATTGAAACTTCTGTAGTGCTTAGACTCTCGTTCATTATAATTGATCGATGATAGCCTAGCAGACATGGTTTGAGGTGGTTTTGTTGTAAAAGAACTCTCGTCTTGAACGTCAAGGTATGGTCTGGTGTTGTGCAGATTCACCAACTCGTCACGCGTAAATGCAACCATCTTGAATGACGTGCCACGGGTTTCGTCAGCAACACAGACATGAGATGATCCGAAGTCTTGTAGGTCGTGTGTGTGACATGAAGCTTCCAATGATTCTGATGGTTCCCTGAGGCCTGCAGTCGTGTGGCGCTGTGGTCCAAAAGATAATGATAGTTTCATTGTCAACGAGAAACACAGTGGTAGGTGGGGTCTTTTGAGAGACCAGTTCGGGTGTCTTTCGGTCAGCAGATTCAATGCCTTGACTGTTAGAATGTGCAAGTTTTTAGTCGGTCTTCGAATGCGTGACGTATCTTCAGAAGAATCATGTCATGTTAAAACAGTGGTCTTGTTTATAAAATACGCTTATTGCGGTAAAACTTTTCGTAACTGTGATTGGCGAGTTGAAAAAAGCCTCTAGCTGATGCATTATAGACAAGCCTTTCTCGTCTTTCTTTAAATCGAACAATCACTTTCTCTTTGATTTTTCCCCATGATTCGTTCTGCTCGAATATGTGTGTCGAATAAAACTTAAATGCATCACCCCTGACGTATTCGTAAGTTGGTGACCATCTCGCGCTCTATTCATAATAGAGCGCTAGCGTGGCGTTCGATAATGTTGAAGTACTTTCTTCAAGTTGATCGTCCACTGATCTTGTGTACTTCGGGATGTCGAGGTCTGCCAGTAATGCTACCAGCGTGGATTCGCTTCTACAGTCCACATGCGGTCACGGCGTCTTGTTGAGTGCTTCGTTGATGATGCGTGGATGGCGAAGTTCTGGCCAGGCCTTTATCCTGTCTACTTGAATGAGAGCCTTGTCATGTGCACTCATAGATCCGCAGTGCTCCTGCGTAATTTAATAGAAAAGTAGGACGATAACGAGGACGCTGGTGTTCGTGCAAGAATGGGCCGACGCAGCAAGCTTGTGAGGCGAAAAAAAGAAGAAAGAAAGCAAAAATCGGAGGAATCTGGACATTCGAGGCAGTCGGGTGAGTGGGCCCAAGCGTCGACGTTCTAGGATGCGGTCTACGACTCGAAGCAGCGGTCTTTGCGTGGCCGCTGACTTCTTCCACCTCCGACGCCTCCCTGAGGGAAGATGTTCCTCGTCACCTCATACAATGCGTTGCCGAACTCATTAGAAGCCGCCGCCAACCACTTTGAAGCCATCCCGCGTCTCTCGTCTCTTCGCCTCACCCGGTTTGTCCAACTGTTCCACAGGTGATGAGCCTCCATCTGCCAAGATGGGCTTGGGAAACTTTTCTCTAGTTACCTTTCTCTGTTTGCTGTGTTTACTCCGCTTGTTTTGTACGTCTGTATGTTCACTTGTTTATCCATGTTTTGATAAGTGTTGTTCGTAAGCTATCAAGCCTCCTCGTCATTGGTTGAGACCGATCACGCTCCCAACCTTCTTTACGTAAAGAACGACAAGCTATATCAGTACAATGTCACCCGCAACAAGATGAGACTAACTGCAGAGCTATCTACATATACAAAATCATGAATTTACGCTAACTAGCTAGTGAAAACGGGAAACTAGGCTTAAAAGAAAAGCCACTAAGGAAATGTATGGAAAAAGAGCAAGCGCTTGCCAAAGAGGAGCGTGAAGCTGAGCTTGAGGCTGAGCGGGAGTGGGCCAACCATGATGAACACGTGCGGGAAGAAAAAAATCAGTGGGCACGTGGGAACGCTGAGTTCGATGAGCGCGCAAGAAAACAATAATTAGAGTTGACCCGCATGAAAGCCGAGCTTGATGAGCACGCTAGGAAACAGCATTTGGAGTTAACAAGCAAGAAGGCAGCGTTATGAGACAAAACTTGAGTGCTTTTTTCACGTGTGTTCAAAGCTGAGGCACGTTGTGGTCAATGCGCAAAACTGGCAGTCGCCACTGATGGTTTCGCGTCATCGGAAGTACACCATCGGCATACAAAGCTTGCGTTCGCTGAGAAACTAGATTACGCCAGTGCTTAAGCCCATTTCTAGCGGCGCCGCAGTGCTGCTTACCCCAGAAGATAACTTGGTCACCCCGAGCAGGCTTCCACCTGAATAATTATTATTTGCGGTTGAACGTCCCGCAACCACCACATGATTATGAGAGACGCCGTAATGGAGGGTTCCGGAAATTGCGACCCCCAGGATTTCTTTAACGTGTACCCTAATGTAAGCGCACGGGCCTACAACTCTTCCGCCTCCCTCGGAATTGCAGCAGCTGCAGCCGGGATTCGTTCGCGTGACCTGTGGGTCAGCAGCCGAGTACCTTAGCCACTAGACCACCGCAGCGGGGCAGGCTTCCCGTTGGTCCCTGTTAAAGTAGCAAAGGTCTTGAAGGACACAAAGAAGTGGAATGCAGATTCGAAAGCTAGAAATAATTGTTTTCCTCACAGTAGTGCTTGTACGTTAGAACCTTTGGGAGGCTACACACTGCCAGTAAAGGAACTAGCTTACTTTTAAGCAACTTTAGCGAAGGAACTCAACGTGTTAGCACAGCCAACAGTGGCGGATGCAATGGAGGGCACTCTGAGGAGGTCTTCGAAGAGTCATTGGTTGCAACGCGCTCTGCGGAAGCAGGTAACCTTAGCACCCTCGCGTACCAAAGCATCCAATCAATTGAGGAAAGTGCATCGCTGATTTTCATTGGGGGTGTCGAAGACGAAGAAGTTATTGTTCTGGGAAGAGAGGAGGTGAAAGCGAAAGTGTTCAACATCAAGCGTCATATATATATATATATATATATATATATATATATATATATATATATATATATATAGTGTGTGCTAACGAGTGAGGGAGGCCTGCTCCCACCCACTTCAAAACGCGAAAGGTGCTGGCAATTGTATAGTGGACAGGACAGACGATATAACAAAAACATGTGCAGAAGAAGGGAAGCCCACTTTATGTGCACATTTGACCAAACAGGTCAAGGGCGATCGCTCTAGGGGGCTAGTTTTGTTTTCACTGAAAAAAATGCGTTCGGCTATCAGCAGGGAGGGCAGATCATCCACAGCAGAAGAAAGAGGTACGGCCTACAAAAAAAAGCGAAAGTAACTGGGTGCTCTTACCTTGAAACAGCCGTCGGTGTCCCAAAGAAATGAATGCTGACCATGTACGACACCACAAGGGTGCTGTTTGGCACAAAATTACGTATGATCAGTCGTCTAATCTACGACACTTTCAGCTATGACAAGACATACATTAACCAAGATGGCCAATGCGTGACAAAAAAAATAGCGAATCCCAAGAACAGAGAGAATCGATGATATGCGAGGCACGAATAAGGAAAGGCGATAGGTCACTTTAAATTCAGCACAGTGTTTCGACCTGGACCTATATTATGCGTACATGACTTCCATGCCGTCATTATTATGGTCGGACGCGTCATTTAGCTTTGTCGTCTATTCACGTCACGTGACTCCAAATTTGGTATATACGAAGCTAACGAAACGGCCGCAAGTGCATCATGAGAGAGGCACTTAGTCATGTTGTTGGATGATGTGCATGTCATAATTATCATGTTTTGAGGCATAAGTTAGCTTCGTCATTCATTGACGTCCCATAATACACAATTAGATATATGTGAAGATAGCGAAATGGCCACGAGGGCATCATGATTCTGGCATGTAGTCATGTTCTTACAATATAAGCATATAATTATTTTAATGTTTTCTTCAGTCATATGCCTTCGTCTTCCATTGAGGCCACGTAACACAAAATTTGGTATATGTGAAGCTAGTGAAACGGGCGCAAGCGCATCATGAGTGCAACGTGCATTTATGACTTACATGACAAGCATGTCATGATTTCTATGTTAGGGTATGTCGTTTGTATTCGGCATGCTGTCATCATGTGATACCATACCAATTTCGCAACATATCGTGTGAACGAAACGATCGCAAAAGTAGCAACATCATGAAGTGTAAGTCGTGACATTCGTGACAACGTATCATGATTTTCATGTTATGACTAGTCGCTTATATTCTTCATACAGGCATGTTATGCTATACAACGATATGGGTATCAATACCTATGTAAAAACCGCCATAGCTAAAAGTCGTAGGCGGGTAGATAGATAGATAGATAGATAGAAGATAGATAGATAGATAGATCGATAGATAGATAGAAGTTTGTTAAGAAATGCGAAGCATTTACTTTAAAAATTGCGGTGGCGTGTATATTCAGTTTGAAGGTTGTTGATGCCAGGCAATTTAGCAGGGAACTCTCACAATGGTGAGTGCTAGACAAGTTTTCACTGAGAAAAAAAAAGGTTGTACATATGATGAGGAGGAGCAATGTGATAAGAATAGTGAAAACGTTTTCATAAATTTAATGTTGGTGTGCCACTGCATCATTTACACATCGGTAGGTGTAGTATGTTTAAAGGTGGCCAAATTTTCTCCAAACTTGCTTCGTGCTAGTCAGTAAACTGCTTAAGGTGCTTAAGGCAGTGGCTCTGAACGCTTCTTGCTTCATATCATGCTTTAATCTCTCATCACACGCATCATCGTTCACCATCTGCGTGTATAGATGTTGAGCCCATAAAAACGCCTTATTAAAAATTGTCGGTGCACAAGTTCAGTGTCTTCCTCACGTTCCTCTGGCCTTCTCAGCCTTTACTTACCCAGCGCTGTGTTATTTAGACTACCATTGCTATGAGCTCCATTAGCCTGAATGTTTGAACAAACTACATACTATGAACAAAACATACTATGAACAAAACATACTATGAACAAACTTCCGGAAAAGGGGCTTATTAAAATGTGAATCACTTTAGTACTCGAAACACTCTTTCAATAAAAAGTTTAAGCAGGTCGCACACGTTTCTTTCGAGTTTGCTTAGCCAGTGAATCAACGATGAAATTTAAATTTCCATGAAACAACAAGAACTAGAATGAGTTCATGGCAAACTTTTCCCATCAGCAAGGTGGTGTTCTGAAAATCTGTCGAGGGCAAACAGAAGTCAGCAGGCTTAGGATAGATAAGATAAGAAATGATAAATGTCGCACCAGAAACCTGAAATATTCTCTCAATAACGAAGAAAGTTCATTCTAATACATATTGCCACGTTCCATTTCCCAAGTTTTTGTTATCGTCCCAAAACACCACACGATTCTCAGCGCAAACCGCGCCTGCAGTTCTCCAGAAGGTTCCGGACTGTAGTAGATCATTTCGATAAGATCACGCCCACTGTGCGAACGGTACAGATTGTTCTGGAAGCTACGCCACCGCCAGCGATAACGCTAGAACATTCGACGGCAAGAGTATAAATGCCGACGCGCTTCGCCGCTTGTCAGTTGTTGATCGAAGGCCGACGCTCCGTTCGCCGCTATCAGTCCGAGACTGCTATCTGTGCGAGACTGCTGCTGTAATTGGACTTTCCTTTTACCGGGCACAGGTTCGCCCAAATAAACAGTTAAATCCCAACACGAAGTCTCCTGTCTTCGGCCACGTCACGACCCCGTGACATCTGGTGGAGGTGCTGCTTCGTTCATGTACCGGACGCCCCCGTCAAGCCGTGAACCCAGCCCACGTCGCGGAGAAGACACCGACGCCAACCAGGAGCAGCGAACAAGCCGCCGACAGCAAGGGCTACCACCGGAGTACGGGCTTCTAGAAGACAAGGCGCGGAAGACCAAGGCCATGACCGCGACTGCAGCGACAATGACAACAGCAGCATCCCAGCCCACGATGGTCATGCATCAACCCAGGGAACCACCAATTTTCCATGGGTCATCGTTCGAAGACCCTGAGTCCTGGCTAGAAACATACGACCGTGTGGCCGCCCTCAACCATTGGGACCATGACGAAAAGCAGCGTCGTGTGTTCTTCTATTTGGAAGACACCGCAAGGACCTGGCTCGAAAATCGGGAGTCCACGCTCCGAACGTGGGATATTTTCTGCGGCGCATTCCTAAAAACGTTCGCGAGCGTCGCTCGCAAAGAGAGGGCCGCTGCTTTATTAGAGACCCGGGTTCAGCTACCAAATGAAAATGTCGCCATTTTCACAGAAGAAATGACCCGACTATTCCGTCACGCTGACCCAGGCATGCCTGAGGAGAAAAAAGTCCGTTTCCTCATGCGAGGGGTCAAACAGGAGCTCTTCGCGGGACTGATGAGAAACCCACCGAAAACCGTCCAAGAATTTGCAGCCGAAGCGACCACTATCGAAAAGACCCTGGACATGCGCACCAGACAGTATAATCGTCGCCTGACTACAGACTGCGCTACTGCTCAAGGCAGTAACTCCGGAGACCTGCGTGAAACGATCCGAGCGATCGTGCGGGAAGAGCTGCGCAAGCTGTTGCCTTCGGCGCAGCCTCAAGTGGATTCGATCGCCGACATTGTGCGAGAAGAAGTCCGGCAATCGCTTCGAATTCCCGAAACACCGCCGCCCGAGCCAGAAACTATGAGCTACGCCGCTGCAGTGCGCCACAACGCTCCTCCCCGTCCACGCCAAAACGCCGCCCCGTCACACTTCCGTCGCCAGACGCCACCGCCGCCACCACCCCAACCGACGTCCTACCGTTCCCCAGCGGGCCAACGCAGTGCACCGAGAAAAACGGACGTTTGGCGTGCACCTGACAACCGCCCGCTCTGCTACCACTGCGGCGAGGCCGGGCACACATACCGCCGTTGCCAGTACCGACAGATGGGACTGCGTGGCTTCGCCGTCAACGCACCGCGTCCGCAGCCAGGAGATCGGCCACGTGACATCGCCGACTACCTGACAGGAACTCGGTGGACACCACGAAGCCCTTCGCGGTCGCCGTCACCCAGCCGCCGCACGTCACCGCACCACCGGCAGTACTCTGGCCCAACGCGGGGCCGGTCTCCTAGCCCGTATCCGGGAAACTAAGGACAGCAACCGGTGGAGGTGCGTTTGCTGTACGACGAACTACCGAAGATCCTCCGACGACGACGACGCCGCGACGGAGCTTTCCGAACACAACGCCAAACAGGCAAAGCCCTGACGGCGAAAGCTCACTTACCGAAGGTGGCCTGACGACGCAACAGGGAAGCAGCGGAACAAGCCGACGCAGCCGTGACCCGACGCCACGCCCTAACTGTAATGCGAGACGGCGAACTAGCGACCTCGACGTTCTTATCGACGGCCACAGTGTGACCGCTCTCGTCGATACTGGAGCCGACTATTCTGTCATCAGTGGGTCGTTCGCCGCGAAGTTAAAGAAAGTTAGGACAGCTTGGAAAGGCCCTGAAATCCGCACAGCCGGAGGTCATCTCGTAACGCCTGCAGGAATCTGCACAGCGAGAGTCACCATTAACGGCCGTATTTATTCTACAGACTTCGTAGTCCTACAGCGTTGCTCGAGAGATGTCATCCTTGGCATGGACTTCTTATGCCTCCATGGTGCTGTCATCAACCTAAAAACAAAGTCGATAACGTTATCCACAGAAGAAGCACTACCGCCGTGCACGCCGTCTGGACACCATGCCTTGAGTGTGCTGGAAGAACAAGTCACCATTCCGCCTCGCTCAAGCGTCATTATTTCAGTCGGCGCTCCTAAATCAACTGACTTGGAAGGCGTCGTTGAAGGCAGTCAGCATCTGTTGGTCACCCGAAATATTTGCGTCGCAAGAGGAATTGCAGAGCTGCGGGGAGGCAAAGCAACGGTTATGCTCACGAATTTCAGCAATGAGTACAAACATGTGAACAAAGGAACAACGGTCGCATACATGGAAGAAATTGTCGAAGCCACCAGTGCTTTCGCCCTCGCCGATTCTGCGGAACCTGCTCAGAGGAACCAAGCCCCTCCCATAGCTTTCGACGTCAATCCCAGACTTCCGAACGATAAGCAAGAACAGCTCAAGGCCCTGCTCCTGCAATACGAAGATTGCTTTTCGTCGTCATCGAAAATTCGGCAGACCCCAATCACGAAACATCGAATCATAACCGAAGAAAATGCCAGACCACTCCGTCAGAGTCCGTACAGGGTTTCGACGCGAGAACGTGAGGCAATGAAGAGACAAGTTGATGAAATGCTGCGAGATGACATTATCCAGCCGTCCAAGAGTCCGTGGGCATCCCCCGTGGTGTTAGTGAAGAAAAAGGATGGGACTCTACGTTTCTGCGTCGATTATCGCCGCCTGAACAAAATCACAAGAAAGGACGTGTATCCTCTCCCACGAATAGACGACGCACTTGATCGGCTCCATAACGCCAAGTACTTTTCATCAATGGACCTCAAGACTGGCTATTGGCAAATCGAAGTCGACGAAAGAGACCGAGAGAAGACGGCGTTTATAACACCGGACGGCCTTTTCGAGTTTAAGGTGATGCCCTTCGGCCTTTGCTCAGCGCCTGCAACGTTTCAACGCGTTATGGATACAGTACTGGCAGGATTGAAGTGGCAGACTTGCCTTGTGTACTTGGACGATGTCGTCGTGTTTTCCTCGAGTTTCGACGAGCATCTTCGGCGCCTTGAAGCTGTACTTCAAGCCATCAAGACTTCCGGACTCACACTGAAGCCAGAAAAGTGCAGATTCGCGTATGAGGAGCTCTTGTTTCTGGGGCACGTTATCAGCAAGTCTGGAGTTCGTCCCGATCCACGGAAAACAGCCGCCATCGCCGACTTCCCGCCGCCTACTGACAAGAAAGCCGTGCGCCGATTTCTGGGCCTGTGTGCCTATTATAGGCGATTCGTGAAAAACTTCGCCCGCATCGCCGATCCTCTCACTAACCTTACCAAGGCCGACGTGGAGTTTAAGTGGGAAACGCCGCAGGAACACGCTTTCCAGGAGCTTAAACATCGCCTCCAGACGCCTCCGTTACTTGCCCATTTCGACGAATTCGCCGAGACAGAAATACATACTGACGCAAGCAGCGTAGGTCTTGGTGCCGTTCTTGTGCAGAGGGCTCACGGACTTGAAAGGGTTATTAGTTACGCCAGCCGATCACTATCCAAAGCAGAAGCAAATTATTCCACAACAGAAAAGGAGTGCCTCGCCATCATCTGGGCTACGTCAAAATTTCGCCCCTACCTCTACGGCAGGCCCTTCAAAGTTGTGAGCGATCACCACGCATTGTGTTGGCTAGCCACCTTGAAGGACCCTTCAGGTCGCCTCGCACGATGGAGCCTGAGACTTCAAGAATATGACATTACTGTCATTTACAAGTCCGGCAAAAAACACTCCGACGCCGACTGTCTCTCTCGTGCGCCTGTAGACCAACCGCTACCCGACGACCCGGATGACGACTACTTCTTAGGAACGATAACTACCGATGACTTCGCTGAACGACAGAGGGCCGACCCGGAACTTAAGGCCCTAATTGAATACCTCGAAGGCCGGACCGCCGAAGTTCCAAAGGTATTCAAGCGCGCACTTGCGTCGTTCTTTCTACGAAACGGTCTTCTACAAAAGAAAAACTTTTCACCGCTTCGAGCTAAGTACCGCCTTGTGGTGCCTTCAGCTCTGCGACCAGAACTCCTGCAGGCCCTGCACGACGATCCGACGGCAGGGCACCTCGGTGTTTCTCGCACGCTCGCGAGGATACAAGAAAGGTACTACTGGCCACGTCTTACCACCGACGTCACTCGTTATGTGAGCACATGCCGCGACTGTCAGCGACGCAAGACACCGCCGACAAGGACAGCGGGACTTCTGCAGCCAATTGATCCACCTTGCCGACCTTTCCAGCAGATTGGTATGGACCTACTGGGGCCGTTCCCGACGTCGGCTTTCGGAAACAAGTGGATCGTGGTAGCTACCGACTACCTCACCCGCTACGCCGAGACAAAAGCCCTGCCAAAAGGCAGTGCATCCGAGGTAGCTAAGTTCTTCGTCGAAAATATCGTCCTACGTCATGGCGCCCCGGAGGTCCTTATCACCGACAGAGGAACGGCATTCACTGCCGACTTAACTCAAGCGATCTTGGCATACAGCAAAACAAACCACCGCCGGACGACAGCGTACCACCCACAGACCAACGGCCTCACCGAGCGGCTTAACAAGACGATCGCCGACATGCTGTCAATGTACGTCGATGTCGAACACAAGACGTGGGACGCCATTCTTCCGTATGTGACCTTCGCATACAACACGGCGGTGCAGGAGACGACGCAGATATCTCCATACAAATTGGTCTACGAAAGGAGTCCGGCAACGACGCTCGATGCCATGTTACCCAACGTCACCGACGAAGAAAGCCTCGATGTGAGCGAGTACCTTCAACGCGCCGAAGAAGCCCGGCAACTTGCGCGTCTCCGTATCAAAAATCGACAGACGACCGACAGCCACCGTTACAACCTTCGACGACGCTTCGTGGAATACCAGCCCGGTGAACGTGTTTGGGTGTGGACGCCGATACGCCGACGTGGACTAAGTGAAAAGCTTCTGCGACGGTACTTCGGACCGTACAAGGTGGTTCGACGTCTCGGCCCACTTGATTACGAGGTTGTCCCCGACGGCATCACGAACTCTCAACGACGCCGATCGCGACCTGAAGTCGTCCATGTCGCGCGGCTGAAGCCGTTTCATGCGCGTTAACAAACTGAACCAGTGTTTTTTTGTATTATTGTTGTATCGGAATTTATTCATTGTACTTTCTTGCATCATTATTGTACTTTCATCTTTAGTTAAAGCATCGGGACGATGCCTTTTTTCAGAGGGGGGCCATGCCACGTTCCATTTCCCAAGTTTTTGTTATCGTCCCAAAACACCACACGATTCTCAGCGCAAACCGCGCCTGCAGTTTTCCAGAAGGTTCCGGACTGTAGTAGATCATTTCGATAAGATCACGCCCACTGTGCGAACGGTACAGATTGTTCTGGAAGCTACGCCACCGCCAGCGATAACGCTAGAACATTCGACGGCAAGAGTATAAATGCCGACGCGCTTCGCCGCTTGTCAGTTGTTGATCGAAGGCCGACGCTCCGTTCGCCGCTATCAGTCCGAGACTGCTATCTGTGCGAGACTGCTGCTGTAATTGGACTTTCCTTTTACCGGGCACAGGTTCGCCCAAATAAACAGTTAAATCCCAACACGAAGTCTCCTGTCTTCGGCCACGTCACGACCCCGTGACAATATGGTGCTCGAGGTTGAATGCACACAAATGATGCTAATCGATGAAAAACATTCAGTGGTTATGTAAACGTTACGTAGTTCATATACCTCACGCAACAAAAACATACTTTGTTTTACTATTATTATTCACGTATTAAGAATGTAGAAGCCTTTCACTCCCGAGAAAAAAGTATACGAAGAAAGCGTTGAAATGCTTTTGCGCCAACTACGGAGCGTTTAAATTTAGCTGTGTCGTCAGTCTATGAAGCATGTGCGCTGACATTTTCCTTGTTTACAGCAGCTTCCAAAAGAATTCTTAAGAAAAAGTTATAGTGTCCTTTATTTAGCTTGCTTATGTGGAAGGTCCTGCGTTGATGATCTTTCCTAGTGTTGCTTAACACAGCTTTGCGAGGACGACTGACCATTCACGTGACATATTGAGAAAAGCTTTGCGTCGTTGTAAAACGAGCAATTCACGCACAATACTTGTTTCATTGTCGTAGTCGCACAAGAAGGTCGCTCACGAGTGAATTCTGCGAAAAACATCCCATATTTTTAAAGTCACTAACCAATTATTATGTGATGGGGCTCCATGACGCCACTTGTAATGCCACATATACTCTCCCATAAAACCACATCAACTGCCACAGAGCTTGTCGCTATCCAGGAGGCAATAAGATTCATTTCCGGAGAGCAACCTTGAGCCTGGACAACTTTTTGTGATTCCAAACCATTAATTTCAACAGGAGGCAAGGTCCGCATTACATCTTGACAATAAAAATTGTAGAACTTATTCAGGTTGCTTCAACAAATGGCCCTCTTATCACTTTCCAGCGAGTTTCCGCACAATGCGGCGTAATGGGAAACGAAGAGGAAGACGCTGAAGCTAAAACTTTCTTAAGCAGTGCCTTTGAAGTAGGCATTGCGCTTTCACGAGCCCACACGAACGCCCTGCTTCGCTGCGTGATGCCCAGCTACAAACTTCAGCACTGGACCAAACCAAAACGGGGCCACCGGTGACTTGACAAATGAGACCCGGGAATGAGGATCCCCATGCTCCCTAAATCGAAACGGCAAATCACAAGTATGATCCAATGCATTCGTCTTGGTGTGGCGTGCAGCAGACGTTACGCACATATCATCGGTCGCAATGACACGGCTCCTAATTGTGAACACTGTGATGGGCTAAAAACATTGGAGCACATATTTTGTGTCTGCCCAGAATATGCACGTGAGCTACGAACACTGGTTTCTTCTACTGAACGATATCGCAGTAGGTCATTAACTGATTAGACCATGTTGGGCCCTTGGCCAGATACCAGCAGTGCAATTATGGTGACAAGAGTGGTTATACCCTTTATGGAAGCAACTGGACTATATGTAGCTATAAAATTCGTCTCAATTAGGAAGAATTCTACATACTCACCTCTCTACCTCACCATCGTCTACCATTAGTCTTTTGTATCCTCTTTCTCTTCCCCCAGTGAAGAGTAGCAGGCTAGAGCATGCTATCGCTCAGGCGATAGCTTCCTCACTTCAAATAGGTGGTTTTACAGAAAGGCAATCTGCCTTTCTGTAAAACCACCTATTTCTCTCTCACAGAGATATTCTCAAAATTTTTTTACTTCTCTCTGGTTATGAGTTGAAACAAGAGTACGCGATAGGCCATTTCCTGCAACCATGCTGTCAAACGCTGTAGTAACGCAGACATCATGAACTTCCGTATCTCACTTCTACCAACTATGGTTTGCACAGCTGCGTAGAAAGACCCAGCTCAGTGACAAACAAAAGCACACCAACAAAAATAAAGAAGATGATGAGAGCTTAAAAGTACTCTGCTTCGTTCAATAATAAATAGAACGCCTGCAATGCCAACTATCGCCTACAGCTGCAAAGAAAACGGTGATTTCAACAGCAGATGGATAGCTAGGAAATCAACGCAAAACCATTTTGTACCCCATTGGCTTTAATTTATGTTTAATGTACCGCAGAGTAGAAAAAAAGTAGCCAGAGTGTAATACGTGCGGTGCATATGGACTGTCGGCAGGATTTGGTCAGAAAAAGCAAATTTCAGCGCACCAAGCGTTCTACTCTATTTACGCATATCAGCATAAGTCTGTTTTACAAAAAATAGCTCGGGCTGCTTTCTAAGCTAATGATCTCAATGCATGCAGTATTTTTATATAATTGTGTATAGGTCTACAAAGACGGTCACCATCATTTCGAACAGGCTGTTACGCAATGTTGAGGAAACTTCAAAATCGTTTCGCAGGGTTTGTTTTTGAAAGGTTTGTTTTTAGACGGTTGTTTTTCAGATAGCACGCACTAATAGAGCATGCTATGGCTACCTCGAGCCCCAGCGATAACGCTCTGATATTTAAAAAAATCATGCAAGAAGATTAGGATGCTCCGCTATTGATCAGGTTACTAACAACCGACGTCTGTGCTTATCAATTTTAATGCAGTTGACGGTTGCTTGTGTAAGCAAGAAGAATTCCTTGCTCTGCAGCCGCGTCGTCATTTGTCAGTTTGAACGAGGCAAAGTATGATAGTTTGATACTTTATTAACTATGTTTACCTTACTTTGTATTCTTTTTGTTTTCACCGTACTTGAATGTGTATAATGCCTGCAGTACTGAATGAAGAATTAAAAAAAAATTATTGGTTGACGTTGATCATCTATGCAACATGCAAAGACTTGTTGGCTTAACTGTCACAATGTTCGTACTTTCGCATGGCTTTTAGCGCTACAAGAAGGCTTCGTATTTTAAATATGATTACATATGGTTTTCTTGGCGGGAGGGCCATATGATGGCCAAAGAGCGCCAGAACCGTAATTTATATACAAGCCTGCTAAATAAAATGGGAGCTCAAATTGTTTTGTGTGACCTATTGTTAGCACAATGTCTAATTTATCGCTTGTTTATTGCGCCAGCGCATAGCTGTTGGTGTATTAAAGAAATTAAAATTTGTGTTTTCTTAGTTTATTTCTCAGCAGTTATAATTATGTTAGAGTGAGTTATAAGGTGATCTCTAATTTTGTCCTTTTTATTATATACCACACCAGAAATCCGATGGTGTTTTATTATTTTATTGTCGCTATTGCATGTGCGAAGGATTAATTCATGTAAGCGTAAGTAACCTTATTTATATCAGCATCAGTTTTATTTCTTTATCCAATGCTATACGCACGCGCCAATTTTTTGCGCATATGCACGAAAACAAAAAATGTGTGCATTTGTGTGGTCTCAGATAAATCAATGACTGTTGTTTGCTGTTTGTCGTGACTATGCGCTTCAATCCCGATAAGGCTTTAGCAGGTGAATTTTGTATTGCATTGTTTTTGCCTTTATAAGTTTATAAGGATATTTACATGTAAAAAACTTGTTTTACATTAGACGGTATTTTACGTTCTGTTTCAGTGATTAACAAACGACGCTCTCTTGGCATGTTAGAATATTATTACTAATGTATTTCTGTAGCAGCGTTGCCGCTACACGGAAACAAGTTCAAGATCGCCGGTCAAGCTTACGAAAAGAATAACATGAAGTGCCGGCAGGTATCAAGCAACTCATTCCCTGTGCAAGGACGGGGCTGCGTTGCACTTCGGTGTAAGTATGAAGAACAGTGACGCTCTGTAAAATAAGTTTTCATGTCGGTGTTGGCTAGTTCAAACTATATAGCTGAAACTTCAAAAAGTTGCGTTGGTTCGAGGCCATTCAATGTTAAGAAAAAGAGCGCGTCATCACTGTGAAGAATAACAGCATTGATATAAAAGGATGTAGGGTGTGTTTAGAAAAATTGTGTAACGATTTAGAGTACTAGGTACTCCACTATGAGAGAGCATATAGCCGTCCCGTGGGCCACACACTTGATGAAGCCCTGTTGAGAAAATTGATGGCAACTAAACCAAAAGACGTAGTTGTTTTTCGCGAAGTATGCTGAAGCCATATGCGTTATGTGGTTGCATCATTTTCTTGCAGTTGTGTGGCGGTACATTCATGTCATTGCCACAGGTGTATTGTAGCAAGGGTGGTTTAACTGCTGTTTTACGGGTGAATATAGTTAAAACGTGGGTCGTGAGTGTTCTGTATGTAGCAGCCACCTCTTGTTCTCGTCCTTCAAATGGCCGCTGAATGGCGGTAGTTGTATATCATGATTTATCTTGAAACAATGAGAGGTGGTGGTACTTGGAGTGTCCACTAAATGTGCGGACGGACGGATGGCTGGACATGTGGGCAGACGGACAGACGGGCGGACGTACGGACGTACGGACAGACAGACAGACAGACAGACAGACAGACACACAGACAGATGAGAGGATGAACGGGTGGATGAACAGACAAGAAGACAGATAGACGGGTGGACAGGCGGATGAATAGATGGACGAACCAACGGACGGACGGACATACACACAGACAGGCAGACAGAGAGGCAGGCAGAGGGACGAACGGATGGACGTGGCCAGCAGCTGATTCATGGTTTGCAGTTAAAACCCTTCGTAGCTTCACCCCACTTATCATTATTCGCGCCGTAGACATGCTGTAATTTTTTAGTTTAGGTCGGTGGCGTTTCGTCCCACTGCACTGTCAGAGCCTTATGAAGGTTGTACATTTTTCTATGTTAACAATTTGATTTGATTTAGGGCGACCATAAAATTATTTAGCGGTAAACAATTCTGGGCTATGTCTTCATGACGTGCCTCTTAACGACATCTTGATGTTAAGATTTGATTGTCCTGTTAAATTGTACCAAAGTTATTCATTTGCATTCGCTTTTATAAGCTTGATTTCTAGTCCTAATATCCACATCAAGACAGATAGAACAACTTTTTTTGTATTTAAACGACGTTCTGATCATACAATAATGAAGCTAGAAGAACAGGAAGCTCTTAGGGGAGACGTAGGCACGTCATAAATACATCTTCATCCGATAGTAATAAATGATGGAAAAGATAAGTAATTTATGCGTTTTTCCTTAGTATTGGGCCATGTTGCTTATAGGCTCTACACGAATTGTTTCCACTATACCTTCGACTATACAAACCTTCCACTATACAAATTGTTTCTTTTCAGGCTTGAACATAATAAAAATTGCATTTTTTTCAATGCTTGCAACTTCATTTACTTTTGGTAAGTATAGTTAGAAGGATATGGTACTGATGACAGCCCTCTTAAGTTATTTTTTGACAATTACAGCAAAAATCTCGGTGATGTATTTAGTCATATCGAACAATAACTTTTTCAAAAGAAATTTTTGAACGTATTGTTTTTTTTGTACTTGACACTTTTCTCAAAGCAATATTGCAGCGAACAAAACTGAAGTACGTATCCGTGTCTATGCAGTAGTGATAGAAATAAATTATTAAAAAAAACATTTATGCCTTATTGTGAAGCAACACACAAGTTTAGTCTGACGTAAAAGTAGTCTAACCGAGGAGTGAAACAGGAGGAGTATATTTTGTATAAACAGATGTACGTGATAAAACTGTGAATAAAGCTTGGACACAGGCCCAAACGTTACGGGTGAACGTACGCCGCATTAACTATCTGGCTTATTTCTTACGCAATGACTTCGTTCATAATGCAGTGCTCAGACAAGCATAAACAGAGACTTAGTGCACTAGGTCGCAGTGTGCTTTTGTGAAAGTTGTACAATCACCGAGATAAACGCATAACACCCTGAAAGGTGGTTCTAAATTGGTAGCGTTACACTAATTGTTACGCTCAAACATGTGGCTATCAGTAACGATCGTGTATGGCTTAAAGAGGGGCGAAGAGTGCGAACCAAGGTGTAAAAATAGGTGAGGTCATGACACTGCGCCCGCCGCCACGTCCAGATTGTGTTCACCGCCGGGGCTGTTTGAGTTTATTGCGACAGATAGCACTCAGGGGGAAGGGTGGCAAGGCACTCACTGGGGAGCGATGCTGATCCGCATGTAGAACGTTATTGCCGTGGAGCCTCGCTTGTTTATTGCACTAGAAACACACATGTACATGAATGTCAAAAAATATTACACTGTGACTCTGTCGCAACAAAATTTATTTACAAATTTGATACGAAGTTTATTTGCTCGCAGTGTTTTTTCCATATAAATTGTGTTTAGCGTTGTGTTTTGTAACCAAGTCATTTATTTGTAGCCTCTGCATGCATTCCTAGATGGAATGCTTAAGCATATACTTACAGAGCTACAACGCACGCAGGGTGACTTTGGTGACCTGTGCGGCTGCTGCTTGTATGGGACACATGTGTTCACAAGAAGGCATACAAATAGATGATTGCTTTAGAAAAGTCAGCAAGGGCTGAGAACAACACTATGGCAACAGCCCTGTCAAAAATAAAAAATAATGGAGGACGGGGAAAAGAGCGCACGTCCAAGGGGCCGGCCTGGTTGGCTGTCGTAGCAGAGGCGGAAGTTGCAAGCGTTACGGGATGACCACGGAGAAACTTGTTTCGATGTGACCTAGTTATGTCGCCGTAGTATGAGGAGAAATTGGATATAACGATATGCTACATATCATTTGTGGAAGCTAACCTTTGTATAACATTTATGGAACAAGGAGTGAGTCATCTAAAGCCGAAACGTGCCTACATCAGTGTCAGCGGCATCACAAGAATAAAGGTTGCGGCCAGTGACGACGAGTCTAGAAATAGCGTCCCTGTCTACAGTCAATCACGCCGCGGAATGACAAGATAAATTTATACAAAAGCACAGCGACCACTCTCCCAGGCAGCAGGAAAGTGCAGTAACGTAGTGTGTGGCCAATTACACCGAAAGCGAAGAACGGCTCCTAGGTACAATACAAAGATAGTACCGACTACTTCATAACAATCTCACGCATGTGTAATTATTATATAGGTAAAATGACAATTTTCTTAGCGTTGCCCGAAGCGAGTTGAAAACGCTTTTTCAGTGCGATATATTGATGCCTCATTGACGCATGCTTCATCGATTCGTTCACCGTGGTAATCCTGAATCACTTCACTAGTTATCTCGGATCTGTGTTTGGAAATAGTCTCTCTACCAGGGAATACCGGTGAACAACCACACGTACTGCAGTGCGATGCTAGATGCGCGGGGTTTGCATTCTAGAGCAAATGTCTTGGCCTAGCTCATTGCTCCCGCTTGAGAAGCAGCTGTGCTCTACGTTTCAAGAGCGCTCACTACATGGCACAACGCCACGCAGGAGACGCTCACTCGCGAGAGCGCAGCGTGTGAGGCTTCATACTGGCTCCTAGCCAGCGGGTGAGGACCACAGTGACTGCGCGTCGCCATCAGCAGTGAGCAAGAGTGAGGCGCGTGTTCGAAATGCTCGTGGTGGAAGTTGGTTGAGCGCCGTGGTCTACGCCGCTCCAGGCATCGCCCGTTGGAACTTTTTGAGTGCCGACAATGACGCATCTGCCGAAAGCCCAATGTGCGTGGTACACAGACGACGAATCGCGCGCTATGCATATAACTGGTACACTTATGTGGATACCGGATGGTATCATGCTTGTGGTCTGGCACAAGGGCGTGAGGCATGAATCTTCAAAAAATCATTGTGCATATAACGTGTGTATAGAATCACACCAAACTAGTACAATTATATAGATATTGGATGAAATCATGCTTGTGGGCTGGCATCTGGGCGTGTGGCATGACTCTTCAAAAATCATTGTAAATAACGTGTATATACGATCAAACCACAACAACACTCTTATAACGTCTTTATATGATGATGATTGAGCATATCTGCAGAGGATTCAGGGTTCACCGAATTTAACCTCTGTAGCAAGCTCCTTAATCATCATTCACTTCGTGGGTAGGGAGGAATATTTTTTTTTGGTTGTGAGGCTGCATTTCATTTGCGTACTGCTGGCACCTATACCTCTGACTTTCTTCGAAAGACTTGCCTCAAAGTTCGGATATTTTCAGCAAACCACGACGTAAAATCCTCCTCGGTATCCCGGCAAGGCAGCTCTGCCTTTTTAAAAATGAGATAACTGAAGCAAAATTAACGATTTCAGCACGCGCCACATATTGACAAAAGCGTTTGCCTTGGTTGGCCACCCATTTCATTTAAAAAAAACCCTGTTGAATGTTACGTTGAAGATTCATGCTTTGCGCCGGCACTCTGCGGTGTATTTCCCATACAGGCTTACCAAGTGACAATCTCCAGATCTCCTGGTTTTAAGATTGACTACACTTGGCCATGCACTTTGTATTCGGTTGGAAAACGTGGGCCAAATGTGTGGGTTGAAGTGGCCCGCTTTGACAAAGACGCACACAGCACGTGAGCACCTGACCGATTGCTATGCGAAAGTTCACAAAGAGGTTTAGATGACCGAAGTCGTGTCCCCAACTTTTCGGGACCGAACTCCTAAAGCCGTGAGTCTGTACATGCTTGTCGCTCTGTTTGTTACGTGACCGACTAGTTGTACGACTCGCTGAGCAGGGGCCACTAGTGTGGACAGACGGATGGACGGATAGATGGACAGACAGACAGACAGACAGACAGACAGACAGACAGACAGACAGACAGACAGACAGACAGACAGACAGACAGACAGACAGATGATTCACAGTTTATAGAATAAACCTTACGAGACTTAGCCCCACTCATCTTGTGAATACGCTGTAGTTTTGAGTCCCTGTCTCCAGTCTTCTCTGTGACCACTGTTGCTTGGCTGAGAGCGTCGTTCTGAATTTTTCATTGGTCATCAAAACACGAGGTTGTTTACTGATGTCGCGTGGCAAAACCGTTTGATGTCCTGCCACCACTTGACCTCCAGACCACAATACATCAAAGCGTTGATGACGTCATCCGCAAAATCAAGAAAGCTCTTCAGCCTGCACAGACCTGCATCCACAACCTACAGGATGCACATGCTCACTGCGACAAACAGGGCTCATGGAATATCTACTACAAACAGAATGTTACGTGTGGGTGCTGACAGGTCTACAGCAGCATGTGCCCTCGGATAGTTATTAACGACACAATTGAGGTCTTCGCGAAGTGACGTGAATCAGGAGGTAGTGCCCTAGAGTACCGTTTCAAACTTGAGTGTACGACGCACATGTACTGAAGTTTTACACGTTCTATGGGTGAAAGTTTACCACGACCACGAATGATAAGCAACACTGAAAACCTCCTAAAAATCTTGTCAATTACCGAGCCAGTTTTTTTCAAATGCGATTTTTTTGCGAACTTCAACGACTTTAAGCGTATCTATCTATCTATCTATCTAGCCATCTAAAACTTCTAGATCTTCTGGCTGTTTCGATAATGGTATCGATACCAAACTTGGTATGGCAATATCATGACTGCATGAAGAACATATCTGACTAGCCACAACAAGAAAATCATGACATGCATATCAAGAATGTCATGATTTACAAGGCATGGTCCTGCATCTCTGGCGGTGGTTTTTCACATGGCATGCTGAATAAGCGGTATGGTATCACATGATTGCATGGCGAACACAAGCGGCATACCCTAACATGAAAGTCATGACATGCGTATCATGTAACAACGTGAGTACATGCCACACTCATGATGTGCTCGCGGCCGTTTCACTTGCCTGGCATATACCAAATTTGGTATTACGGTACGCGAATGGATGACGAAGGTATGTGACTGGTTCAAACATGATAATCTTGAGTTGTGTCTAATGTAACAACATGACTACATTCCACGCTCATGATGTACCGGCGGCCATTTCGCAAGCTTCACATATACCAAACTCGGTATTTCGCGACGTGAACGGACGACATAGGTAAATGACACATCCAAACACAATCACGACATGCGTGTATGTAACAACTTGACTACATGCCACACTCATGATGCGGTAGCGACCATTTCGCTAGCTTCTCGTATGCCAAATTCGGTATTACGTGATGCCAATGAATGACGAAGGTATATGACTGGTGCTAACATGACAATCTTAAGATGCGTGCCACAGTCTCTACATGCCACAGTCACTACATGCCACAGTCAAGGCGCCAATATATTTCGGCTTGACGCGGTGCGCGTGTTCACCGGCGTTCATTTCTTCGCGTCATGCCGGCGTTGCCATGGCAGGCGCCGGTCCTGCCATCAGGCGCACGCCACACTGTCTTACTTTGACGCATGCACGTTTTAGCGCGTCCCGCGTCCCTCCGTCACGAAAATAAGGAGATGCAGTGTTGTTTGGATAACGCATCGGTGCGAAATGTAGCATGTCGCATTTCGCCCCGGTTGCCGTCGGGCTGCGCTGACGGACGCTGGTCGTGCCTGTAGTCAGACTTTAGAGTGCTCGCGTTTCGCTAACGTAGCGTCGCCCTGCCCAGCGTGCGCGCGCGCCAACGGTATACATCGGAGTATTTCGGGCCCTTTATGATGCGCTCGTGGCTGTTTCGCTGGCTCCACATATACCAAATTTGGTGTTACGTGACGTGAATAGATGGCGAAATATATCACTAATGCAAACCTGATAATCCTGACACATGTGTCATGTAGAAACCTGACAAAATACCACGCTCATAGCGTTCTCACGGCGTTTTGCTAGCTCTACATATTCTAAATTTGGTATCACGTGACGTGAATAGATGACGGATGTAAACGACACATGCAAACATGATAATCATGACACGGAATTCATGTACGGCATCATTTACCTCCACCACATAACGTTGTCTCATAATAAAGTGACATTTGTAAATTCCTCATTCGTGCTTCGCATATCATCGATTCCCACTGTTTGTGGGATCGGCCCTTTTTTTTTCGTACGTAAATATTGTTTTCCGCAGTAGTGTTCTTTCCCGTGAACGGACCGTAAACTTCACTCTTAACGGGCGAGAATTGACGCAAGATGAACTAACAAAATGGAGCCGCCTGCCTCGTGGGTGAGAGTGACGAAATTAGTTTTTCATGGATGAGCCATATTCTAAAACACACACTACTCATTGGTGCCAACTTTTTTTTTCATTTTTATTAAAGGCGAAATTGTTACACTTTGCCTTGAGGGACAACACTGAAGGATAAATAAATGCCTGACTAAGTCGTGCCAACCTGGCATCAAAAGCATAGACACACCAACAAGCATTTCTTGTTGGTACATACAGTGGTACATAATCATTGAGAATGATTACATGAATAAACAAAATTATAGGTTCACAAATTTATAAACGCAGCTGTCTTAAAGTGATATTCATATAACCAACGTGTACTCATACTAAGCCCTAAACAAAAGAAAGAAAGAAAAATTGTCTCTGCGAATAGTGTCTGCAAAATGCATAAAAATATAATCAACATTTACTAGAAAACAAAATCTATATGACTGAGCACGCTTCTATTCTGAGAAATATTCTAAAACCTTGAAGTAAATCTTACCGTAGGTTAACTAAACCCATAATAGATGTAGTGAAGCCGCTGAAACAATATTTTTTTATTTAGTGAGAAGCAACAACGGCCAGGAAGTGACTGATGGAGCAAATAATTCTTCAGACTGCCCTCCCAAGGCTACGCTTCAATCATATGCGATGCTCCCGGTAAGTGTAAATCTGCTTACTTAGAAGAACAAAATATTTAAGGGAACTGAACCTTATCGCGGGGTGTCACTGTATCAAATAGCATGAAAGGCGACGAAACGTGCTTGGATGTGCAGATACAGTTATAGCAGGGGTCGGTAACGTTTTTCTGGTGGAGGGTCAACTTGCATGAAGGCGACAGAGTTGGGTGCTGGAAGGCTAGCTGGAAAGTTGAAGGTTCTAGGACGGCTTTGCAGGCAAAGACAAATGCTCGGGGAATAGTCTATAACTTTTCAAAATGAATGATAAATCCCCTTTGTTTTTTTGATCAGGCATGTCACCAAGTTGCACAGATATGTAGCAAACAAAAATGCACTTCTATGTCAAGATTGTGACGTCGGGGTTGAGAGAAGAAGTGATAAGAAAAGAACCGAGAATTTTGATGGCGTGCCAAGGGCCGCATAAAGCTGCTCCACGGCCCGCAGATTGCCGACTCCTGCCCTGGCGCATGCTCCCCTTTTGAAGCTCTAGAATGAAATGGTACTCGGTCACGCTAATTTGAGTTATGTATTGCCCATAAATGTAAAGTGAACTCACGTAAATGACAAAGACGCCAAACCCGTTCTTGATTTTCAAGTGTATTTTGCGTGGAAAATAACACTGACAATAACGAAGTTTTAGTATAAGGCTAGGAAGAACACTATAATACTTTTTCGGACAGAAAATTGTTCTTTTTCAAGAAAAAATTTGTCAAAACTATTAGCTCGAACCTGCACAAATATATCTCCAGGAAGTCCGCTTTACTTATTCAGGTAATCAGAAAGCTACCGATTGGCAGCACGAGGGTGAAATAATCAACAACTGAAAGTGCATGGTCACTGAATATCGCACCTCATTTAAGCGGAATCAGCTGACCTGAATTCGAATATCTGTTTTGCTCATGTGGAGGAACTGAAATATTTCTGAGAAATTGAGCAGAAATTAGTTCCGTGTGTAATGTACAGGGAAGTACGTAGCCGTTCTTCTATACATGACTACCATGTGTTCTATTGTATTCATTGCTCTTCGTGACGGCAAGATGCGACATGTGCCGAGGAATGCCACGTGTCATTGTTTCAACCGGACAAACATAGTCGTCAGGAACAAATATAAGATCGTTTTTCAGCATTACGTTCTTGATAATCTTGTGTAGTTCGAATGGGAAACTAAAAAAAAAACTGCGAATTTTAAAGTCTTCTTCACAGAGCTCCTATGCATGACAGTGGTCGTCATCTCAGCGGATTCATTCGAATTTCCTATAACTAATTGCATTCTTCCTTCGCATAAATTTTTTAATAAATATCATAGGACACGACGCGCTCAAAGTATAAATGCGTCTCTTTAACACAAAAACGGCATTGTTTTTATGGCTCCGAGATAGGAATACCACAGTTGGGTAAGTCATCAAGCGCAAGACCATTCTCTCTAAAAATAATAACAGCCCTTATGCTATAGTCACTCCATCAAGAATGGTTATATGTTATAAAAGCGCATTCAATTAAAGGTGAGTACTTGAAACCTGGCATCATGAGCTAGATTTACTATTATGTGGGAGACGGCAACACCCCTCCCGTTTTAAACGAGGCAGTTCGATCATGCCAACAAAAAAGCCGGTAGTTTTATTCACACCCGTGAATATGTTGGAAACTGTTGGGGAGAGGGAAGTGGGATAAGATTGCATGCATGTGCACTTGAAAGCTGCAACCACATCATTCCACAAGTTATCACAATTCTTCCCCCTTAGTAGCCAAAAACCTTTCACCGGTTTTTTGGCCTGTTTGGAGCGATGTAGTGGCTGTGGCTGCACTTATGTGGTATTCTTCGAGGTAGCACGTGCCATTAGTCCTAGTTGTTTTGGCCCCAAGAAACTTGTTGAAGAAGGTTACAACATGTCTTCGGCTGCTAAGGCTTCATCTGTGCTAGGCTTACGAACTTGACCCATTTCCCAGCAGGTGGACAAGCCAATCCGCAGGATGGGCTTCCAGCAGACGAATTCCACGAATAGACTCCACTGTGCCTGGGGACCACTTATCACCGGTGCCGTAATTGCTCCGGTACAAGTAGCCTCCTTAGATAAAATTCCAGCTTGCGTCACTCGTAGCGCTGGCCGGATCAACTCTGTAAGGAAAAGGCATGTCCAGTTTCGTGCGAAGGCAATATCCTAATAGCCTCTCGGAGGTAAACGGGCCCTCTTGGTGGGATGCGTTTTGAAGATTGCACAATAGACGTGTCACTGATGTTATCAGACAAGTGCCTCACATTTTTAACTTCGTGAATTTTTTGATAATGGGCACTGCTAGCTTTGCCAGTTCATTCCTGTGGGGGTAACAGATAGGTTTTCGAATATGCTCTATTTCATTGCACTGCATAAACTGCTCGAACTCTCGTGCTATAAATAGTATCTTGCTGTGAAAGACCACCGTGCACGGTATACCAAAACGGCTGACTACAGTCCTGAGGGCACAGACTATGCTATGTGAGTTGGCTTGCGACCCGGTGAGCGGCTCAATTTACTTCATCAGAGTCGACGACTATGAGAAGATTGTCCCCATGGTTGGTCTCAAATCTTCCACGTGCAAACATGGCAACCTTTCAAGCAAGCTCAATGGGCTTTTTTCAAAGCCAGAGACATCATCAATGTATGCACACAGTTTTGACACGTTGCTGCAATGTGCTAGATGTCTTGCTCTACGCCTGACCACCAAAATAGAGATCTTGCTTTTGCCTTCGTCGTGGCAAAAACTGTTGCGCAAGAAGGAAAGAGAACAGTTGAAAATAGTTAAACTTTTTTATAATCCCTATATTGGGCTACAATTGCGTAATTTTACATTGGTTGAATTACGCCATTCTTTTAAATACCGAATGCGCAGTGCGTTTAGCGGTGGCTAAGTTTGTTCCTGAGTTCCTTCATACTTGTCGATAAATTGCTTAAGGCGTTTAAGACACGTGGTTTTGGATTCATGTTACTTCATCTCCTACTTTAAAATTTCATTGCGTGCATATTTGCTCACCTTCTGCGTGCATATCTTTAAAGAATAAAAGCGCCTAAAAAAAGTTGCTAGTGCAGAAGGTGCGTTGCGGCTTCGCGTTACTCTGGCCTGCTGGCACCTCTGCAGCATCTCATTGGCCTTCCATATGTTAGCCAGACCACTATCACTATGAGCTTGCTTAGCCTGAATGTTATCTGCACGTAATAGCAAACCGACCATACGAAAAGGTGCTAATTAAAATGCGAACCACCCTAATACTCTGAACACTCCTTCAACTAAAATATTTAGCAGGTCGCACACGTTTCTTCCGCGTTCACATAGCGAATGAATTAGTGAACCAATTTAAAGTTACATGAAGCAAAAACAGCTAGCATGGGTTTATAAGAAGCATTTCCCAGCAAGAAGACGTTGTTCTGAAAATCTGTCAAGGACAAACAAAAATCAGCAGGCTTAGAATAGATCAGATAAGAAATGATGAAAGCCGTATCAGAAAGCTAAAATAATATTTCACAATGAAAGAAGTACATTCTGGTAGATATGGCGCGCGAAGTTCAATGCACAGAACTGATGGAAATTATTGAACAACATTTTTCGGTTATGTAAATGTTATGCAGTTATATTTTTTACGCAATACAAACCTATTTTGTGTTACTAATCCATATTACACATGTCTTGAGATTGTAGAAGCATTTAACTCCTGAGAAAAAGGTATTCAAAGAAAGCGTTGAAATGGTCTACCGCCAACTTTGTAGCATATATTTTCGACTGTGTCGTCAGTTTATGACATATGCGCGCTGGCATTTTCCTTGCTTACAGCAGGTTCTGAAAGTATTCCTCAGAAAAAAAAATACAATGTCCTTTATTTAGCTTGCTCTTGTGGAAGGTCCTGCGTGAATAATTGTTTCTAGATTTGCACCTACACAGCCTGGGGAAGAAGGCTGACCATTGCAAGTGACATAGTGCGAACATCTGTGTGGTTCTAAAACTAGCAATTCTCCAAGAATGCTTGTTTCATTTTCGTAGTCACAGAAGAAGACGATGGCTCAAGCGAATACTCCAAGAACGTCCGATATTTTCTTCAGGTGACAAACTAATCATTGTGTAGGCAGCCTCCACGATGCCACGTGTTATGCCTGAAATGTTTTCACTTTTTTTTTACTTTTTTGATTACAAGTTGAAAAAAGATTACGCAATACGCCATTTTGTGCAAATCTGCTGTCGAACGCTGTATTAACGCTGACATGATTAGGTTCCCCGCCTCACCTATATGCATTTATTATTTGCACAGCTATACAGAAAAAAGCAGTTGAGTGACTTACATATGCGCAACTACCAACATAACAAAGAATATGAGAGTTTACAAAGACTATGTGCTTCGTTCACTGATCAATAGAAGGCCTGCAATACTAAGTCTGGTCTACAACTGTAACGAGAGTGGTAATTTTAACACAATGTGCATAGCTACAAAAACATTCCAGAATTGTTTCTTGTTCTGGATTTTCTTTATTACTTATTGCATAGTAGAGGTGAAAAAGACTAACCAACCTGTGTAGTGAACCTTATGCACCAACACGTATGAGCCTTTGGAAGAGGACTAAAAGCCCTTCGTTTGAATGTGCGTGAAGCTATCCCGCCTTTGTCAGCCTTGCCGTACGGCCCTTTTCGGTTGCGACCTCGTTGCGACTTTTCTGGTTAAAGAAATCTTATCGCACCTATAATACACACCGTGCATGTGGACTGTCGGTGGGATTTGGTCAGAAAAAGCAGATTTCAGCAGACCAAGCGTTCTACTCTATTAGCGCATATCAACATAAGTTTGTTTTACGAAAAAGGGCTCGAATTGCTTTCTAAGCCAATGATCTCAATGGATGATGTATTTTTATGTGATTGAGTGTTGCTCCAAAATACTGTCGCCATCATTTGGAAGATGTTGTTCCGCAATCTTCAGGAAACTTTGAAATTGTTTCTTGGGGTTTGTTTTTAAAAGGCTTGTTTTTACATGCTTATTTTTCAGATAACGCGCAGTAATAGAGCCCGCTGATGCTACCGTGAGCCTTAGCGATAACGCTCTAGTTTTCGAAAAATTATGCAAAAAGAATGAGGAGCTCCGCCATTGATCAGGTTGCCAATGACCGACGTCCGTGCTTACCGATTTCAATAAAGTTGACTGTTCCTTGTGTAGCCAGGAAGAATTCCCAGTGCTCTAGCCACATCACCATTCGGCAGTTTGTACGAGGCACAAATGACGGTTGCATGCTGTATTAAGTATGTGTACTTCGATTTCTTTTTGTTTTTCTCCTCAACGTGCTTGAACGTGTATGCCGAATGCAGTATTGAATCAAAAACTAGAGAAGAGAACATTTGTTGGCGCTGACCACCAATGAGGCATGCAAAAATTGTTCGTTGGACTGCCACTACGTCCGTGCGTCCACGCAGTTTTTAGTGCTACAAAGAAGTGCTCTAGCCTAAATATCCACGCACTAAATACAAGGGTCACACGCACCTACTAACTCCCAGTGTAGCCCAGAAGTGCACCCTCAGCAACTACGTCGGCCCACTTGGGCGAAAAAATCCAGCCGAGCGTTTTGTCAACTAAGGGAGGAGAAATGTGATAAGCCGTTGATTGATGCGGTGTAAACTCTCAAGTGCGCATGCGTGGAATCTTATCTCACTTCCCTCTCTCTTTTAGTTTTATATTTATTCACGGGTGTGAATAAAACCACAAGCTATTAGATGGAATATTGTGACTGTCTCGTTTATTGCGGATGTGGCGTAGCCGTCTCCCACGTAACTGTAAATCTTGCTTGTAACATCAGACACCAAGTATTTAAAATCAAACAACTTTTTTATAAAGTAAAGCCATTTTTGATGAAGTGGCTACTGTGTCTTGCTCAGCCACCAAAATCCAGAATTTGCCTTTGCTTTCATGATGGACACTCGTAGTTTGGCTTCATGCGGAAGCCTTAGCTGCTTCCCACGCACTGCTGTTGGCAGTGCCAAGCCAGCACCCCAATAAAGAATTTCTTCACTGACAGACAGCTCATGTCGCTTTTTGTACTAATTAGATATTTCCTTACTTTTCGATTCAAGATTTTGCGGCCAAGCCTCCCGAATGTAATTGCGCCCCTTGAAAAGTTACTTCATCCGAGACGGGGAGTGCCTGGAGTTTTTTTTAAGCGCATGACCAGCTGGTCACACTAATCACAGGCCAAAACAACTTGAACTTTCTCATCCCGCTTCATTTTTTCTTGTAAAGGTTGCCTTAGAAGTGTCAGAGCATCAGTATTGCACATAAAAATTTCAAACAGGCGATTTCGCAACCGATATCAGGAGTCTCCAAGTATGATAGGCTAACGCTGAACGCAAGCTGCAGCCTTAACCGGCGTCTGACGACCCGCTTTTAGGAGACCTAACAACGGCTGTTGGTCGTTTATAAGCGTGAATTGTTTGCTTAGAAGATAATTTTGGAATCGTGTGATACCATAAACTAGATCGAAGGTCTCACGATCAACCTGTGAATAATTGTTTTCTGCGGCAGTAAGCGTGCGAGGTCGACATCAAAGGGGCTTATAAAGTCTTTAAATGCGGTAGAATAACCCCGCTCCCACATTATAGGGGGACGCATCGGACTTAAGAAATACCTCTTGTGCGCGATAGAAGTGAGTTAGCACACGGAAGAAACACAGAGCGTCTTTTGCTTTCTGGGAGGAATTGTTTTCGCGCTGAGCCCAAAACAACTTCAATTTCCGTTTTAGTAGAAGGCAAGGGGGACTCAGGAGTGTAGAGAGATTAACCAACTATTCAAAAACTTCGCATGCCGAAAAAAAAACCCTGCTTCATGCATTGCGGCGAGTCAGAGCCAACGTAAATTTTGCGATGTTCTCCTACGACGGGTGTAACCCTCCTGCGTCAATGCTGTGTCTTAGATACGTAACTGATGTTTCACCTAATCGGCACTTGTCCGAGTGAAGCTTGACGCTGTATTCCCTGAACCACTGAAAAACTGCTTGAAAGTTCACAGTTGGCTTATCGATTGCATCTGCTAACAAGATGTTATGTGAGCACGCTCTAACCCCTCGGAGACCTCGATGAACATGCTCAATTGCTCTTTGAAATATAGCAGGTGCCGAGTCCATCCTGAACGGTAGCGTATTAGCTTGCGCAACTCCTCGTCTAGAAGAATTTGGTTGTAATTATCGCGTAGAACCTGGATGCTCTAGTGCTGACCTCTACGAAGCGTAGCGAAAATGTCTCCCCGTACGGGTAGAGCACGTCTCTCTGTTTCGCATATGGGGTCTAAATTGACTTTGAAATCAACACATATGCTAAATATCTCGTCTTGTTTCAGCACTAGAACCATCGGCATTGCTCATTCTGAATATGAAACTGGAGAAATAGTGCCTTCGACCACAAGTCGATCAAGCTCGGCGAACACTGTGTCTAGGAAAGAAAATGAAAATTTCCTTGCCCTAAAGAACGATGTTGGTGATCCGTCCTTTATATGAAGCCGTGCTAGCGGTCACTTGTTGACTCCCAGACTGTCGGCGAAAAGGTCATGGTATTGTTGCATCATAGGTGCAGCTGCCGAACTTTCAAACATGTGTAATTGCTCCAATACTTATGTATTGCTCCAATATTGTTGGAATATTTCTCATGTACTTCGAAGCCAAACTGCACTAAAGAGTTAAAAGAAGGGCCGGTGGCATTGTGTTGCCTAGTTGATTTGACAAGAATGAAGAAATGCTTAGAGCGAATGAAAGAATTGTATTTATGCGCATGATTTGATGGAAAAGAAGTGAAGCCGAGTACGCTTTGTATGTGAAATGCGTACAATTTATTTCCTCGGTCTGATGTGGCAAACTGATTTTGCATACAAGAGTCTGGAGTTCCAAGGCTGTGGCGCTCGTCATAAAGGTCGCTTCGAGTAGGGAGTTATAAATCTGCCTCATAGATACCAGTATATTAGAACACCATAATTTTCACGTTAGAAGTCACGGTGTGCGGTTTTTCGGACTTCCTTCCCCAACCTCAAGTCCGAAACAGCATTATTTGAGTTTTTACCTCTTCCACATCTATCATCACTATGCTGTACCCAGCGTTCTCTTGAATGAAATCAGAGCGGAGCCTGACAACAAGCCTTGCCTAAGAGCTAGAAGTAATAAGATGAAACATATGAACAACCTAAAGTCAATTAAATTCAATTCATTTGTTATTCCCAAAATGATATATACATCAGTTTTGTTACAAAGGTAGGGCCCCATATCTCGCAGAGGATTTGTGAAAGTCGTGTTCAGTTTAGAAACACTAGGGCGCGCAAGAAATTGATATAACAGAGACAAAACTGGGGTAAAATTCAATCAAGTGAAGTGAGCATGAACCAATATAAAGGAATCACATTTATTCAGACGTTGACGGTAATCATGTTTTGGAGGTTCTAATAGTTCTAACGGTAAGGTTTCTGTACAAATAAAGAGGAAAAAACTATGCAAAAAGTATTCGAAGTTTATATAGTGAAAGTAATTCATTATATAAAACTAACTTCTTATTTACCGTAAACTCATTATTACTTTAGTGAATTTCAGCCACATGATATGAGCCACACTTGATGAATACTGAAGGACACAATAGCAATAAGGCGGACACTCTGACAGATTATGAGTGCTTACAGCCAGCTGAGCCATATTATGGATATCGCTGAAATAAGTACTCATATAGGTGCAGCATTGGCCCAGTGAAAGTTACGTTTTACGTTTATGAAACTAGAAGGCTTGTTTTTGTTGCCGTCGTTATCAGCAGCCGCCGTAGGTGCCCAGAGCCGCCTTAACGAGAAACAACAAAAAAACCGAACAATATAATGAGATAGTTACAACAAAAAAAGAATTGAACTAGGACCGACTGTGTGGTCTCCCACTTTTCTACCACAGAGCAACGCTGGTGCTTGAAAATTATATGCAAACACAACCTATGTCGGTTTCATGTAGGGTGAGGAAGCATGCCAACATGGCAATGGGGTGTTTTAGACGAGTAAAAAAGCAATCATACATCACGCAATGTGAATGACGTGAAGATTGGGTTGTTGTTGCATTAAACCTAATAGAAAACACTCAATTAGTGAGTGCAAACACTCGTGTTGGTCCACACTAGACGAGATTAAAGCCAACGTCACCTGGCTAAAGACCCCTTTAACCTGAGTGCGAGGGCCTGATCTTGCGTGGCCAAAAAAAAAACGTTCAGCCATAATTTTTTATCGCCGTGAAACACAGCATCGACAAAAACCATTATTGCGCTACCGGTGTACCGCGGGTAACACGCTTTTCTGAACAATTATTACTGGTGTAGAGAGTGCTCCTCTAGCTTTAAAAAATAGGATTTAAGTAGTGAGGGGTGCCATGCAAGTGCACCAGCAGTAGTTGTCCGAAAAATGTTTTTAAAAAAAGTTCCAGAAATTCCACTCTTGTGACTTTTAGCTGTGCCTTTACTGCGGGTTTCGCGCAGGATGGACGTTTCTTTCAAGCGTTTTGCTCGTGCACCTTGCGTTTGTATCGGGGCTAAAGTATGATGGTTATTTTAAATATTTCCATCAAACTCAGAGGAATGGTCTTGTATACTAAAGATGTGGGTCATGCAACACTAGCAATGTATATGACTAATTTGTGTCACTTTTTTTTCAGAATGGAACTCGAGTCGTGGTGAGTGAACTAGTTTACATTACTTCTTTAGCAATGAAGGCGAAGCATTTATGCAAGTTCTTACACAGGAAAAGAGATGATTGCATTACCTGTGAAAATTCCCTTTGTAGCACCGTAAAACAATGGGTGGCACTAGAGTTTGATATACATTCTGAAACGCTGAATTTGCTAGATATTGCTTTCATTAGTCATGTCGAGAGTTTGTTCGCTTGAAAGAGCGTACACATTTGCTGCACTTAATTCCAATTTTTCGCCACGTATTTTTAACTAAAACACATAAACTTAATTAAATCTGAAAATATATTGACAAAAAATGGCACGAGGTATACGTTTTCATTCATTAGTTAACTTTGACAGCAGAAATTCAACGTTGTTCAAGATTAAGTGCCCCTCCTAAGATTGATTGTTTTAAGAAGTAAACTAGTAAGGCATGGGAGGGTTAGACGACCACTTATATAATGATTAGGCTTTTGTACCAATAAAATTCGGGGTAAAAGTGGTCCATGGAGAAGCCTAAACCTCTTATAAATGTGTGATAGCTATCGATTTTGTGTATTTTTCTGTGCTCGTGTCATCGACGAAGGGAGCAGACTATGGGTCCAAGATAAAACCGCTTATTTTGTTGACTTTATGGCCGGTGAACGGAAAGTCAGTTTGCAGCGATACACACTGGCAATGATAGCGGCGCACTCAGGGTCGGTCGTCGGTTGGCTGACAATCGGTAAAGCACGTCGGCATTTATGTATGTGTGGTCGAATATTGTAGTGTTATCACTGAAGACCGCGTATTCCAGAACTATCTGCCGTGCTCGCATAGTTCATGTAATTTAAAGAAATGATTTACTACGGTCCTGAAGTTTGTCGGACATAGCAGGCTCGGTTTGCGCCGACAATAACGGGCCTTGTAACGGGTGGATAACAAGACTCGAGGAAGGAATGTGGTGGTATGAAGGCAGATGCAAAATAGAGTCAGTTCATGCATTCGCGGTAAACGGTGATGGCACAGCCATAAGGCCGCTCCAATAGTAATAACGCCTCGTTTCAGGTCTACTATACAGTTCAATCTTGAACAAGTCACAGACTTGGCCATACTGTTGCCCCTTAATAAATTAGGAATTATTAAGTTGAAAGACCTAAGTGCATCATTAGATGCTATATTTCACCATCAGCATTCACATAAACAGGAGAGATACACAAAGTATGTATGACTGAAAATGGTCTGATGAGGCGGTATGATGATGATGTCTTCATGCAACAGGAATTCAGAATTTGTGATGTCTTATGACGTAAAGTGTTCATGTAATGTGTGACGTCCACACATCACATTGTTAAAAAGTTCAAAGGCACTCCTACTCTGGATAATGTGCAAAACAGCGAGACGACAAAAGCTTGCTGTTCCTCCCATCCCAGATGCAATGTACAACTATAAGTTGGGTGCGAAAACCATTCGAGCGGGATCGGCTCATTTGACTGAGAACAAAAGAGTATGGTTTTCACCTTCGTCTCCCAAAAATTTATGATTTTTCAGGTGACCTTGTAAATGATATTTACAGACACTGCTAAAAGTACGTGGCTAGAGATGAAGATGAAATTACGATATATGGCTAGAAATTTAGCTGTTATCGAGTGAAGACACTGTCAAATGTCCAAAGCAGGTAAAAGTGCACCGTGGGCAAAGATTTAGTGACCACAGAGGCATGTGCTGAAATTGACGTCTACGCCCTCCGGTAATTTGTCGTGTGCCTTACAGAGGATTTCTTCCACAGACGTGCTGCAGATGGCTCTGCTCTGACCTCTGATAGAAATCGTTAGAAAGACGCTTTCAACACCAGACGGGAGGACATAACAGTGCAGGTGCAATTATTGTAAAGAAGGCAACGTTCTGCATACTTTTCCTCACAGTTGTACGTGCGTTCACAGTGCAATCAGAAGCCATACCAAAAACGTTGGAGTCATAATAAACAAGGTAGATACGTACAGCCGAGGCCACCTCTGTGCAGAGTGTGCGAGGAGCTGGTTTTCGCTCCGCGGGGTGAAACTTCGAGGCAGTATTTGACTCTGAAGTGCTTTATCAAAAGCATGTGCGGCCTAGCTGTCAGGCTGACCACGTCAGAGCCCGAAACCGCCTCTAGGGTTCGCCACGCGTAGCCGAAACGAGCTCCTCGCGTCCTTTACACAGATTTCGCCGTGGCTATACAGCGCCGTATCGTCCGCATTAATTGCCCTCTCTGTAAAGTTTATTCGAACGCCGACACACATGCCTGCGAAATGTGTCTCTTCGACAACCGTTAATTTGACGTTATTGTTCTATACGTGGCCCTGGTCTACACCTATTAACGCGATGACCCTACCGGTAATTCTCTATTTTTACAGTTGTCCAAATGTCAACGAATGCCCCTAGGTACAAGTATTGCGCTTCTCACATCTACGAGTGATGATGCTTTTGACGCCTTCATTCGGGATAACAACACACTGAAAACAGTTCCGATTTGCACTTCGACCTCTCCCGAGAAACGAAGGAGTTTGTATGGTCGGCGAATTTACACGCTAACTTTTCACCTGTTCTTAGTTTTGCTGTGGTCTTTCCCCGTCTAGATGGCGCATCAGAAAAATGTTCTCGTTGTGCAACCGCGTAACGAGTGCTTCTTGTATACAAAATATTTGTGTTACAATGGTTACCTGTACAGTTTAAAACAAACAGGTTGAGCTTACGTCAAGTTCATTTGGCATAGTTTTTGGAAGTACTTACACAACACCTGACCGAAATTTCATTTTTTATTGCAATCGTATGCTGTATTATTGCTGCGTGCTTGAGGCAAAAAAGACGAATATACTTACGCATGTGCTATGAATGACTATAGAAAGGACGAAGGTAAAGAGCTTGCTTGCGCGTCCTCTTTAAAAAGGGACTGTCCTGCTTGTGCTATCTAGATCTCTGCAGCAAGACCTCTGTTTTAACTTTGTGACCCTGGCGGAGGTGCTGGAGCATAAAACTTGATGCACAAAGGCTTTTCTCCGACCCGTTCACCTAGCACAGAGAGAGCCCCTTGTCACTACTCTGATGCACCAATTCAGTCAGCGCCTACTAGTTCTATGTCTGGAGTTCACACGTGCTCCGCTTTTTGCCAGCATTAGAGCTGCTACGATATCCACAGCTTTCCTCCCATCGCAGAAAGTTCTTCAAGACCTCGGTTGTTACTCTTTAAAATCCTCGCGTCCGTGAAATTTTCTGTGGGGACTGGCCCGAACAGTTCAAATGGGTTGCTGTATCGAACTGACCAGCGGTGAAGTGTGTCGGCATTTACACACTTGCCATCGAATGATCAAGGGTTATCGCTAGTGCTACCGTAGGTTCCACAATATTCTCAAATGTTTGCAAAGCTGGCATGATCTTAACGAAATGATCTACTATTGCCCTGAAGCTTCTCGAACACTGCAGACGTCGTTTGCGCTGAGAATCACGTAGTGTAACTTGGCGATAACAATGTTTGAGAAATGAAACGTTGCCTTGCTTCCCTCTAAAAAGGCATCGTCTCGATGCTTTAACAAAAGATCAAAGCACAAGAGTATTGCAAGAAAGTACAAGCGAATAATGACGATACATCCATATTACAACAATAATATATACTATTTTAGTTCGTTAACGCACGTGAAAAAGGCTTGAGACGCGTGACACAGACGCCTTCAGGTCACGATTGGCGTCGTTGATCGGCGTCATGATTTGTCAGAGGACTGCCATCTATTTGCTTGTGGAACGATGTTCTCCATAACAAAAATTCTTTACAACCAGTCACAGGCACTTGCTTGTCGTGCCTGAATTCCTTCGAGAATAAATTATGGGTGCATGCCATAAAGAAGCCACTTCTTGTCTTCTATGCTATATACAAACAGTGTGCCGACTGTGGTGCAAGTACTACTTCTCAAAACTACCTGCTGTTGTTAAGCATCACGTGCAAACTAGCACCCACTTCCAAAGACGCCAAGTGCTTCCCAGCAATCCAGCCGCTCTCTTACATCCAGTCGAAGCGACAACAAAGCCGTTCACCCAGATTAAAATGGTTTTCCTGGGCCCATTTCCAACTTCCATCACTGAAGATCACTGTGGTCACTGATTAACTCCCGTTATGCGGAGACTAAAGCTATGCAGTGGGGCACAGCAGCAAAAGCCGCTCATTTCTTCATCAAAAACATCGTTCGAGCAGTGATCGCAGATAAGGACCTACCTTCACTGCAGAGCTTTTGGAGTCAGTTCTCAGACTCAGCGGTAGAGCTCACTAGAGAACAACTATGTACAATACGCAAACAAACGCACTGACGGAGCACCTCCATAGGACCCTCACAGACATACTATGCATGTACATTGACAGGGAACATACAATCTAGGGTCAGAAATGGGGGGTAGGTAAACTTTACCTGATATTGCGCTCGGCAAAGTACCAGTCGAATGAGTCACGAAGCCACGACAACGGTGGACGCCATGTTGCCGCTTGAATGTGGTCATATCCATGTAGACGCCGAAGAACTCCCTCAGCGCGCCCAGGAACCCAGACAGCTCACGTGCGTGCGCATCTGTCTTTAGCGACATCAGAAACAAGTTCATCAGCTACATACTAGCCTTCATTGTATGGATCTGGACTCCCATATGTCGACGTGGGCTGTCTGAACTCTTAAGACGCTACTTTGGCTTATATAGAGTCATCTGACGCCTGTACGACACCAACTACAAAGTTGTTTCTGACAGTAACTGTACTTCCAAGCGCCGAAAACATTTACTCGAAGTCGTGCACATGATGCGTATTAAACCGTATTTATCTAGTTAGTTAGCTCCTGGTTGCCGCGTTGCTGCGATGAAATTAATGCGCCTGGCAGAGTTCCTAAATTGCGCATCGGGACAATGCATCTTTGGGAGGGAAGCAAATGTCTAGTGCTTGCGGCAACAAAGACGATGATAGTTATGCATGTGCTATTAAGGACATCAAACGGACGAAGAACCCCTTCGCGCGTTTTATTAGAAAAAAACTACCTGCTTGTGGTATCCTACTTTTGTTAGGATTATGTATCCCTTGTGTATTACTTGAAAGTCCCTTAGGTGTCATATCCTGAATTCTTAGCCAATCCCCGTGAGTTGCCAAAAGCCCTAGTAGAGGTCTCATCATCATCATCATCATCATCATCGTCATCATCACCACCACCACCACCACCATCATCATCATCATCATCATCATCATCATCATCATCATCATCATTATTATTATTATTATTATTATTATTATTATTATTATTATTATTATTATTATTATTATTATTATTATTATTATTATTATTATAATCATCATCTTCATCATCATCAACAGCATCAGCAGCATCATCATCATCATCATCATCATCTCAATCTCTGCCACAAGGCCTCTGCTCTGACGTCATGACAATACTACATAAAATTGTGTTAACGACGAGAATGTGAATTGTCAGGGCACACAGTTAATATATGTAGCGCGTCAAAAATAGTAGCTTCACCTTCATAATACAAACTCTTCTGGAGCCCTAGCGTGGGCCAGTGATTCCCCGTTGGATCCCTAATAAAGATTATCACCTACCCACTTTACCTTTGGTTATTGGTGGCTGTTACGTAAACGCAACAAGCACTATATCATTCTTTTTTTGTATAGATAGACAAAAAGTTTGTTTCTAAATGTAATAGGTGTATTTCAGAATGCGAATCATTTCACTTACTCAAACAATACAGATATTTTCTCACGTCTCGTGCTTGCATAAAAAGCATCGTGCCATTTTTGTAACAAAGTTCCACAAATATATACATTTTTTTCAGATTACTATGGGAGCCTACACAACATGCTTTTGCAATAAAAGTGACGAAACTAATTGGACAGCAGCAAATGGGCAACCATGCCTAGTACGTAAACGCTTCATTTTTGATACCGCTACTCACGCCTCCATGAACTCGGATGCTCAAGTGCTGTTTTGTTTCACAACATACTTTTCTACCTGCAGATCAATTATGACAGTTGTTCTATATTTTAAAAATAGTTTCCTTGAATAAAAGAATTCAGGTTTCAGTATATAGGAACACCACCGATACAGAATGATGCAGGAACTACAGTGACAAAGTGATGCCTAAGGTTTTGACGAGAGGTGTACATAAATAATAATTAGGCGATAATAATGCCATTATGACCACTGTGTGTTGTCCCTTGGAGAGTACTTTAGGGTAGTGCAGATTCATTACTTTAGCATGGCACAACAATTTGTGCTTGCCAAAGTTCTTCTAAGGGAATTCGTATAACATGTGACTATTGTAAGAATGCAGGCATTCACACCTCACCTTTTACTAGTACCAAAAACACCTGATGAGTACTCACAAGCTAAATCTTACACAGTAAAATTCGTGCGCTCTTTAAAAACCTTACCTCAACTTTCAATAATTTCTAATGACCTTACTTTAACCTCCATAATTAGGTTCATGTCTAGTTTTATTAACTACAACCTGAAGCGTTCTGTGCCGTTAGGTCTCTATGGCGGGTAGAATGTTTAAGCATTGTAATGAGATAATATAACGAAGCCTATTCTTGTAAAGCAGCAATTCAAGAATATACTTAATTTTGTGGCATTGTCATCCTAGCCAAAATGATTGCTCAATGGTCACTTTGCGAATGAAATAATACCGCAAGCATTTATCTCCTGTACATATAATGCCACGCCCAATTCTCATTTTCTCGTTTGTCTCACATCATTTTCTCCAACAAAGCCTGTCAGGAATGCCCAGCACGAACTGCACCTCATTGTTCGAGAAGGTTCAAGGGTATTTTAGAAGGTTCTGTTAGGATTGCGCGCAAGACGTGAACACACAAGGTTATTTCAAAGGTTGCGCGACGACCACAAATATGGTGGGAGTATTGGACGGCGCATTGATAAATGTCGACGTGGTTCGCCGTTTCTCCGTTGATCGACGGCTGGTGCCTAGTTTGGTGCCTTAAGAGTGAGTTCGTATCGCTGTAATCTGTTTTTTTCTTTTAGCGGCCACGAGTTCGGCCAAATAAACAGTTTGGTCTTAGAACTACTGTGAGCTCGCTTTGTCGACATCATAACCCCGTAAAAACATGTTTTCTCTGTACACTTCGGGCGAGTAATATCCTTGTGTGGTAGTCACCCCATTGCGGCGTCGAAGCTGGTGTACTACCGCTGAACTACAACTTGCTGAAAGCTGTTTCGAAAAAAAAGCTACGAGATAGTAATTTTTTGCAAATAGTCGCTAATGAATTTGTTGTGGTATGACAAAAAAGTAAAATCGCGCCAGGAGTCAAAACATGACACTTGTGCTACGATGGTCAAGAGCCCAACGAAGCCCACAGGAATAATTCACAATGTCCAGCGCCGGACGGAAGCCAGCCTGGTTGGGATGAGAAATGACACAGTAAAGCTAAAAACATCGATGAAAATGAACACTAAAAAAACAAAGAAAAGACACTTGGGCTTCACCACGGAAGCCTGGCCCACATTCATAGACTCTAAATGTACGGACTCAATTTTTTTCAATTTATTGAGGGCTTTTTGAATTTAGTTTAAAGATAATTGAACGTGTATTGGTACTTATTTTTCCTACGTCTCCAGTTCTCTGCAATGCCGCCGTCAACTTTGCATTACATGCCGTTTTAATGCCTATTGCATTTATTTCAATAAAAATGTACTGCATTTTCATTGATAGTCTTGTGTTCCCATACAATACTTTTTCAGGAATCTTGTTAATTTACTCGGTTAATAAGGGTGTATTTACAGGGCTCTTTACTCGCCAAACTGTGGAGGAGCAGCAGATCGTCAAGCTTTTTCTCAGTTAATTATCTCAACCTTCATCATCTTGTGGACTGCAAATGAAGAACCAATTATAAATTTTTTTTCTAATATCAGAAACTACTAGGTAACGAGCATGAATTCTCAATACGGAAACATGTGTATACTGTAGGACTATTTCATGCCCGTGCATGTTTAACCCATACATGTTAAACATGCAGGGGTTTCCTCCTCAATTAAAAAAAGTATGCACGTGCAGCTCCTCAAGTGCCGCCACGGAGGTGGCTCTCTACTACTACTACAACTATTACTACATGCATCGTGGACGTGCCACCCACGGCTCAAGGAGCTTGTCCCCTGAAAAGCGAGGCGAGCACTTCAACTTAACTCCCAGTGGTTGAAACTCAGCTTGCTGCTGCGAGGATATATCAGCAGGTCATCCTCCCGCTGCACTTAGGACATAAGTCCAAAACTTCTTGGAGATTTCAATGCCATGACCATAAAGATTTAGTTTTTCAAAATGTGAAGCATTTTTTAGCGACTTTCGGTGGCTTTGAGCGTATCTATCTATCTATCTATCTATCTATCTATCTATCTATCTATCTATCTATCTATCTATCTATCTATCTATCTATCTATCTATCTATCTATCTATCTATCTATCTATCTATCTATCTATCTAGCCGCTTGCGTTTGGGGGCTCTTGTGGTCACCATGTTAACGTGGCATGAACCAGAATTAGCATGGGAAGGTAAGACGGTTTGTCGAATATGACGCTCTGGTACACACATGAGTAATGTCACAATCCAGTCGCGTACGTCATCAAACGCTTCCCGCGAGACAGTGGCATATACCCACACGGGGCATGTTATCGCTGCTACGCGGGTTTGTGTCATTGTGTCACAAGTGATTGACACTTAGTATATACCCAGAAACGATGGGAACGCACATGGGCAATTTCGACGCATGAGCGTTATGAAATACCCGACATCGAAAGCGCCAACCCGACGAATGCAAAGAAAAAATGCCAGGGTCCAAGCTGTAATCGAACCCAAGCATTCGTCGTCGCAATGAAGCATTTTACTACAGAGCTGTGTCAGGTCTCGGAACTACTTCTCAAATAGACGCTAATATTTGTGAAACGTCTGTAGTGGTTGCAGTGCTGCCTGCCCAATTATATAAACATCAAATATGTACCCCTTTGATACAGCCGTCACGTCGAGTTAACGTCAATCCAGGATATTTGCCATGCGCGTAAGTCGATTTATGTAGCAGTGTCCAGGGCTAGCATCCTCGCCAGCATCAGTGCTTAAAATCAGGTTCTGGTGTTGCTGATACGCATCTTCCAGTTGGCATCGTTGCACAAGTGCAAACAACTGGTTATATAAACATCTGCAACACTTCAACATATGTTTGTGTGTGCAACACTTGTACCAATGTTACCAATGTACAGGGTCATTTCATGACGTGTCGCTCAATAAATATATTGCAACATGGTCACCTTCCCTCAGCATGCTTCGCATAACGTCGATTCCCAGGTGCGTAGGATCTGCCAGTTATGTTTATTTTTTAGCACGCTTTAAACTTTTGCACATGACAGTACGCAGCTGCTACTGCTAGTCATCACATCTAAACACTAATTATGTGGTTTTCATAATCTCCAACGCCGCACATCAATAGAGTACGCGGTTTCATGCAGGCTGAATGAGACTTAACTCGAGGCATACGTCATACACGGTGTTGTCACCGTCCTCGGACTCCTGCGACCGTGTCCATCTTTCCTATCTTCTCCTTATTTCTGTATGTGGGTCTCTCTGTCCCTGTTCCTATCTCTAGTCCTATTTATTTTATTCCTCTCTATCCCTCTTAATCTCTCCTTACCCCCATCCGTTGTGAGCTACTGTTGATGTGTCGCACTATAATGCAGACAGTTACGGGGCTCACTTTTATCTGCTTTTCTCCTTTTCAAGAATAACATTCTTACACAGACCTGAGAAATGTATTTTGCTGTTACTCGGGTGTTCTAATCTACCGTCGTCTGCTCCGCATCATACACTTGACTAACGAGCTTTACTCATTTTGTTAGATGCACTTCTAGGATGTGCTAGTCCAGCTAGATCTTTATGAAGGCGCACTGGAAGCGGTGAATTGTGAATTGACTCAAACGCACCACGCGCCCTCTCCACGAGCTCGTAAGCAAGCGGAAGTGCATTAGCTGGAAGGGGAACCACGTGATATAAGTCCCCTACTCCTACTTTTCTACGAGTGATGGCGCAGCCTGTCAAGAAAAGCAGCCCCCTATGCGTTGTTTTGGCTTCCCATTAGGCAACGCTCACTCCACTTTCGGTGGGCGCTTTTGTTTGGTTGGAGGCCCGCTAGGTAGCCGCACCTATATATTGGCCGTGAGATCAAGTAGGGTCGTCGCCTGGTGGCAACTGTCCGAGTGTGGATTGCTCTTTGAGTCGTCTGCAAGCCACTCCGTGTTTCCATGTGCGCGTACGTCAAGCATATTCTCGAAGCGTGGTTTGTCCGGTCATGTCAGCCAGGGTGTAACTGTTTCTACGTATACCTGAAATGAAGTTCGAAAGCATTTAGTCTTGCTCAGCTGCTAATGCATTGTAAAAAAGTCGGCGAGTGCAACATTGCAGAGTGCTGTTTATTGTCGTTGTATCCTCCATTCAGCGAAATAATTTCAGAGTGTGTGTTGCTTTCTGGTTCAAGCACATCGCAAAATGCTTTTGGCGTCTTCCGAAACATGAGGACTAATGAATACTGTGTGAGTGAATGAGCTTTTTATAGCGACTCGCTTGTAAAAACAAACAGGCTGTGGGACAGGCACTCGTGGGCTGCTATTAGGTGTGAAACTACGCACTGTAGTATATTTATCATCCGAAGAGCCTTAGTTGTGCTTATCTGGCCATAGTAGCACTGCATAAAGACAATACTATAACATAAACTGCGATACATCGATACTTAATCTGCACTTAAAACAGAGTTACCATGCGCAAACGTGTGCTTAGATATAGGAACACTCTAAACAGCCCAGACCTTGAAAAGAACTCAGACACCATGCTTCATAATGACGTCGTGTGCTTTCAGTGGAATTTTTCGGTACATTGTCTTTAGCGTATGCGTGGCATTGGTAGTGACCTACAGAAGACAGTAGTCATTTATGCCAGAAAAAAAGAAACATGCTTGTCCTACTAACCAGGCCTTGTAGTAGCACTGTCATGAACGTAATCCATCGAAAAAGCTCTCTGCTGAACTCTCACATAACAATTTTTATATTTTTGTTGGTGAATATGTGGGGTCACGTGGTAAAAGCAGTTTCGTGCAAAGCGCCGTCTGTCACTAAGCTTTCCTTACTACACTTATCGACTGCTAAGGTTTTCTGACAAGACTCATCAACTGCTACACATTTTATAGTGAACAGAATGAGAGAAAAAAAAATCATATTCGTGTAAGGTGCTGACAGTACTGAAATAATCGCACAAATATGAGGGCTTTCTGTGGTCTTTTTTTTCCGTAGTGTGCAGATGACAAAGATGTGAATACGTAGCTCATTCTCGCTACAGCAGTGCGTAGCAGGTAGAACACAAGCTAACCGTGTACAAACAACACAGAAAAGGCATGATTAGTGCTGAAACGTGAAGAGAGTTACCCAGGGCGAGCATCCCTATGAAAGCCAGAATGCGCTTTACTCGCTGGTAATGTTCACGTTGCATAGGCGTCGTGCCCCAATTCAGTGGAGGAGAGCGTAGATATTAAGAATAAGCTGTAGTCAACGAGTTTTATTCACCCACAGGCGGTCCAGATCGCTCGCAACGAAGCGCCGCTGTGTGTATTTGCTTACGCGCCACCGACCGTCTCTCCACACTGGATGGATGGATGGATGGATGGATGGATGGATGGATGGATGGATGGATGGATGGATATGGCTGTACCCTTTAGATCGGGCGGTGGCTAGCGCCACCAAGCCGTAATACTTAATGAACTCAAAATTATTATTATTTATTTTTTTCCTTAAAAAGTGAATTTGAGGATTCGTACTTTGCAGTGAAGAGTTTAATTTTCACTCGTGCCTTGACTTTAACCACCAATCAGATAACCTCCTTCTAGTTAAGTCTACTTGCTTAAAGTCTATTTTGCCCTCCCGGCCCTAAACCCCAGTGCTTTGAAAAACTCTGCGCCATCATCCTGAACTATAGGGTAAAACCCTTTACAGAACATTATCAATTGTTCGGCAGTTTCTTCTTCCTCTCCACACGCACTGCATACTGTGTCTACCCCTTCGAATTTGGCCCGATATGTCTTGGTTCGCAGTACTCCCGTCCTTGCCTCAAACAGTAGAGAACTACCCCGAGTATTATCATAGATCCTTTCCTTGGCAATTTCCTGCTTAAAAGTTCGATAGATCTCTAGTGCGGACTTCTTAATTATGCCCATTTTCCACATGTCAGTCTCCGTTTACTTCACTTTCTTCTTAACCAATAGTTCTTTTTGGTTTGGTCACCTGCTGTTTTCTAAGTATTTACCAGTCAACTTCCTGGTTCGCTTCCTCCATTTTGTATCGACATTTTTCATGTACAAGTAGCTGAATACCTTCCTAGCCCAACGCTCATCCTTCATTTCTCTCAATCTCTTCTCAAGTTTTATCTTGCTGCTAGCTTCCCTGCCCTCAACTGATGTCCATCCCATATCACCTTGTACTCCCTGATTTGGTGTATTCCCGTGAGCTAGCCTACCTATTCCACGTTGCTTAATTTCTAATCTTGCTTGAACTTCTGATCTCATGCACAAGATCGCATTGCCGAACGTCAGCCCAGGAACCATGACCCCTTTCCATATTCCTCTCACAACATCATACCTATTGTAATTCCACAGTGCCCCATTTTTCATCAATGCTGCATTCCTGTTACCTTTAGTCGTCACGTATATTTCGTGTTCCCTCAGATACTCGGTCCCATTGCTTATCCATACGCCCACTTACGTGGGATGGCGCTGCCACCTATAGCCAGACCTCGCCACGAATAGCACTTGCTCTCCGCGCCTTTTTTTTTTCGCCAGACAGCACTCATTCGTGTCGGTACCCTTACTAGAGTGACCTAGAAAGGGGGAGCGTCCAAGACACCGGCTCCCGCGTGGACCTTTTGCGGTGAACTGCGACGCCGCGCCGCTCTACGCCAGACCCGTGCGCTTTCCGCGCTTGGAAAGCGCGGGGCGCCTGCTACGCGCTGCAGATATTTCGCTGTGTTTCCACACAGGTGACTTGAAGTCAGTTTATATTTAATAATGCAGAGTGGGAAAGAACTTACCAACGTTCATGCACTGCGGAAGTGTCTGGGGCAACAACAGAATGTCAAAACTCAGCGGCATCAGCATGGGGGTAGCTGTTGTGACAAACTACACGTGCAATCTGCTGCAATGCTTACGCACAATGACCGCGTCATTCACAATTGTATACGAGCCCCAGCGCTCAAGCTTACTGGCGCTTTTTAGTCATGTGCACACCTCTTTACTCGGTAATTAGCTTGGCTCGACTACTGCTTTATTATGACGAGAGCACATCGGGAACAAGAGTAACAAAAGAATGGGTAAGAACGGCCATACAACCGCATTAGTGTTGGCTTATTTTCGCTTTTGAGGTATCGTGGTTCAACGAGCTTGAAACCTGAGTTAATTCTGGTGTTTTAGAGGAAAGGCAAGCAAAGTAAAGTAACACCCCCCTCCTCCCCCTTTCTGGATAAAAGACGTCCTTTTGAAAATTCTCTACCAATATCTATGGTTACCGGGAAAGTTATGAATACCCCTATTCCTGTTGTACAAGTTGAATAGCTGCCTGATTGAAAATACGGGATGTTTACAGATGTGAAAGTGGGTTATTTGAACCTGTTTATAGAATCTCTCAAACATACCAGTTAGTCTAATAAAATTACATAGGCGATTATATATATATATATATATATATATATATATATATATATATACATATATATATATATATATATATATATATATATATATATATATATATATATATATATATATATATATATATATATATATATATATATATATATATATATATATATATACATATGTATACGCCCCGCCGCGGTGGTCTAGTGGCTAAGGTACTCCACTGCTGACCCGCAGGTCGCGGGTTCGATTCCCGGCTGCGGCGGCTGCATTTCCGATGGAGGCGGAAATGTTAGAGGCCTCTGTACTCAGATTTGGGTGCACGTTAAAGAACCCCAGGTGGTCCAAATTTCCGGAGCCCTCCACTACGGCGTCTCTCATAATCAAATGGTGGTTTTGGGACGTAAAACCCCACAAATCAATCATCAATATATATATATATATATATATATATATATATATATATATATATATATATATATATATATATATATATATATATATATATATATATATATATATATCATTAGCCTGACTACGTCCACTGCAGGACAAAGGCCTCTCCCATGTTCCGGCAGGTCACCCGGTCCTGTGCTCGCTGCTGCCAGTTTATACCCGCAAGCTTCTTAATCTCATCTGCCCACCTAACCTTCTGTCTCCCCCAAACCCGCTTCCCTTCTCTGGAAATCCAGTTAGTTACCCTTATTGACCAGTGGTTATCCTGTCTACGCGCTACATGCCCGGCCCATGTCCATTTCCTCTTCTTTATTTCAACTATGATATCCTTAACCCCCGTTTGTCCCCTAATCCACTCTGCTCTCTTCTTGTCTCTTAAGGTTACACCTATCATTTCTCTTTCAATTGCTCGCTGCGTCGTCCTCAATTTAAGCTGAACCCTCTTTTTTAAGACCCACATTTCTGCTCACCTTGTCTAACTCCGTAATCATGTGTTGAAATTCGTCCCCTGAGTTACTCAGCAATGCAATGTCATCGGCGAAGCGCAAGTTACTAAGGTATTCTCCATTAACTCTTATCCCTAACTGTTCTCATTCTAGGCTTCTGAAAACCTCCTGTAAGCACGCGGTAAATAGCATTGAGGAGATTGTGTCCCCCTGCCTTACACCCTTCTTGATTGGCATTCTGTTGCTTTCTTTATGAAGCACTATGATAGCAGTTGATCCCCTGTAGATTTCTTCCAGAATGTTTATATATACTTCATCTACGCCCTGATTCCGCAGTGTCAGCATGACGGCTGATATTTCTACTGAATCAAACGCCTTCTCGTAATCTGTGAAGGCTATGTATAGTGGTTGGTTATACTCTGAGCATTTCTCTATTACCTGATTGATAGTATGAATGTGGTCAATTGTTGAGTAGCCTGTTCGAAATCCTGCTTGTTCCTTTGGTTGATTGAATTCTAATGTTTTCTTTACTCTGTTAGCAATTACCTTTGTAAATAGCTTGTACACTACAGAGAGCAAGCTGATCGGCCTGTAATTCTTCAAGTACTTGTGATCTCCTTTCTTATGTATTAATTAGCGTTCTTCCAAGACTCTGGTACCGTTCCCGCCAGGAGACACCTCGTAAACAGGGTGGCTAGGTTTTCTAACACAATCTGTCCTCCATCTTTCAGCAGGTCTGATGTTACCTGATCCTCACCAGCAGCTTTGCCTCTTTGTATGCTCTCCAAAGCTTTTATGACTTCTTCTATCATTACTGGTGGGGTGTCATCTGGGTTACTGCTAGTTCTTATAGTATTAAGGTCGTGGTTGTCTCGGCTACTGTATAGATCTCTGTAAAACTCCTCCGCTATTTATCTATCCTATCCATATTGGTAGTTATTTTGCCTTCTTTGTCCCTTAGTGCATACATCCGACTTTTGCCTATCGCAAGTTTCCTCTTCACTGCTTTGACGCATCCTCCGTTTTTCAGAGCGTGTTCAATTCTCTCCATGTTATACCTTCTTACATCGCATACTTTACGTCTAATAATCAACTTCGAAAGCTCTGCCAGTTCTATTTTGTCTGTTGTACTTGACACTTTCATGATTTGACGCTTGTTAATTAGGTTCTTTGTTTCCTGGGAAAGCTTGCTAGTGTCCTGTCTAACTACCCTGCCTCCAACTTCCACTGCACACTCCGTAATGATACTCGTCAGATTATCTTCATTGTATCTACGCTAACGTTGGTTTCCTCACTAAGAGCCGAGTACCTGTTCTGCAGGGACACTCTGAATTTCTGTATATATATATATATATATATATATATATATATATATATATATATATATATATATATTGTGAGGAACCGGTTTATTCGGCCAGGCTCGAGCTCAATCACGCCAGTGATGATATTCTTAGATGAAGAAGATGTACAGGTGATGATGATTACAAAGAGAATAAAGAGTCATTCGCTTGTCGCGCTCACACTAATTCCCCCGCGCGGTGAAAGCGGCCGCCTGGTCGCTTGACAGTATTATGAAATGCGTCGCGCATAAGACTTTAAACGAGATACGTGCACTATCTCTGTTCCTCGGCAACGATGATCAGGACTAGCGCTAATTGACAGGAGAAACGCGGTAATTGACAGGAGATGTCTGTTCGACCACCGTGTATGGCCCAATGAAGCGACTGATGAATTTGTCGCATAGGCCGGGGACGCGTAGTGGAGTCCATAGAAGAACTTCGTCACCAGGGGAAAAACTAACAACACGGCGAGACGAGTCGTAGCGAGATTTTCGAGTGTCTTGAGAGAGGCCGGTGTTAACACGGGCCTGGTGACGGCAGTGTGCGAGACGAGATAGGAATTCTTCAGAGAAAGGAGCCGTCGAAGGTGCAGGAGCCGAAAGGAAAGAGACATCCAGAGCGAAACTCGGCGAGCGACCATGGACGAGAAAAAATGGAGAAAAGCCGGTAGTGCGTTGAGCAGCCGTATTATAGGCGAATGTCACGAAGGGTAGCATTGCATCCCAGTTCGTGTGGTTGGGGTGAATGTACATGGCGATCATGTCCGATAGGGTCCGATGAAACCGTTCAGTCAATCCGTTGGTCTGCGGGTGGTAGCTAGAAGTGGTCTTGTGAACAGTGTTCGAGGCACGCAAAACTTGCTCGACAATGGAAGATAGGAAGACTTTGCCACGATCACTGAGGAGAATGCGTGGAGCTCCATGACGCAAAAAGATGTGGCGAAGAAAGAAATCGGCGATCTCAGTGGCAGTCCCAGATGGTATACAAGCTGTTTCTGCGTAGCGGGTAAGGTGGTCGACTGTCGTGACAATCCAGCGATTCCCATTGGATGATATAGGAAGAGGGCCATACAAGTCGATTCCAACGACTTCAAAAGGTGAGGCGGGACAAGGAAGAGGTTGCATTAAGCCAGCCGGAGCAGTTGTCGGTCGTTTTCGCCGTTGGCAATGGACACAGGAGGCGACGTACATAGCGACGGCTGAAGAGAGGTCAGGCCAAAAACAACGACTTCGTATTTTGTCGTAAGTCTTGTGGTAGCCTAGATGAGCAGCGGTTGGATCATCATGAAAGGCTTCCAGAACTTCATGTTGCAGAGAACGTGGGATGACGGGTACCCACTTGTTGCCATCGATGTGGTAAACGTAGCGGCATAAAGCATCACCGACAAGCTTAAATTGTTTAAGTTGTCGACGGAGTCTGGCGTTTGGAGGAGTAGTAGAGCCGGTCAAGCGGTCAACAATGGTGCGGCAGTATGGGTCGACACGTTGTTGTGAAACAAGGACGGATAGGGTGGCAGGTGATGAACTTAGCGCTGCGATTGGAGAGGTGCTGTTGTTTTGGAGTATCGATGGTGAATTGCTTCCGCTGGGCAAAGGACAGCGCGATAGAGCATAAGCATCTTGATGCTTCTTCCCAGATCTGTAGGTGACATCGAAATCATACTCCTGTAAGCGAAGCGCCCAGTGACCAAGGCGACCCGATAAGTTTTTCAGCGATGAAAGCCAGCATAGGGCGTTATGGTCGGTCACGACGGTAAAATGACGGCGGTGAAGATATGGTCGGAATCTTTGCACTGCCCAAACAACAGCTAGGCACTCCTGCTCTGTGATAGTGTAGTTCTTTTCTGGAGCGGTAAGAGCACGACTTGCGTTGGCAACGACGCGTTCGCGTGAGTTTTTGTCACGCTGCAAGAGTACCACACCGAGACCATGACTATTGCGTCGGTGTGAAGGATGGTGGGTGCGGTAGAATCAAAGTGGCACAGTACCGGATCCGACGTGAGGGCTTGCTTAAATGCCGTGAAAGCGCTTTCGCAGTCTTCGGACCAAATGAAGGGGACGTTCTTTGCGAGGAGTTGATGGAGCGGAGACGCAAGTTCCGCGAAACCACGTATGAAGCGCCGGAAGTAAGAAGATAACCCAAGAAAGCTGCGCAGGTCCTTCTGACGTAGTGGACGAGGAAAATCGAGGACAGCGGCAAGCTTCACGGGGTTGGGCCGAATTCCTTCTTTGCTGACAAGGTGGCCGAGAACCTTTATTGTCTTGCTAGCAAAGGTACATTTCTTGGTGTTAAGCTGTAGACCAGCTTTTGCAAGGCATGTGAGGACTTCGTCAAGACGTTGTAGATGCTGCGAGAACGTTAATGAAAACACTACTATGTCGTCGAGATAGCACAGACATGTTTTCCATTTCAAACCACGCAATACGCCGTCTATCATGCGTTCGAAGGTGGCGGGCGCATTACAGAGTCCAAAAGGCATCACATTGAACTCGTACAACCCATCTGGCGTTGAAAAGGCGGTCTTCTCTTTATCAGACTCCGACATTGGTATCTGCCAGTAGCCTGACCTAAGGTCGAGGCTGGAAAAATACTCTGCGCCCTGTAATAAATCCAGTGCATCGTCGATCCGAGGGAGGGGATAAACATCCTTGCGCCTTATTTTGTTTAGCGCACGGTAATCGACGCAGAAACGCACTGTCCCATCTTTCTTTTGAACGAGAACAACTGGGGATGACCAGGGACTCGAGGAAGGACGTATGATGTTGCGTCGTAGCATGTCTGAGACGTTTTTCTCGATGATCTTGCGTTCTGCCTGAGACACGCGATATGGACGCCGATGTACAATACGAGAGCCGTCAGTCTGGATGCTGTGAGTAGCGGTGGTAGTCATGCTGAGGGCGGGCGAGTTCACGTCAAATAGAGAACGGTGTCTATTTAACAGGGCGAGCAAATCTTCAGTTTGATCAGGTGTTAAGTCATTGCTTATTGTCGCCGACACAATTGTGGCAGAGGCATTGAATGGCAATGATTGCGACTTCGGAACATCGTTGTGGTTGTTGTTCGGAAGAGTAACAATCGCAACAGGCTCACTGTCGACCGCGCAAGATACTGTTGAGCCACAGGGGAGTAGTACACACTCGGGCGTTTGATTTATGGTGGTTAGGTACGTACACCCATCGAAGAAGCGAATAAGCCCCGGTGTGATCACAATGCCCCTACGTAGGGTATGACCGTAAGGGAGAATTAGTACGTCGCCATCCACAATGTCGGTGCAATTAACACTTATAATTTCTTCGATGTATGGCCGAAGTACATAATCTGACTTGGTGACAAGGCGGATGCGTCCATCTTGTTCAAGCGGAGAAGAGTCAGTGGCGTTTAGATGCAGGAGGCGCTGATCACATGATATGAAAGCGGACGCAGAAGACAAGAAATCCCACCCAAGAATGAGAGCGTGGGTGCACTCACAAAATACCGCGAAAACAATGTGATGACGAATGCCTTCTATGCAGACACGAACGGTACACTGTGCAAGTGGACGAATGAGAGCGTTGGTCGCCGCACGTAGAGGTGGGCCGCCATAAGGTGTGGTGACTTTTCGAAGGCGGGAACAAAAATCAGCACGAATAATCGAAACGGCAGCGCCAGTGTCTACAAGAGCCTCAACACGTACACCTTCTACAAACACTACTATCAAATTCGATGGCCGCTCTGGAGGAATTGTTAGCTATCCAAGGGATGCAGTTTCCCCTCCTAAAACTGCATCGGGGAGTTTTCCGCGTGGGCGTTCGTGGAATGGGAGGCGGGCCGTAGAGGCGACACTGAACGGCGACCTGGCGAAGGCGACCTGCGGCGAGACGTACGGGAATTCCCAGGCATGTCCGTATGGTAAGTAGGTGACGGTGAACAGTAATAGGACGATCGGGGGGGGGGGGGTGGCCGTAAGTAGTTCATGGTCGGACGGAAGCTTCGATGTTCTTCGGGAGCGTAGCCGCGTTGCTCGTCTTGTTGGCGCCTTCGACAAAACCGAGCGATATGTTCTCGATAGCCGCAGTAGTAACAGGTTGGCCGAGGTGGGCGCTGAGGTGCGTAGTAAGGTGGTGCACGCACTGGCGGTGATAACGAAGCCACAGGCGTATGGGCTGCTGTTGTAGGCACAGAAACGGTGGGTGCGGCAGAGAGCGCGGCAACTTCGGCGTACGTGTGCGTCTGGCGCACGCAGGGACTGTTGGAACACGTCGCACGCGATGCGGAGGCGATCTCTTGTTTAATCAGGTCTCGCAAGCTATCTTTTTCAGGAGGTGAAGTAAGTTCCACAGCACAGGAAGAGCAGCGCCCGTGCAGCTCTTCACGAACGATGTCGCGAATAAGCGCACGCAAGTCGAGGGGTGCAGGCTTAGGAACGTCGGTGGCATCGTAGCAAAGGCGAAGAGACTGAAGCTCGTCAAGTCGCTGACAGATGGTTATCACGTCCTGGGTGGTGGCAGGATTTTGCGTGGCGAGGGCGTTAAAGGCGACGGTGTTAATTCCTTTAATAATGTGGCGTATTTGGTCGTTTTGAGACATGCCGGTGTTAACGCGCTTGCACAGTGCAAGGACATCCTCAATATAAGAGGTGTAAGATTCACCCGGCAGCTGCGTGCGTTGAGCGAGTTTCTTCTTTGCTGCCTCAGTGCGAACTGCAGGGGCACCAAATACCTGACTAATTTGCTGCTCGAAAATGTCCCAGTCGGGAAGGTCCGGGTGGTGGTTCCAGAACCAAGTTTTCGCAACATCGGAAAAGTAAAATGGGACGCTGCGCAACTTGTGTGGATTGTCCCACCTGTTCAAATCGCTGACGAGGTCGTAGTTCTCGATCCAGTCTTCGACATCATCGCCTCGGAGACCGGAAAACACAGGTGGATCACGCAGGCGAGTGTTGTTGGGCGGAGCGGGGGGCGGTGGTTGCAGTACGACGGCGACGTTGGATGGGCCAGGGTTTTCTTGGGCCGCCATGGCAGGGGGTTGTACGCGACGACCCGAGTGGAGCTCCAGCGAGAACGGGCGAGAGGACTTGAGGGAACGAAAAACACAGTCCACCACTTGTGAGGAACCGGTTTATTCGGCCAGGCTCGAGCTCAATCACGCCGGTGATGATATTCTTAGAGGAAGAAGATGTACAGGTGATGATGATTACAAAGAGAATAAAGAGTCATTCGCTTGTCGCGCTCACAATATATGTATAAGTGTGTGTGTGTGTGTGACGCTATGATGAATCGGTGAAGTGGCCTGGCTCATACGCCATGTTTATTCTATTCTCACTTCTCCCTTCTCGGCTTCTACTTCAACTCCTTACCATCGCTACCCTCTTACGTTACAGGAATCCCCCTCTCCCGAAAAAATGCGCGTGTAGCTTATTACAATGCATGATGAACAAGCATTCTTAGAACACAAACAAAAAAAGTGTCCAAATGAGCTGTAGTTCCACATCACATTGCAGTTACGTAAGGTCGCACAGACTTGACAGGAGCGGGCGGCGATCCGTGGTTATCAAGTATGGCTCCGGTGGGCGAGGCTGGCTGTTACGGTATGGACAACATAAGCATGCTTTGAGCGTGAAAACAGATGGAAACGCTGCTGGCGTTCTTGCGAGGAATGAACGAGGTTGGAACGCCTTGCAGGATAGACAGTCTCGTCGAGAGTGATACAAACGCCATGCATGCATTGTTATGCCAGCGAGCCCTCGTCAAACGACCGTGCCTCTGAAAAAGGCAATCTGGGTCAAGGCCAGCCCGCAGTCTGCCTGGCGCGATCACCTCGACGGCGTGAACACGCGCGGCGCTCCTCTGGCCCACGTGCAGTGAGTCAGTTGCGCACGTGACAGCGAGCCGGCGTCCTCGTGTCAGGTGGTCTGACGCATGGCGCGGCGGCCCCATTGGCGGAATCTGCGCTGACGACCAGCGGCGCTTCTGATTGGACATTTTGGTTGGACCCGGTGTAAATAAAAGAAGCCCTGCGGCGCGTCGCGATCGGCGGTCCTATGTGAGAGGCGTCCCCGTGTCGGAGAGCCGACATGTGTGTGAGTCAGCGGTCTTAGGCGAAAGGCTGAACTATGTGTTAGAGAGAAGAGCTCGGCTCTTCGAGTCTCTGTCGGCCCCAGTGCCGAAATTGTAACGCCTCTGTATATATGCTGTACATAAACCTTGTTTGACTCACCGTCGTCTCGTCCGCTCGTCTGATCAGCTCTGCGCAGAAGCAGTCGCGAGCTGGGAAACATACGCTACCAAACGGCTGGTGGCTTCGGCGGGATCGGTCCGTCGTTCGCAACAGTGGTGGCTTCGGCGGGATCGGTCTGTCGTTCGCAACAGTGGTGGCAGCGGTGGGATCGGCCGTCGTTCTCAACAGTGGTTGGCAGCTGCGGGATCGGCCGGCGTCAGCGACATCGATGCGGTGAGTGCCTGATGTTTTCCCCTCAGTTCACCAGACTACTCTAGCTCAGGTTGTAGTAGTTTAGAGAAAGGGCTGTGTGAAGCATTGAAGTGAGCTTTGATCGTTTCAAGCCAAGTTGAAGTGCTTTGAAACCAAAGTTATTGCGGAGGTGGTAAACACGGGAGTGTGAAAAATTGCTTGCGCGTCTTGCTAGTAGGCTTATAGTGGGTACGGCAAGTAGATTCTTAACAGGGGCAAACAGCAAGAGGCTAGTGTGAACGATGGAGAACCTTAAAGTGAAGGAACTCATCGAAATTTGTGAGGAACTCGGCATTACTTTGGGCCGTGCGAAACGAAAGCAAGCGATCCTTGAGATCATGAAGGATGAGGGAGTGTCGGCTGAGGAAGTCGATGAGGCCTGGGCGGATATCAAAGCACGCCGTGAGGAGGCTGAAAGGCGAGAAGTAGAAGCTCGCGAACGTGAAGAAGTTGAAAGGCGCGAACGTCGCGAGCGCGAGGAGGCCGAGAGACAAGAGCGCCTAGAGTTGAAACGATTAGAATTGGCAATCCTACAGTGTTCGCAGGCGCCTAGCGTAGCTTCTCCAACAGTTCAGGTCAGCGGTTTTAGAATTCGGGACCAACTGCCACCGTTCGTAGTAGGCGAGGACATGGCGAAGTATCTCGTCAAGTTTGAACACGTCTGTGAGCGAAACGCTTTGGAGCGGTGTCTTTGGGCGCGGAACCTGTTAGCTCTTCTTCCCGGCGAAGTGTCCGACGCAATAACTTGCTTGTCGAGGGAAGCGTTTGAGAGCTATGACGAGGTTAAGGAAGTGCTCTTAAGACGTTATAAATTGTCACCCGAGGCTTTCAGGCAAAGGTTCCGGTATGCTAAAAAGGGGAATGAGTCACACGTTGACTTCGCGTTTCGTCTTAAAGCCGATTTGATCGAATGGCTCAAGGGCGAAGGTGTTTATGACGACCGCGATAAAGTGGTGGAATGCGTTGCATTGGAGCAATTCTACCGCTGCATCGAGGAGGATGTTAAACTTTGGCTGCAGGGCAAACTTGGTGAAGTACAGTTAAACAAGGCAGCAGAGTTAGCTGAGGAGTATTATACTCGCCGAAAGTTGCATAGCAGGGCAGTGCGCGTTGAAAAGGATGAAAGAAAAGAGGGCTTTTCAAAGAAACCTGATCAACGGAAACCCGCTCCGCACCGTAATTTCAAAAAGGACCCGTCTCTTACGAAGGACACTGTAGAGGAAGGGAAAACAGAAGCGGAAAAATCGAGTGAGGTCTCTAAACAACGCACTGATACCACACGGGCGTTTGAATCACGGAAGCCACTAATCTGCTACAACCGCAAAAAGGAAGGGCACATCGCGATAAACTGTAAGCAAAAGTTTGCTTTTGCAACAATTAGAGAATCGGAAAAGAACATGCGGTTGTTGGAGCCGTATATCCAAGAAATTAGTGTGAATGGGAAAGCGTGTCGAGCACTTAGAGACTCCGCGGCAACCATGGACGTTGTCCATCCTTCATTGGTGTCTCCGGATGACTTCACAGGAGAATGCGCGTGGATTAGGCAAGTCGCCGAGGTGCAGAGTGTTCGCTTACCAATCGCCACGGTTGTCATTGAAGGCCCGTTCGGTAAGCTTCGCACCGAAGCAGCTGTGTCTGCCGCGCTAAATGATCGTTTTCCTTATCTTTTCTCCAACAACTCGGAGCAGCTTCTCAAAGAGCAGGGCAAATCGTTCTTCCCCAACTTAGCGTGCATGGCTCTCACGCGATCGCAAGCGCGAAAGCTTTCGCGGAAGCTTGACTTGGTTCCATGCGGTGAACTCTCAAGTGACCTTGTCGGCGGGTCGACGGAACCCCAGAAAGGAAAGTTTCCGCATGAGTCATGTGAGCAGTCACGCGAGCGGCCCGTCGCCGAACCTAGCTGCGCGTTTTCCGGAGAAAGGGGAGACGACATGGCGCCATTGAATCAGAGCGAGAGGGCTGCAACGCTCTCGCCTGTAGCGGAAAGTTGGAGCGAGCTGCCGAGAGTTGATCCAGAGACGCTCATTCGAGAGCAGCGTGAGGATCTCTCGATTGAAGCGCTAGTGGAAAGCCAAATTGAAGCGCGAGTGGAAAGCCAGAAAAACGCGGCAAAAGTGCTGTCGAAGGAGCACTACGAGAAATCGGGGAAGAAGCGCGTTTTTGAAGTTGATAATCAGGTAATGCTGCTGCAGCCGTCCAAAAGGAACAAGCTTGAGGTTGATTGGGAAGGGCCCGCCAAAGTATTATCGAAGCCTTGCGATACAAATTATGAAGTAAAATTAAGAAGGCGGCCGGACAAAATTTACAACTTGAAAGCAGTCGTCAATCAGCTGTTGAATGCTTCCGAGGAAGAGGAAGCAGAAATTTTGAGTTCTAGTGAGGTAATTGAAGGGGGATCGAAAGTAATCCGGGAGCAGATAAACCTAGAGCCTAGCTTAAGTGAAGGAGGACCTGAGAAAGAGGACCTGAGAAAGATTGGTTCCGAGTTTGAAGACGTGTTTTCGGACCGCCCCGGAAACACGAGGGTGATCGAACACGATATCGAGCTAAGCGGTGAGGAGTCAATCCGTAGCAAGCCGTATCGTTGTTCCCATGTGCAACGTCGAAAGTGTGAGCCGCTCTTGGTGCCGCATAGGTATCGTCGCCTAAAAGTGGCCGGTTACTGAAGTGGAGCATGTTGCTCCACAGCGCAACTTTGACGTTCGCTATAAAAGAAAAAAAATAAAGGAAAGGTAAACGCTAATGCAGGTGCATTGAGCAGTGCGTTCCAGCTAGTAACTTCTCAACCTTTCGGTTTCTGGCTGGCGATTCGGGGCAAAATTTTGACCTCATCACGACCTGGGCTGAGCGCTCTCGTTCAGAGTGATCTCAAGGGGCCAACTTTATGTGGTATTCTAATTCGTTACGTTGTTGTACGTGGGAAAAAAAATTGAGTTGTCATTTTAAGAGTCTTGTGTCCCACATGTGCCTCTTGATGTAGAGGGAACAAAATTCCGATAAACACGTAGATAGGTATACGTTGTACTATACTCTGTCTGGTGTTCTGTCGGGTGACCGAGGGCACTTGCTTGTGTCGTGTGTTGTCTGTTGTCGAACTGTTCTTAGCAAGTTGCAGAACCATCGACAAGTGCTGAAACCGAAGATGGTCAGAAGAGACGAGCGAAGTTGGCCAGCAAGTTGTGGCGACAAGCCAGTGGAGCTGGGATCCGTCGTCAAAAGTGGAATGTGTTCCCGGACCAGTCTGGAGCTGTATTCTCCCCATGGCCCTGGAGGCGAACCTGGAGGGACCTGGCGAACGAGCGCACCTGACATCCGAGCCCCGTGGAAGCAGCTCGTCTTTCCGGTGCATTGTCTGGCGGCGGGGGTGCTGTTATGCCAGCGAGTCCTCGTCAAACGACCGTGCCTCTGAAAAAGGCAATCTGGGTCAAGGCCAGCCCGCAGTCTGCCTGGCGCGATCACCTCGACGGCGTGAACACGCGCGGCGCTCCTCTGGCCCACGTGCAGTGAGTCAGTTGCGCACGTGACAGCGAGCCGGCGTCCTCGTGTCAGGTGGTCTGACGCATGGCGCGGCGGCCCCATTGGCGGAATCTGCGCTGACGACCAGCGGCGCTTCTGATTGGACATTTTGGTTGGACCCGGTGTAAATAAAAGAAGCCCTGCGGCGCGTCGCGATCGGCGGTCCTATGTGAGAGGCGTCCCCGTGTCGGAGAGCCGACATGTGTGTGAGTCAGCGGTCTTAGGCGAAAGGCTGAACTATGTGTTAGAGAGAAGAGCTCGGCTCTTCGAGTCTCTGTCGGCCCCAGTGCCGAAATTGTAACGCCTCTGTATATATGCTGTACATAAACCTTGTTTGACTCACCGTCGTCTCGTCCGCACGTCTGATCAGCTCTGCGCAGAAGCAGTCGCGAGCTGAGAAACATACGCTACCAAACGGCTGGTGGCTTCGGCGGGATCGGTCCGTCGTTCGCAACAGTGGTGGCTTCGGCGGGATCGGTCCGTCGTTCGCAACAGTGGTGGCAGCGGTGGGATCGGCCGTCGTTCTCAACAGCATGCAGTTTGCGTGTCTGTTGATCGTGGCTGATTGGGCGCTGCTTTTGTTCCTGCAGATTACAAGCGGTTGTTTTTTGGCGTTTAGGAAGTTTTCTGCGGCGATGGTGCAGATGGTCAGACCGACGGTGCAATCCTGAACGCTGGTGTAGCAAAGTCCCTTGGGCTTTCTTCTGTGAAGCCGACTCAGATGCGGAATCAATCTTTTCTTTTGTGGTCGTTGTTCACGATATTCTTTAAGCCGCAAGTATGCTTCAGATGTGGCTTTAGTTTTTCGTTGTCCTTCTTGGTGTGGCCGTTGGAGCTGTCGGGCCTCTCCTTGTTGCTTTTGTTGGCATTGCTTATGTTGCACTATCTGACGAGGCGAACATCCTTTGGAAACATGAGCCCGCTTTTCTTTGTAAGTTGATGTGACCAGCAAATAGCTGATGCTTGTTAAGGTGTCGCGATTCGGGTCAGGGAATGAAGATAGTGAGCAGGAATTGGCAAAAATCTGCTGAGGCTCTTGCAACGTCATTATTGATGGATGTTTCTGGCACAGGGCAGTGCTTTAAAGTTGATTCTTCCGAGCCTCCTGTTTGGGTTGGGCTCTCAGATGGCTGGGAATTCGACGGCGACACTGCGAAAGGATCAGTTTGGTCATATTTTAATGTCTTTCTGTGGAACGAACGATGCGAGCTCTTCTGGCGCATGTAACTGAACTGTAAGTGACGGGTTTGACTGAGTATGCTCGGAGCTTCTCAGCGCTATTCCGACCATAGTGAACGCGTGAGACGCGAGATGGGCACTGTGAGCGACAGAAGATCCAAGTGACGGAAAAGCAGGAGGTTGGTCAATTCGTGAAGGCTGCTTTTGACTGTGACGACCGAGTGCGGTTGTCTGTGGATGGTGGGTTGCAAGCAAGTCTTCGTCGTAGTCGTAATTGTATTCTTTAAACCAAACGATCATCTCTTGTTTCATCTTTTCCCATGACTCGTCGTTTTGCAATATGTGGGTGAGGTAGAATTTGAAGGCCTCACCCTCGACGTAGTCGGTAAATTTGGCGACCATATCCCGTTCGCACCATGATGCAGCGGTTGCGTGGAGCTCGAGTAGGTCGAATCAGTCCTGTACAGGTCCATCGTCCGCTGATCATGTGTACTTTGTTATGTCGAGGTTTGTCAGTGATGGTGTCATGGTGCTGCGATGATCCGCGACGACATACTGCGATGATCCGCTTCTGCAGTTAACATACCGTCAAGGCGTCATGTTGAGGGCTTCTTTGATGATGCGTCGCTGGTAAAGTGGCTTTCAGTTCTTTATCCTGTCGACTCGTGTGACGCTATGATGAATGGGTGACGTGGCCTGGCTCATACGTCATGTTTATTCAGTTCTGAATTCTTCCTTTTCGGTCGGCTTCTACTTCTAACTCCTAACCATCGCTTCCTTACGTTACACACACACACACACACACACACACACACACACACACACATATATATATATATATATATATATATATATATATATTGCAAAGACAGAGATGAAGAGAGGGATGTTGACTAGGAGTGAACTGTGATCGTCCATGCATAGGTCTTGTTATCATTTACAGGGATCGCTGAACATCAGTATAAAATGTTTCCGCGAAGTGCGTTTGTTGCTTCAGGACTTACTATACGCAGTGATGACATTTTCCAACAACTCAAGCTTAATTTCAGATATATTGAAGACTCATGGTACTTAGCGCTGGTACAGCTTAGGGATTGACTGCACGTCAACAGGGCATCTGGCTGCAGTGTACTGCTTTTTCCTTATGACTTAAAATAGCGCACATAATTTTTTTTTGCTTAGGCTCCCTACGTAGTAATGTGAGACACTTAAAAATTTTCCCCTTAACTCACGTAGCGTGTCTGTCATTTTCCTAATAAATATAAAAAGATAAACTGTTAGGCAAATCAAGTCTTTTGTTTACCACGGGAATATATCTGAGTATGACGTTTGTTTTCGGTTGATAGTTGGTAAAGTGAACTCAGACGTACATGGTTGTTCACTGTTATCATTTATTTTACTTTGCTTTACGCTGTTTTTCCTCATAGCGGAAGCCTTAGCTGCCTCATCAAACACGGAAATCAACCTCTGGCGACTAACGTCATCATGAGTAACGCAAAAAAAAGATCACGTGATGACATCGGAGATTGATGAAATTGAAGACGGCATTAGGTCTTCATTCAGCGTGTGTCATGAACATGTCACCACCGGACATGGTCAGTTTGCGCTGCCTCTGTTGGGAAATCACAGAGGCCATGTATTTTAAGGGTCATGCACAAACCTTGCAATATATTTGATCGCAGGGGCAGTGCGTAACCACATTGGGTCCAGAAATCCTTCAGAGGCGGAGGAGGGGATAAAGAAGATAAATAAAGAACGTAGCTATCGCCGTGGAGTGATTGCGAATGTATAAGGGACCATACGAGTTTTAAATTCGAAGCATTTCTTAGCGAACTTCGGCGACTTTTAGCGTATCTATCTATCTATCTATCTATCTATCTATCTATCTATCTATCTATCTATCTATCTATCTATCTATCTATCTGCCGCCTACGACTTCTAGCTCTCCTGGCCGTTTGGATAATGGGATCGATACCAAACTTGGTATGGCATAAAATAACTCTATGGCGAGCATATTTGGCTAGTAATAACATGAAAACTCCGACATGTATGTCATGAATGTCATGATTTACATTTCATGGTCTTCCTGCTCTTGCAATGGTTTCATTCATAAGACATGGTGCTACACTGGTATGGTATGACATGATTGCTTGGAGAACACAAGCGACAGACCCTAACGTGAAAATAATGACATGCGTGTCATCTAGAGATGACTACATGCCCAGACCATCATGCGCTCGTGGCCATTTCGCTAGCGTCATATATAACAAACTTAGTATTACGGTACATGAATGGATGACAAAGGTATCTTACTGGTTCAAACATGATAATAATGAGATGCGTGTCATGGAACAACATAACTACATATCACAATCACGATGCGCTGGCGGCCTTTACTCTAGCTTCACTTATACCAAATTCGGTATTACGTGACGTCAATGAATGACGAAGGTATGTGACTGGTGAAAATATGATAATCATGAGATGCGTGACATGTGAGAACATGACTACAAGCAGCAGACAAGGCGCCAATTTACATCGACGGGACACGCCGGCGTCACCACGCAATGTGCCGGTCCTGCCATACACTCGCAGGAGCACGCTGTGTTGTTTTGACGCATGCACGTTACAGCGTATCTGGCGTCCCTCCGTCTCGAAATGAGGCAGATGCAGTGTTGTCTTGGTAACGCATTGGCACCGAATGCAGCATGTCGCATTTCGCGCCGCTTGCCATCGGACCGCGCCGATGAACGCTGGTCGTGCCGGTCGCGCTTGGCGTCAGACTATATATAGTGTTCACGTTTTGCTAACGCAGTTTCACTGTGCCCAGCGGCCGCGCGTCAACGTTATGTTAGAATATATTGGGCCCTTCATGACGCACTCGAGGTCGTTTCGCTAGCTCCACATATACTAAATGTGGTGTTACGTGACGTCAATGCATGACGAAGAGATATATATATATATATATATATATATATATATATATATATATATATATATATATATATATATGTATATTTATGTATACATATATATATATATATATATATATATATATATATATATATATTGTAACAGACTAGAAAAAGGTAGAGAAGAGAAGCAGAGGAAGACGAAGAGTCTTGGCACGATCGCAGTGTGCTGCCGCGAACGACCATCGTTCACCTTCTGTATATAAAACCATCTTATCACAGCTCGCTGTTACAGTTGTGGTGGAGGTGCTGGGTAATCGACACCCGAAGATGGAAGGTGAACCGCAAATTCTTCGACAGAGCTGTCGCATTGCTGGACTTCCACCGAATCCATCTGGTCTGGACATGTCCCACAACGCAAATGAACACCGACTCCTCTCGACTTCTGCGCCGACCAGTTAGTCTCCACAACTGAGAGATGCTCGTCCCTTTGCCGGCAGACCAGATGAAGACGTCGAGGCTTGGCTCATCCATTACAAACGGGTGAGCGCCGCTAACAAATGGGATACCGCTCCTCAGCTTTTGTACGTCGCGTTCTTTCTGACGGATACTGCATTAATGTGGTACGAGAATCGGGAGGAAACGCTAACGACGTGGGACAGATTTGTTTCTGAAATAAAAGAGCGTTTCGGCGACCCAACAACGATAAAGAAAAGAGCAGAACAGACGCTAATGCAACGCGCTCAAGTGCCATGTGAAACTTGCATGACCTACATTGAGGAAGTCATAAAGCTATGTAGGACCATTGACTCCAGAATGTCTGAGGAAGACAAAGTGGGGCACATTCTAAAAGGAATCGCCGAGAATGTTTACAGTTTCCTCATCGCGAAAGACACCTTGACATCTGTCACCGATGTCAATCGTCATTGCCGCAATTTTGAGCAACTAAAGACGAGGCGCATCACGCCAAAGTTCGGCAGGCTACCCCATGTGACGACCTTCGCGAGCATAGACAGCAACCAGGCGCTTGATCTGCAACAACAATCCGGCAGATAGTACGTGAAGAACTCGGCCTGTACGCGCAAGTGGCGAACCGCCCATGCACTCATCCCCCCTATCAGCCACCAGAGTTCGAGTGAAACGTTGCTTCATTCTCCTCGCACCGAGTGGCAGAGGGCTTTGAGGATTCTGATGCCACACCTCATTATCAGCCACGTCTATACGATGGAGGCCCTGCCTATGACGCACGATCACGACGAGCACAGCCACATTCTTATACTCAGGGCTCTCAGCCGGACTACGTCCCGCTGCGGCAAAGACAGTACCAACCCTACTACCAAGATGTAACTTACGACGAATACAATGAATTCCAGAGAGTGTCAGAAACCCGTTTATCGCGTGATAACGAACTTCCTCGCCGACAGCAGCGACCCAGGATTCGTTGTATTGAATATAGTATAAACCGTGACCCTCCCGTGTGCTACAACTGTGGTTTCACTGGGCATATTGCTCGGTATTGCCGCCAACACCGCCGCCAATCACGAAAGACACCAGCCATGTCTTCGCCACCAAGACCCGGTGCTTCATATGACCTGCGGACAGCCGACTTGTTTCCAAGGGACCGTTTTTCGCGCGAGACCAGACGCAGTGATTCGCCAGCATCCGAGCGGAGTGTGACACCACCATTTAACCGTTCTCGTCGCTCGCCATCTCCTCTGCGTCGTTCTTCTCCGCCGCCGGGAAACTAGCATCCGCGGCCAATGGAGGTGAGGTCGCCGGACGGTCTTTTCAAGATATACCTCTCCCTTTGTTATGATCAAAAAAAGTGAGTTTGTTGATTGATGGAATACCGACGATGGCGTTAGTTGACACTGGGGCAACTGTGTCTGTGATGAGCCTCGCCTTCCGAAACCGCTTACATCGCAAAGTTATGTTTTCATGGGACGATACAATCACCTTTCGTGGTGTAAGCGGCGAGTGGCTTAATTCTCTTGGTGTATGTGCTGTCAGTGTTTCATTGGCTGGAAAAGTATTCTTACCGGAATTTTTGGTTCTATCCCCTTGTTCGCACGATGTCATTCTTGGTATCGATTTCCTGGAGCAATGCGGTGCTTCCGTTCACTGTGGTAGTGGAAAAATATCACTAAACAATTTGTTTCTATCGTTGCTTTCCGAAGAAGACTACCGTGGCGAAGACAGGAACACACTTAGTGTGATTGATGAAGTGATAGCACCATCTTGGTGCCTGACACCCGTTCGAGTCTCTTCCACAGCGGTTGATGATGCTTGTGTTGACCTCGTAGTGGGGTCTCAACGCAAGAACTGTTTTAAGAAGGACATACTTGTGCCTTGTTCTGTTGTGTGCATGACAAAAGTAGTAGCCACATTGTGGGCGCTGAACTGTTCTGCCACGCCGGTTGTGCTTCCTCGCGGGATGAAGGTAGCTCTCTTTCATGATGCCGCATGCAACTCGATAGCAAGCAATAGCTACGGACCTCCCCACCTCTTCCTCTGCTTGTGATATTCGCCATGATGAAGATCTAATGCTCGCTATGATCAGCAAGACTCTCAGTACGACGGATCGGCAAGCGCTAGTGCAGGTCCTTTCCCGGCATGTAGCGGCTTTCGACTTCAAACATAGAGATGTACCCCTTCAGTTACCCTCGTCCCGCGAGGGTATCTGAAGGGGTGCATCAGGCTCTGCACACCCCATCCGCCAAAAGCCCTACCGAGTGTCATCCTCTGAGCGCAAAGTTATCGCCGAACAAGTAAAGGACATGCTAAACAAAGGGGTCGTGCAAGAGTCGTCCAGCCCGTGGGCAGCCCCGGTAATTCTTGTCAGGAAAAAGGATGGTTCCTAGAGATTCTGCGTAGATTACAGGCGTCTAAACACTGTGAAGAAGAAAGATGTATGTCCCTTACCACGGATTGATGACCTCATAGATTGCTTGCATGCCGCTTCCTATTTTCAACGCTTGATTTGCGGTCAGGTTATTGGCAAATACCTATAGAACCCAGCGACAATGAAAAGACTGCCTTCATAACTCCGGATGGCTTATTTGAATTTAATGTCATGCCTTTTGGCCTTTGTAATGCTCCAGCCACCTTTGAAAGATTAATGGACAGAGTATTACGTGGTCTAAAGTGGGAGATATGCATGTGCTACCTTGACGATGTTGTGATCTTTGGCCGTACGTTTGAGGAACATAACAACCGTCTCAGTCTTGTTCTTGCCTGCATCGAAAATGCCGGGCTGGTTCTGAATTCAAAAAAATGTCGCTTTGGCAAACGTCAAACTCTCGTGCTGGGGCACTCGGTGGACAAGGATGGCGTCAGACCCGATCCTCGCAAGATAGAAGCAGTGAGCTCTTTTAAATCACCGCAGTCCGCCCGAGAACTTCACTCATTTGTCAGCCTATGCTCATATTTTCGTCGTTTTGTTCCACGATTTGCGGAGATCGTGTATCCGCTGACAAACGTCTTGCGACAGGATGAAACCTTCAACTGGACGCCAGAGTGTGACGCCGCATTCTCACAACTTAAGTTTGTACTAACGTCAGCACGTGCACTGTTGCGTCACTTCGATCCATCTTGCCCGACTGAGGTCCACACGGACGCTAGTGGTATCGGTGTAGGCGCGGTGCTTGTACAACGTCACAATGGCGCAGAGCATGTCGTGGCATATGCCAGCCGTTGCCTGAGCAAATCAGAACGCAATTACACAGTTACGGAACAGGAATGTCTGCCAGCTGTTTTCGCTGTACAGAAGTTTCGTTGTTATCTTTACGGGAGGCCATTTAAAATAATTACCGATCACCATTCGCTATGCTGGCTGGTCGGTTTGCGTGAACCCTCATGCCGCCTCGCACGTTGGGCGCAGCAACTTCAGGAATACGACTTTACGGTGTCGTACAAGAGTGGCCGTCGTTACGCTGACGCAGACTGCCTCTCCCAGATTCCTCTTGCGACTACTGACTGCGATGCTGAGAATTTTGACGACTGTCTTGCTGCTGTTACAAGCACGTTCCCCAACGCGGCTGATTTCCAGAGAGAACAACGCAATGATCTCAACTTGGATCCTCTTTTTGCCGCCGCACGTGCCTCCCAACACAGCGGTCGCTTTACTGTCCGAGACAAGTTGCTCTATAAAACTAACTACTCCAGACCTGGAGCGCGTTTTCTTGTAGTTTCCCCCAGAGCCTTCGCTCCGATTTTCTATGTGCCATGCATGACGGTGCGACGTCCGGTCACTTCGGCTTCATTAGAACGCTGAACCGCACGCAGGAACGCTTTTACTGGCCCAAGATGTACGAAACGACGAAGCGCTACGTCGCTAGCTGCGAGACGTGCCAACGTCACAAGCACCCAGCCACCGCTACACCAGGTCCCCTTCAGCCGTTAACACCACCCAGCACACCTTTTGAACAAGTAGGAATTGAGATTATGGGTCCATTTCCGTTATCTAACAATAAAAAGCGTTGGATATTCGTCTGCGTAGATCATCTTACGCGGTATGCCGAAACCCTAGCTATTCTCTCTTCTACCGCTGCATCCGTGGTGGACTTCTTGCTTCACTCCGTGGTCCTTCGCCATGGCCCACCGCGTGTTATTATTAGCGACTGTGGCCGCCAGTTCACTGCCGATGCCGTTGAAGAATTACTACGCATGTGCACGACACAGTTTCGTAATTCCACACCGTATCAACCACAGACGAATGACCTCGTTGAACGACCTCGTTGAACGGACAAACAGAACGCTGACCAACATGCTTGCCATGTACGTTTTTTACAATCACAAGAACTGGGATGAATTGCTGCCTTTTATTACGTACGCGTACAACACGGCAAAACATGAAACAACGAACTTCAGCCCATTTTATCTGTTTGCCACTAAGCCCTCTAGACACTTTCTGACCCTTCATTCTGCAAAATGATGACTCTGTATCAAACACCCTGTGCCTCGCGGAAGAAGCCCGTCGAATCGCTCGTCTTCATACTCTGGCCTCTCAACGTTGTTCGAAGGAACGATACGACGACCATCACGAACAGGTTTTATTCGAAAAAGGTGACTTGGTGTTACTTTGGACACCACAACACAAGCGTGGATTGTGTCAAAAGCTTCTGTCACGATATTCAGGCCCATTTGTAGATTTAGAGCGTCTAAACTAGCTCAATTACGTAATACCTCGTCTTATGTCCAATGGTCGACGATCGAGCAGAACGCCGCTCACTCACGTTGCTCGCCTGAAATCTTTCTACCCTCCTTGTGCATCATAACTCGCCCTACGGGCTTCGTCTGCTTGCGGGGTAATGTAACAGACTAGAAAAAGGTAGAGAAGAGAAGCAGAGGAAGACGAAGAGTCTTGGCACGATTGCAGTGTGCTGCCGCAAACGACCATCATTCACCTTTTGTAAATTAACCATGTTATCACAGCTCGCTGTTACAATATATATATATATATATATATATATATATATATATTGTAACGCACTTTTCAATAAACTCTTTTAATACGCTAACGTAGACCGGGCGAACTTGTGCCCGAGAATTATAGCACAGCTAGATTGTCTCGAGGATTGCCTTCTGCCTCTTCTTCTACGTTCTTCTTTTCTTTCAACCCGGTTCGTGCGCAGCTGGGTCCCGCAGGCTCGTGCATCGCAAATCAACTAGAAGGCACAAGTATTTGCTAGCGCGCGTAATTTATAGTCACATTGTGTCAATATATATATATATATCTATATATATATATATATATATATATATATATATATATATATATATGACTGGTGCGAACATGATAATCATTAGACGCGTGTCATCTATGAACATGACAACATACCATGCTCATAGCGTACTCACGGCCGTTTTGCTAGGTCCACATATACTAAATTTGGCATCACATGACGTAAGTAGATGGCGAAGGTAAACGACACATCCAAACGTAATAATCATGACACGGAAGTCTTGTGCGGCATAATTTATCTCCACCTCGTAAGGTTGTGGTGACTTGAAAGTGGCATATCTATCTTGCTCATTCGTGCTTCGCATATAATCGATGCCCACTGTCGTTGAGATCCATCATTCTTTTTGTTTTTGCGTATATTTTACGTACGTGCTCACTTTCCCCAAATGTATGAATAATTTCTACATCTTGAGATTGATGTTGCTGGTCACCACGCTTTCAATCCCTGGCCAACACAAATCATGAGACCGCGAATCGTCAGTATTACTTCTGCCCAATAAAAGTAGGCTTGCGCGCCCTACACCGTAAAAATAGCAATAGTCGTTACGTAAATCACAAGCATGTCAAGTTAGTGATGCCATAAGCTTACCAAGTGAACGAGACTTCAGAGTTGCGCGAGTCAGATTTTACCGAAGCCAGGACGCTAAAGAACATTCCACTTTGAATGAAAAGGCATGAAACAGCAGAGCGCGGAACACAGCCATGTAAAGGAAATTGATCGCACGAAGTAAAAGGAATGATATAAAGTATGGAAACGAGTTACCACGACATAGCTATTTACTACGAGGATATATGTGTGTGAGCAAGCGTGTTAAAGTGAGGCAGTGAGATCGTACGACGGAGCAGCCGACCGATGCAAGACGAGAAACACGAAAGAGCTCGATAATAAAAGAGACCAAAATAAAGGGGTGGAGGGAGGTGGGAGGTGTGGCAAGTACAGGCAAGACAGTTCTGATTATGCTCAGAACAAACCAGATGACAACCGAACCCACATTGTACCACATCATACACTTTCCTAGTGTTATCTTTGTGATCTGGACCTTACTCTCTTATAAAGCAGGTATACGTTCGATATTCCCCAAGAAGCCAAATTGAGTACCTTCGCTTACGACGCGTGCGAGCGTAATTCGTGGTTCAAACAGGCGCGTAAGTGCGATGAGTGCCGTGACAAAGCAGCCGAAAAAAGTATAGAAGATCACCGCTCAGAGCTACCAAAAGTTTATATGTGTCGCGAGCCGCTACTGTGTAGTGTAAGAGTGACGCAACAGTAAATCTTGCCCATATTACCGCATTGTTGGCAAACATCGGCCGGAACATCGGGCGCGTAGCAGACACCCGCCGCTTTGGTGCGGCCTTCACTGCGGAGAAAACCTACGGGTCTGGTACGGCAGGATCGTAACGCGGGAGTTCACTGAAATGGTCCTTACTTCTTCTCTGCACTGTTGGGGCATTTCGGACACTCCCACCATGAACACTACAGAAGCCAAGGTGGTGGCACAGAGGGCTCGCAATGCTCGGTTTACCAGATTTAACCTCTTGAGCGAGCTCCTTCATCATCATTCACTTTTTAGATATGTGGGAGTTTTTAACTTCTAACTTTTACTACGATTTTTTGATTTGTGTTTTACTAATTTTTATTGCGTAAACGTTCACATTCCTAAATGAAAATTTCTCTAAAACCTTGGATTTTATGCGAACTAGAACACACACCCAGGTGGACAATTTCCTATACATTTGTAAGATGCATAATCATTTTCTTATATTTCACAACCAGTGCATGTGTTTACTTGCTGGATCTTAGTTTATGAATGCACTGTACAAGACTAGGTCACCTCGCTACAAAATGTAAATCACTGCTTTCATCATATGCTTCGCTTCTTATTTTGTCCTTATCCTTTTGACAGGTACTCAGGGTAGTTTTTTTTATATTTTCTATGTAATATTCTACATATCTGTGCAATAGTGCCTTCTGCTTTTAGTGCACAAATATCGCTGCCTCTTCTGAGCAGCAGGAAGCTTTGTTCTGAAGACTATCACTTGAATCGTTATATAATGTTGTATATTAGCATGATTGTTTCTGACTGTACAGTAGTTGTTAGAGCAACCTCCTTCTATACTTAAAAGAGAAACACCAGATAATGCCTTCTGTTGGTTTATTCAACTTAACCTTTTTTTAATTTCTTTAATATGCTTTGCATTGAGCTGGCTTTATGCACGCATAACATGAAATCAGCTCACACAAAACAACAAAAGTTCTTGACCATTGCAAAGCCCTGCATGCACAGTAGACGTATAAAAGGTTCATAAGAAAGACTTTGAAGCAAAAACGTAAAGGATGAGCATTAAATGGAGCAGCAAAGCTTACTGTCTGTATTTATAAAAAATCTATCAAACACGACTTGACAATTGCGCAGCGTACTGCGGCAAAAGTTATGATGATGACCGAGACTTGAAAAAGGGTCGAACCATTAAACGGTTTGTTGTTGGAGCCAATCAAGTCTTTTCGGGATAGAATTGAGGCTGCTTCGAATGTTTGAACAAAAATAATTTGTCTAAGTTGTCACAGCAACCTTGATGCGGTTTGCTGCCCAGATGAATAGAAGTACTCTTGTTGAATCACTCGCGTTTAAGCATGAAGGGCCTAGTGCTAAAGAGGCTTGAGTAGATAAAAGGCTATTCCTTTGCTGCTTAAACTTCGCGCTCACCATCATTGCAATAGTAGCATTTGTTAAAGCTGATGATTTGCAATGAATGTGATTATATGTATACCCGATGAAAAATATCATTCAACAAATGTTGGAGCTTATTATTATACAAAATGACTTTTCAGTACTACTGCAGCAAACTGCATCAGGGTTGCTGTCACAACTTAGACAAATTGTCTTGTTCAAACACTGGCACGAACAACGTGCTATATTCAGCAAAATGAGACTCATTCAAGTCCCCATCTTCTTTTTAACTCATGGCATAATAAGATGTATAACTGTCATATAGTATTTATTATATTTTCGAATGCTATTGACTGCAAGCCTCACTTCTGAATTTAATGAAACATTTTATGTAGCTGCATTATTCATTGTCTTCATCAGCCTATTCATCATAGCCTATTCATCATCAACCTCTGTTACAAAATAATAATGGAGAAACTTGGAGCGTGCCGCGCTCTATCGAAGTAGAGGAAGCAGAGGGTGAATCGGGGCACGCGCACGTGGTCGGGGCATTTTGCCTCTAGAATTGACAATAAATTGACGTCTCTCTTTCACGTCTGAGCGACAAGTAAATTCGCTACATTGTTGGTGCCGAATCTCTGGACTGCTCCTCGAGAGGCTTTCACGTTACGGCCATAGCGAACCCTGACCACCATCGAAATAAGCGCGGCTAAATCAGATCTGGTGTCACCCGAGCCCTGGCACCTCTAACGGACCTCCTGCTGCAACCGGATCACGACTCCTCTCAAATTAATGGCTGCATGAATTACCTCAAAGACAAGAAGCCAGTAATGCCGAAGGTCGATGACATCAACCTTATGACTACAGATCAAGAAATCTTCAACCACGAAGTAGCAACGGCACAAGATTACAACGAAAAAATTCTCTACGCGGTTTCACGCGCAAAGTTCCGGTTTCATGAACGTTAGAGGAAGGCCAGTACGCAGGCTCAAGCGACTGAGCCTGGGCCTAGTTGCCTCAAATCTCCAAACTCTCCGAACATCTCCACCGACGCATCAGACCAGGCGACAGAGCACCGTCAGCATTCAGTTCAACTACCAAAGTTACAGGTACAGACTTCCGATCATAGTCTCCGTGGATGGCGATCTTTTTTGGGGCCATTTCGACGCTACCATTCACAAGAATATCGAGCTGCCACGCAACAAAAAATTTAAGTGTCTCCTCACCTACTTGACCGGGAGCGCGAAGCGAGGTTTCGAAGGCATTCGTCAAGTGGAGAAAAATCACGACTTTGCAATCAAGAAGATGACATATCGCTTTGGATGTCAGGATCTGCTTGTGAACGAGTATGCCGATCATCTCCTTGTGCTAAGCCCCGTGAAAAGCTCGTCAGAACTTTCAAAGCTTCGTCTGCTGCATGATAGTGTGCAGTTCCACATTACTGCCTTGGAAAGTCTCAGAGTTGCGTCCAATCAGCACGCCGTGGTCTTAAACCGTGTGTTAATTCGATATCTGCCTTAGCTTCTTGTCATTATGTATATGCAAAAATCCAAGGAATCAAACTGCACCTCCAGCATCGCCGAAACCCCTGAAGACTGAACGAGGCTAGAAGAGAATAATAACGTTTCTCCGCATTCAACTGGTAATCCGGGAGGAGGGCTGGTTACAGTCTCGTCAGGCGTCGCAAGAAGAAGCCAGAACCCAGATATCTGAAGAAACGTATGGCACAGAATTTATACCGTCAGCTTCCGCCCCAAGGGGGTCTGCCTTGCCTGTTAGACTGGCGTGCCCTCTCTGCCACATCAAGGATCACATGATTGCTGCTTGCAATGCCAACCTATCGGCTGAACAGAAGCGTGCGAAGCTACAGTACACCAATTGTAGCTTCCACTGTGGAACACAAAAACACGTCGCTAGAATGTGCAGGAAAGAATTCAATCTTAGGTGTGGTACCTGCCAGTTATGCCACCTGACCCTCCTCTGCGAGTTATCACGCCCGGCCGAAGATCCACACCTCAACGCAGGATCTCCAGCCTTTTCTCAATCGTCCCCTTTAACCTCTTGAACGGTCACTACCGCCAAGAGTAACGTTAAGTCCACTCACGTATTCTTACAGACAGGTCAGATTCGGGCAGAGTCTTGAGACCACCGTGTCCTCGTACGGGTTCTGCTGGACAGTGGGAGTCAGCACACCTACATTCGTGCAGACCTGGCAAGGATGCTTCAGTGCTTCGTCATGAGAAAAGAAGAGCTCTCTCTTGTCACTTTTGGTGGATCCAAGTCTCGAAGGCGACTCTGCACCGAGCGTGTCAAGATTTTGTAAGATCCTGCTGCTTGCTCTGCATATGATCAGCTCTTGTCCGCAAATATCTTTAAAAAGTACCGTTTCTCTTTTTCATTCATGGAATATTGCAGTGAACTCAGGTGATCTAAGCGGACACAATGATGGTGTTTAAACTCTGAACATTATTGCAGCTACTTAACTTTTCTTCTTTTACTTCCTTTCAGACATACGAAAAGGAACCGAATAGAGCTGCCCTTGGGCAGTGCCCACATTTTCATAAGCGGGCATGCCGCACTTTTGACAAATATGTTCCTGAATGCATACTGCAAAGTTGTGTTTAAAGCAGCGTGTAGTAGTGAATTTTATTGCTTGTTTGGCACGCAGCTGCGTGTACAACTCACAAATATGCACGTTCACGCAGACCAGTGCATATACACATAATACCCCCCATCAACTTGAATCTATGGCTTGATTGCGAATTGTTTACTCTGACTTTGCACAACAATTATTCGCAAAATGACGTGAAAGCTTTCCCATCTATGCAGGGGGCATTCTCAGTATAAGCTGACAAAATGTGAGCGGAGTTCAGCTAGCCAACAAGTCACATATTTGCTTGTAAATATCTACAGATATATAGGAAGCTAGGGTTTTTTCGAGCTCAACGAATTACCCCCCGCACCGAAAGTTTTCTGTTTGCGCGCCTTTGTACACAAGGTAGAGAAGTAAATTATATCAGGGCGCAGTTATCTATTGTCATTAAGAAGCTTTCAGCAAGCTCTGTGTAAGAGCATGTTGCATCGAAAACTCAAGTGACATCCTTTCAACGTTCTTTAGGTTCCAGTGACCAACCACTTTTTCTTTGTTTTGCCAATAGATGTTGCATCGCTATCCTTGCATCTTACTTTGTAGATGACCTCACTCAAATCGTCAGTGCTTTTTGGTATACTTTGGGAACTGCGTTCTCGATTCCCAAAGACTACAGATCTGCGCTTGAGCGGATGACGGTCCTCTACAAAGTACACTGTGGTAATGCAATGCCGCTCGCATAGGTAAAATGGCCAGATTAAGTTCAGAGTTTTAAAGACCGCTAAGAGGGAATGCTGTTGTCGCCACCAGTGCAGCTTGTTCCGAGACTGAGTTTGACTGCTGGAAAACAGACGGTTTCACCAGAGACTGCTGGTCTCTGGCAACAATGTGAGTTCACTAGAAAACCACCCCAGGAAACATCCGGTTTAGCTTGTTCTTGCATGGTTTTAGCCTTTGTTGTTGGTCGCGGCTGCTTGTGTTGCAATATTTTATGCGGATAAAAATATTTTGATGAAGCGCTCGCAACTCGGACACAGCTTTGTTAAGCCAAGATGCAGTCTGCAAGCCTGAACTAATTTTATATGCTAGTCAAAACGTCCAGTTTTGATCAAGGAAGAAAACTGGATTCTCGTTAAGAACTCGTAGGCTGGTTGTTCCCACTTCGTTATAGGAAATGTGAAGCTCAGCGCACCCTAATGGCACAGAGACGACACTCTGACTTCAGATTAGTCGAAGGTACCGGTTACCGGGAACACATCAGTCACGTCTCCCATTCGTGGCAGATACGTGTACTGACGCGTGAAATGGGTAACAAAACGTGAAAGCAAACACTGAATATGTATAACAAAGGTGTTTCTAGTATAGTTTGAACGATAATAACGATGTGTACTGTTTGAAACAACATGGGGCCCAAAGTATCCATTCTCTACATGAATCGCCAGACTATGTACGTCGTGGTGTCCATGTTTCGGTGTCGTTGTATTTGATATTTTTAAAACGATGCCGGCGAGTGGGCACTCATCTGTACGAGCAAATGACTCATCGCCTGTCTTTCTGACGCTAAATAATATCCCCGCATTCTAGCTCATTTATCTTTCGGTGCGACCATGCCTGAGGTGGGTTCAACTTGATTCATGAATAGCTTACTCGTGAGTTCACCTTAATAGTTCGCGTGACCAAGCCTCAGTTGATGTCATCGCATAACCAGTACATTATATATTTGCTCGGTCATACGAACACTTCGGATCGTGAGCAATTCCGAACGCCAATGATCTCTATAAAGAGTGCCAGGCGTGACACAAGTGCAAAAATAAGCGTTTTGTCTTGAGTTTGTGTGCTTAGATGAAAACAGGTATGTTCGGGGTTTCACAGGGGGAAGGTGTGATGTTATAGGGGCAGGACCGCTCCAGAAAGAATCAGACAGCACGCCAGTGCACAAACACACGTCCAACTTCTATTGTACCCTTCACACATGGACAACCCACACATTACGAAGTTCCTAACACAAAAACACGCGGCTAAACTAAATGAATAAGTAGAACGTTCGGCCTACAGTTCAGGTCGTCGGGGTAGTAGCCTGGGCCGTCGTTGATGCCCCGTCGGCAACATTCAGTGGCGAAGTCGACGATGGGCGGCGTCGTCACCTGCAGTGACGAAGTCGGGAGACGCAGGGTCGCCGCGTCGAACTCCAGTGGCTCAGCGCCACTGTCGACGAACTGGAGCCGACGACTCACGTGTTCCGGCGGCGGGGAGTTGTGCCCTTGAGCACCTGTAGTCCGCCTCGGAAACCCACGCCAGCCCTCCTGGAACAGCGGCGCAAGGGCAGGTTCAGGCACCCGGCGCCAGCTCTCCACGACCAGCGGGACAAGGACAGGTTCAGGAACCAGGCGCCAGCTCTTCTAGACCGGTCGTCTAGCGGAGGCTGAGCTGTCCACTCGGCTAGTACGAGTGTCGCGACGTGGCCTGGGTCGTACCTATGGGCCAGACGCCCAACGAGGTAGTCGTTGTTGTTGTTGTTCTCCTATCGTTAGTGGCGCATACCCACTGTGGGGGATTGGCCAAGAATCGAGTGGCTTTAAAATTTACTGTTCAGATTTAGAATGATGGAGGTATAACAGAAAGATTACCGATAGCCTATAGGCAAGTGTGGTGCTTAATGTAATGCATAGAAATATTTACTTAAACAAATTTATTCTTAGAATAGAGCATTAGTCTGATTTTATACGTATATAATTAGGTGAACATGTTAAGATAATGAAACTGGTTAATTAGTCAACCTATTAGTTTCATCAATATAGTCCCGGACGGCCGCGCATACTGTGCCATTACAGAAACCAGAAATGGAAGCTCCAAAAGACAAAATGACAGGCAGAGATAAGTCCATACCAATGCCACGCAAAGGTATTTCTAATAGGGTTTTTCGTAATGTGTTAAACCGCCTGCAGGTCAAAAAGAAATGGTCTATTGTTTCCAGTTCATCACAGAATGCACACAGTGGCGAAGGTGCCTGAGCAGACCTGTGTTTATAGAAATTTAGATTTGGTACCCGGCAACTTAGCCTTGTGATAGCTACTTCTTGTTTTCGAGTGCGGCAAAAGTCTCTTCGCCAGGGATATAATAAATGGCGATATTCTGTAGAGTTTGTTAGTGCTGAACCTTTAAAGACTTGCATAAGCGTACGTCTGCGGAATCGAGCAGCAGTCACATAAGCGGAAGATGGACAGAGCGGTAGAATTGGTTCGCTGATTGACAACTTAGCTAAGGAATCTGCTATTTCATTAAGAAACAAACCTTTATGTCCAGGCACCCAAACTAATCGCACTTTTCTTAAATGCGCAGGTACTAATGCACGGAACGCCTTTGTTACGTGATTATCAGCACCAACAGAAAGTGCCGCACAAAGAGATAGAGAATCTGTTATTATGACAGCTGATGTAATTGCTGTATCTAACTTGCGTAAGGCGAGCACTACTGCCAGAAACTCAGCCACAAAAAGGGGTATGAAATCGGGTAGTCGAAGGGAATAAATCCAATTTAAAATAGGGCTGAAAATACCAACCCCTGACTTTTCGTCGTATTGCGATGCGTCTGTAGCAATAATAACGTTCGTTGTAATACGGCGCAGGTGATCTTGGAGTAAACCATCCAAAATATTATGGGGAAGTAATTTGGCATTCTTAGGAAAAATGTCGTCGAATTGAATTTCTACCGGGGCTGAATTATAACGACTCGGCATGATGTCGCATATACGTACGTTTAGAGGCTCGAGTAAATTTTGCACAAATATAATTTGTGGCATGTGAAATCGCGGCCATCTGGCAGCAAAAAATGATTCCGGGGTGGAAATAAAGGCTGTTTCTGAATGTCGTAATGGTGATTCATAAATTCTTAAGAATGTCTGAACAGTCAGAAGGCGAATTCGACAAGAAAGCGGAGGGACCCTCGATTCGAGATATAACACATTGTTGGCGACTGTTTTGGGAAGGCCAAGGCATAAGCGTAAAGCTTCTCTTTCCAGAAGAATTAGAGGCCGCAACTTGTAAGCTGGAACTCCAGAGAAAAGCACACAACCGAATTCCAAAATGGGACGAACATACATGCGATATATCATTAATAATGTGTCTCTTCTCATACCTATGCGGTAGTTACTTAGCCTACGTAATATGCCAATGGCCCGCACACCTTTTCCGGCGATATATTCGATATGAGATCGCCAGTTTAGTGATGTGTGATAAATTACTCCAAGGTATTTAACAGATTCCACCTGTGGTATATCCTCATGATGGTAAGACAGAGAGATGTTCACAGGGTATTGCAGCGGGAAAACAAGGAGGGCACATTTACTTGGATTAAGTAAAAAGCTGTTGCCATCGAGCCAGCTCTCCAATATATTAAGGTAAGTCTGCAGCCGTTCATATAAGGTCTGAATGTTATCTGCCATTGTAAAAAATGCGATATCGTCTGCATAAACATAAGTTGTTATATCCTGTTTACGTGGGATGGTGCTCATTAGTAAATTAAATAGCACCGGGGAAAGCACCGAGCCTTGTGGTACTCCCCTCGTTTGGGTATGAGTAGATGATGAAAATCCATCTTTAAAACAATAAAATTTCCTGTCTGCGAGAAAATTGTGAACCCACGCTACTATGTATGATGGAAAATCAAGGTATTCTAATCGATCTATCAAAATACAGTGCTCCACGGTATCATATGCTTTAGCGATGTCTAAGGTAACTAAAGCAGCATATTTTTTATGTAGCCGAGCTAATTGAAGCCTACTTTCTAAGTCAACGTGGGCATCCCAAATTGAACAACCAGCCCTGAACCCAATTTGACAGGGACTTAGAATAGACCTCATGGTAATAAGTTCATTAATTCGTATATTGATGATTCTCTCAACCAATTTCACTAAGTTTGATGTCAGTGCGATCGGCCTTATGTTATCCAATGTGTATGCATCATTTTCATTTTTTAGCAACAATACAATTTTGGCAAGTTTCCATTCTGGAGGTATCCATGCATTCCCCAAAGAGTAATTCACTAGTTCTAGCAAAAGATTAGGCGATTCCTGGAGTAAACATTTCAACATAGAGTTCGTAATCCCATCTGGTCCGGGAGCCGTCCTCGGTAAGCATAATACTGTCTGATTCAATTCAGTTAAAGAAACTTCTGGAAATTCATGCAAGTTTACCAGAACGGACTGAATAGCCGCAAAATTCGCAGTGAAGCGGCGTTCTAAACCTTGCGCTATGTCTTCCAGAGAGGTGTTCATTTCTACCGGCGTCAAGACACATGACTGCAACGTTAAAGGTGCTGGTAGTACTTTTCTTGTCCGAAGATAAGCGAACAAAGCACGCTTATTCTTTGATTTAGAAAGATAATCAAAATGTCTACTCTCGTATTCTTCTTTCGCGCGGTTCACTGTACGCTTAAATACGCCAGCAAGGAATTGATAGTCTTTCCAGTTTGTTGGGCTCTGATTAAGAAGAAGTTTTTTCCAAGCGGCTTTTCGTCTTCTATAATCGCGCGTACACTCATCGTTCCACCAACGAGAGGAGGATCGTTTATTGGATGGAATAGAAAATTCAGAATTTTTTCTAGATCCCTCCAGCATTGAACCTATCGTAGATGCAATCTCTTTAGTACTGGCATTTCCAAGCTTGGAAATGGCAGAACGGAGGCAGGCTTGAAATTTGCTTTGGTTGATGTATGTGCGTTTTGGCTGATCTAAAGTTATTGTTGGACAAGTAATGTCAAACACTACAGGAAGATGGTCACTGTTAGTTGCCGAATCCAAAACAGCCCATGACAAAATCTTGATTGCATTGGAGCAAAACGTTAAATCCAATACTGAGCTAGTTTGACCTCGGACAAATGTTACATGACCTTTATTCAGACAGGAGAGGTTGTGATCAATAGTCCATTCCCACAGTCGCCTACCACAAGAATCTGTCCTTATACCCCAAGACAAATGGTGTGAATTAAAGTCTCCTGTGAGTACAATTTCCTTTCTACATGCTACCAAAACGCTGTCAAGATAACGCGTGCTTTGCACACCGGAGGGGAAGTAGCAATTTACGATTGAAAAAGGGTGGTACCTGGGGAGACACAAGTCTAATGCTAATAATTCGCAATCGAAGTCTAACATTCTGAAAGAAATTTTCGCTTTATGGCATAATTTACTTGATACAAGGATCATTAAACCACCACCACGTGATGGGCGATCTAATCGAAAAGAACGAAAACCTGTAAGATGGAAATTTTTATCTGGTGTAAGCCAAGTTTCTTGGAGAATTATAATATCAAGATTAAAATTATTGCAAAAGTAATGTAAGTCGGTTGAGGCTGAGAATATAGAACGACAGTTCCACTGCAGTACCCTCAACTGACCTATGGTGTTGAGCGCACCGCAGAGGCGCATGTCGCGCCCTTGTTAGCATCTTCACGCGAAATAGCTGATTCATTCCGTTTAGATTTGGACTTGAGATCGGTGAAGATAGGGGATCTGGTACGTTTATTAGTTCGTATATCGAGTTCCATATCTGTATCAGTACTTGTACTCGGCCGAGGCGAATGTCGGTCCAAGTGCACCTGTGTTCCTGGCTGCTTAGCCTTGCCTGCAGATGTAGAAAGTTCGTCCATCACTACATTGCGTAGCTGTGTGGCGTCACTAGTAATGTGTAATACTGCAGGTTCTGTACTAGTCTGTACTGTTTGTCCAATCTGGCTTGAAAGAATTTGCACTAAACAGTCGGAAAGGTTAGATATTAGTTTATCCATTGCCTTACTCACTGCCTTTTCCACAGCAGTTTCAATAGCCTGCGATAGGGTTGAGTCCATACTGGAAGTGCAGCGCGCTGTTATACCAGAGTATCCAAAAGCCCTGTCTCTAACTATGTCAATGGCTTCCCTTCGAGAACAGCGGCGGCGGTCAATAACTTCCAGGATTTGAACCTCCCGGGAACGAGCGGAACAGTCAGAGTTGTCGGCGCAGTGACTGCCCCCACAGAGACAACACTTTTCCACTGTTGCAGTACAATTGCTTGAAGGATGACTCTCTCCACAGGTGCGACAACGAACGTTAGATTTACATCCTCCCGCACTGTGGCCGAATCTCCAGCAGTTCTTGCACTGAATCGGACGAGAAGCGAGGGGTTCTACTCGGAAGATCAGTGGCCATAATTTTATTTCTGATGGGCATTTTGTGCCCACAAATGTCGCGATAACAGATTCGGTTGGTACCCTCTGGTTGTCGACTAGGCGATTACACCGGTAAATTGAAATTACGCCTGCTCCAGAGAGCCTGTCTAGGGTCTCAGCTGGACTCAGCTTGGAGTCGACTCCCCGTACAAGGCCTTTGGTACATGCAAGGTGAGGCGGAATAAAAGCACTCACCGGGGTAGCAGCAAAGGAGGTGCATTTGAGAAGATCCTGCACGCAGGTCTGATCCGGCGACCTACACACGATACCTCCTCGCCCAAATGGGCGCACATCTGTGATGGTCTGGAAATGATTTGAAGTTGTCTTGAGTTCCTTTTGAACCACCTGAGGGTTTGAAAGTCTGATGAAGCCTCCATTTGTAGGTACCAGTGCTACGGGAATGCTGTCGATACCACTGCGGAAAAAGGAGTCTAGCGGTAATTCGTTAGACGGCAAGGACGCTGACCAGGCGGATCGCGCCTGGCCAGGAGAAGTAGTCGACATGAGCACTAGAGATATGGTTAGACTCAGAAACAAGCTAGAGTCGGACTCTAAGACAGAAATTTAAAACCACTCAATCCTCAGCCAAGAACACCCCAGTAGGTTGAGCGCGGCACCAGCTACTGCAGGAACGGTCGAGGTTCCAGAAGCGAGCGTTCCAGGAGCGAGCGTTCCCAGGAGCGCGGCACCAGCTACTGCAGGAACGGTCGAGGTTCCAGAAGCGAGCGTTCCAGGAGCGAGCGTTCCAGGAGCGAGCGAGCGAGCGGCAGCTGTGAGTGCACCTGTGTAGTCCTGCCTCGAACGACGTACCTCGTGCACTGCCGAAGGCACGGGTCACCCACGCTCGAGGCCGCGCCTCACGAGCTCTCGTCTTCCTCGTAGGCACCGCCCGGCACATACACGCACACATCACATCCTCTTCGCCACCGCACGGCACACTATTGTCGTTTTTTTAGTTTCTGTTTCGCGCCCGCGCAGCACATAATATGACATCACCCCCTTTTCCGAGAAAGTTGTTTGCAACTATTCTACTACAAGGGCGCGGGGCGAACGAATGGTCACTGCACTGCACGGTCACTGCACGGTCCCTGCACTGCACTGCATTGTCTTAGGGGTCGCATGTACATAGTAGCAGAATGTTCACAGAAGGCTGCTTACAGTTCGGTTGGAAAACTACCGTACAAGTAGGGTTGCTATGTCGCAACTAGGAGTCAACTATTCACGACTGAGGGCTAGTAGTATTAAGAAGCACGTTGCTACCTAAACGGCAGTTATGCGCGACTCAAGTAGTCGGCTCCAACATTGTCACAACCTTTGATGTAATGAACTGTGAATGAGTACTCCTGCATAAGGAGACTCCACCTCAACACTCTGTTGTTCACGTGTTTGGCGGAATTTAAATACTGTAATGGTTGGTGGTCTGACTGAATGACAAAAGGTTTGCCATAGAGGTAAATATGAAATTGTTGCACTGCCCAAACAAGTGCAAGGCATTCCCGTTCTATTGTTGAATAGTGGGTTTCTCGGGGCAATAAATTACGACTTGCGTAAGCAACTGGATGCAGCACCTGGCCCTTTCCCATCTGGAGCAATACTGCGCCCAGGCTTGTATTGGAGGCATCCGTACGAAGAACGAACTCCTTCGAGAGGTCGGGAGCGAGGAGGATGGGAGCATCACCGAGCTTCTTCTTGAGGGCCGTCAACGCTTCCTCTTGATGTGCGCCCCATGAAACAATGTGGCTTTGTCCCTTTCATGTAAGGTCCGTCAGCGGCTTGGTCAGTTCGGCGTAGTTCGGTATAAACTTCCTGTAATAGCCGGTCAAGCCAAGAAACGACTGCACTGCTTTCTTGGTTGTAGGTCGTTTTGCGGCAAGAATCTTGTCTAGCGTTTTGAGAAGTGGTTCACCTGTAGTCTCCCCGATTCGATGTCCCAAGAAGGATATGCTTCGCTCTCCTATCTCACATTTACTTGGTTTTATGGTGAGGTGAGCTTGGTTAATTCGTTCAAAAACTTGTCTGAGGGTGTCGATGTGCTCTTGCCAAGTATCGGTCGCAATGATGACATCGTCGAAATAATGGTGAACGTTGTCAACACCACCCAGTACTGATCTCATAAGGCGCGCGAATACTGCTGGCGACGTTTTAATGCCAAAAGGCATGTAGAGGAAGTGATAGAGCCCAGACATGCTGGAGAAAGCAGTTTTTTCACGACTGTTTGGATCCATCGGTACTTGCCAGTATCCTTTCGTGAAATCAAATTTGGAGAAAAACTGCTTTTGTCCAACAAGTGCAAGAACTACATCGATGCGTGGTATTGGCTCGCAGTCGGGGACCAGAATCTTGTTCAATTCTCTGAAGTCTATGCACAACCTAATCGTGTTGTCCGGTTTCTTCACCACGACAATGGGAGCGTGGTACGGCGACTGAGACCGCTCAATAATACCGAGTTTCAGCATCTCTTGCACTTCCTTTTCTACTCTTTCTTGCAAGGCAAGGGGGATGGGGTACTGCGGAACATGCACAGGCTTATTGGAGGTCAGACGTAGCGAACACTCCACGAGTGCTGTTTTCCCTGGTAAGTCAGAAAAAATGTCCGCATACTCTTGAAAAAGTGCTTGCACATTCTGAACTTGTTCAGCAGTGAGGTGTGGTGATAGCTTGACATCCGTGCTGCACTGCGTGCGATACAAGCTCAATATGGGCATTTGTTTGACTTCGTCTTCTTCTTCGGGGAGATTTTCGTGGAGCTCTGCAACAACTGACACCTGTTGTGGTTCCGTCACTTCGCGCTCTTCGTATTTTTTGAGCATGTTGATATGAAAAATATTGTTTTTCCCAAACACATCGATGACGTAGTCGACATCATTTTTCCGTTCGATGACTTGGAACGGCCCTTTCCACTGCATTAACAGCTTGTTGGAGTCAGTCGGGAGCGGAATTAAAACCTTGTTGCCTGGGCATAATTTTCTAGGGCGACTTTTCCTGTCATAATAGGTTTTCTGCTTCACACGAGCCTTCTCCAGCTGTTCATGGGCTATCTTGCAAGTCTCCTCTAGGCGATTGCGCAAATCAAAGACGTAGGTGTAAGTCGTCCGCGTTTCTGCGTCTAGCCCCTCATTTGTCCACAGTTCTCTCAGCACGGTTAGCGGTCCTCGGACGTGGCGGCCGTAAATGAGCTGAAACGGAGAGAACCCGAGGCTTGTCTGTGGAACTTCCCTATATGCAAAGAGTAGCGGAGCTAGGTACCTGTCCCAAGATCGAGGTCTCTCTTGGCACATTCTCTTTAGCATTGTCTTCAGGGTGCCAATAAATTTCTCCACGAGGCCGTTCGCCATCGCATGATATGGGGTTGTCTTTAGCATCTTCACGGAGAGAAGCCTGCTAACCTCGTTCATTAATTCTGAGGTAAAACTTGCCCCTTGGTCGGTGACGATTTCCTTTGGCAAGCCGATGCGGGAAAAAATCTCGATGAGTGCTTCCGCAATGTGAACTGCATCGATTGCGGGCAATGCTACAGCGTCAGGGTAGCGAGTCGCAAAATCGATAAGTGTCAGAACATATCGGTTCCCACGGTCCGATCTTGGTGAAAATGGGCCGATTAAATCAACCGCGACCCTTTCAAAAGGTGTCCGGATAAGAGGCATGTTGCCTAGTGGTGCGACTCCAACTTTTCCTTTAGGGGTAGTTCTCTGGCACTTGTCGCAAGACTTGACAAAGCGCTTTACGTCTCCGTTCAGGTCAGGCCAATAAAAATCTTCTAGGACACGATCAGTAGTTCTTTTGATGCCTTGGTGTCCCGCCATGATACTGCCATGAGCAATGTCCAGTATGCCTACCCGGAATGCTTTCGGAGTGACCAGCTGTTTAAACGTCCTGCCAGTGGCAAGGCGGTAGCGTCGATAAAGCAATCCTTTATCTTCGATGAAATCGTAACAGTGGCCCTTTCCCGATTTGAACTCTTTATTCACTTTAGCAAAGACAGCTTTGAGTGTCGGGTCATTTCGCTGTTCCTCGGCGAGTTGGGCTCTGGTAACGTCAGGTAAGAGCGTTGTTGACACGTACAAAGGCCTGATATTTTCTTGACCTTGTTGATTGGCTTTGGTTTTTGCCACGCTTGAAGAAGCAGATCTTGAGGTGACAGGTGACTTGGTCGCGTGTGCTTGCGCAGGTAACTCATCCACCTGGGTATGAGTCGCCTGCTTTCAGTCAGAATCTGGATCGTATGGTCCTCTGACGCCTGGAAGATTTCCCAGCACAAGGTCATAGAGGGGTTGATCCATACAAGCCACTTTCAGCATCCCTGTGAAGTACGGCGTGTTGACTTGTACAATAGCTTCCGGGAGATGGCTAGTTTACCTGTCTAGGAGAACGACACTGATTTTCTTGCCTGTCAGGCACACATCAGGAACGAGCTCCCGTCGGACGATTGCCGTGTTGCATCCCGTATCGCGTAAGACTCGAACCTCTCTTCCTAGCAGCAGACCTTCGACCACTGGCATCCCGTCGGCCAGGAAACGTATTGTACCCTGCACGTTCTTGTCGTCGTGGTGACTTGAGCAAGGAATCTTCCCTCCTGGACGCTTGGCTGTTTTTCTAGCACCAGCCCGGGCAGAGTCAGGTTCGCTAAATGCGCACGAAGAACTCGGTTTGTTGTTCCCATGCTGGTTTCGGCAAGTTTCTGTGACATGTCCCGTTTTACCGCACAACTTGCATTTCAGCATCTGCTTAGGTGGATTGCGGCAGTCAGGAGCCAAATGTCCGAAACGATGACACAGGATACACTTGAGTTGCGGTTTCCGCGACGCTTCGGTAGGCTTTCCACTGCATTCTTTCGCGGGGTCAGGACTTTTTCCTATATTAGTCAAATTCTGCGCCTCAAGGAAGCGATCCGTCAAATTAGCGAGTTCATCTAGTGACTTGCACTCTCGCTCTTTTAAGAAAACAACCAGCTTTGGATGGCAACAACGCAAGAATTGCTCAGAGATTACGTGATCCCTTAGACCTTCATAGGTTCGGGATACGTTTGCCATGTCTATCCAATGGTCGAAATAACTGGTAATTCTTGCTGCTAACTGTCGTCCAGTTTCACCATCTGCTGCTCGTGCTTTCCGAAACTTATCTTGGTAGCCTTGAGCCGTAAACTGAAATCTCTGCAGTAGCGCTTTCTTTACTTTTTGGTAGTCCAGTGAATCAGCGGCAGTCATTCGGCCTATGACGGTTAACGCGTCACCCGTTAGGCACAGGCTAACAGCGAGACCCCATTTTTCTTGCGGCCAATCCTGTCCTGTGGCTACGCGCTCGAATCGCTGCAGATACGCGTGCAGATCATCGCGTTTCTCGTCAAATACAGGCAGTAACTTCTGCGGATTGAGGGGTGAGGAGGTGCTGGGCGCAGTCAAAGCGTCATTAGCTGCTACAGGCATATTCTGAGCTCCTTCCTGAAGCTTTAGCTTAAGCTGCAGAATTTCACGCTGCCTCTCTGCAGCTTCTTTGGCTGCCTCTCGCTCTGCAGCTCTCTCATCCCTTAGCTTAGCCTGTTGGGCCTCAATCCACTTGTTTAGCTCTGCACCCGAGAATCCTAGTTGGAGCCCTATAGCGGCGAGTTTTTCCAAGTCCATGGTGCAGTCTGAACGTGTGTCTGCCTCGAGCGAAACTATCTTCTTTCCCTGGTTTAACGAGCGGATCCTGGCAGGCTCGCCAGTTTGTGATGTTATAGGGGCAGGACCGCTCCAGAAAGAATCAGACAGCACGCAAGTGCACAAACACACGTCCAACTTCTATTGTACCCTTCACACATGGACAACCCACACATTACGAAGTTCCTAACACAAAAACACGCGGCTAAACTAAATGAATAAGTAGAACGTTCGGCCTACAGTTCAGGTCGTCGGGGTAGTAGCCTGGGCCGTCGTTGATGCCCCGTCGGCAACATTCAGTGGCGAAGTCGACGATGGGCGGCGTCGTCACCTGCAGTGACGAAGTCGGGAGACGCAGGGTCGCCGCGTCGAACTCCAGTGGCTCAGCGCCACTGTCGACGAACTGGAGCCGACGACTCACGTGTTCCGGCGGCGGGGAGTTGTGCCCTTGAGCACCTGTAGTCCGCCTCGGAAACCCACGCCAGCCCTCCTGGAACAGCGGCGCAAGGGCAGGTTCAGGCACCCGGCGCCAGCTCTCCACGACCAGCGGGACAAGGACAGGTTCAGGAACCAGGCGCCAGCTCTCCTAGACCGGTCGTCTAGCGGAGGCTGAGCTGTCCACTCGACTAGTACGAGTGTCGCGACGTGGCCTGGGTCGTACCTATGGGCCAGACGCCCAACGAGGTAGTCCTGCCTCGAACGACGTACCTCGTGCACTGCCGAAGGCACGGGTCACCCACGCTCGAGGCCGCGCCTCACGAGCTCTCGTCTTCCTCGTAGGCACCGCCCGGCACATACACGCACACATCACATCCTCTTCGCCACCGCACGGCACACTATTGTCGTTTTTTTAGTTTCTGTTTCGCGCCCGCGCAGCACATATTATGACAGAAGGTTTCAATTTTAGCCGAAAAGCTGAATTGAACAACGTCACTATAAATCAGGAACTCTCCTACTGCATGTCGACAATGTGATGCGTTTTGAAGACGCGGAAGGGGAAAACACAGGTGCGCGCTGTCCATTCTCTGTCCGCGTCTTCAAAGCGCATCCACATCGACATGCAGAACCAACTGGCCCAATTAGTTGTGCAGGAAAACTTCTCCTGCAGGCGCGGCCACTGACAGAGGTAACACGGAGGAGGGGGCTGCGCTCATCGGAACGCCACGGCGGATAATTTGTGCGGCGCCCATCGGCCACGTGAGCTGTGTTACCTGCTGCAGTGGCCGCACCTGCACCTACCGTGCACTTTATCAAGCCCCTTTCTGTGGTCGCTATACGTGGCACCAAATACACCCCAAGGATTGCGCCAGAAATAATAGAGCAGCAAAGTCAAACACACCACGCAAACACCCCCGGGGCCATTAAAGAAGCATTGCCAGATGTGGCGCACTGGAAGTATGCTGGGGTAGGCCGTTCGGTGCACCAGATTGTTTACAAACACCGAAGCCGTCTATAGGACATAGCTTCGGCATAAACAGAGCTGGAAACTTGGCTGGGGAGAAAGCAGGGAGGAGAAATCGGAATAATGTTTCGCTCGTCGTCAACCATTAGCTTCTAAGAACAACATGTTCACGACGTTGCATGTTGCAAATGGACTGGTAAACCTCCACTCAGTTGATGTCAAGGTATGCAGCGAATGCCACCTGCATAGGTGGGAACACTTCAATGTAACGTTATCGAATAATAGGTCCAAGTAATATTTTACACTCTATATTTTACACGTAGTTTGGAACATTTGTGCATGTACAGCTTGACTCAACAAAAATAAACCTTTGCAAAACGAGAAAAGGTGGAATGTCATGTGAACTTACCAAGGGCAAATTCTTGGCCTTGTTGGTATAATATTTCCATAAAGTTCAGCGTAGCACTTCAAATGACAAGAACAGGACAGGTTTGTGTATGTTCTGCCTGTTCCATCCTCGTCATTTCAGTGCCGCTGTTATCTCTGTGAACATGTCTTGTGCTCTTAGTGCCTGTGTTTGCTGCATACAAATTTATCGTGTTTGTCCGTTGACAGTTTTGTTCGACTGGACTCTTGTTCAAATTGTTTTGTGTACACGACTAACAGGTACCTTAGGGAGCTAGTCAAGGCCAACTGGATTAATTTCACAAAATGATCCTATTTATACGACACATCTTATGGTACGTACATGAACCCTGTGTTTGCTTGCTAATGAAGGGGCACACAGAAACAAAATTTCCAGGCTGTCCAGCCAACAAAACTCTCCACGAAACAGCAGAAATAACTTCACAATCACCGTCACGCAGCATATAAATAAAATCCTCAATTATTGTAATTTGCAAACAGAACAAATGGCACGGCTGTTGTACAGAACCATTGTTTTCATAAGAAAAAAATTTGCCATAATATATGGCAAAATTAAAGACCATTTTGCGTAACAATACAAACAGTTTTGTGGTAGTCGTGATAACATATAAAATGCGTAAGAATGCCTTTATTGAAAGAAATGGTTGTGTCATTTGAATAGAATGACAGGTTATTTCTCGTTTGCTATGCTCACGCATGAACACCCGTGAGGAGGCTAGGGCTCAAAGAAATAGTCGTATTCGTGGTTACTAAATGCTCAGCAGCGCTACACCTTCAGCATTCTATGTGAAGAATTCTCAGTTTTTACAGCGCTATAATAAGTCATTCTTTCTTTGTGATGCATAGTTCAATGATCATCCTGGCATTTTTTGTTTCCTAATGACTTTTTAGACTCTCGCACTTGGTTATAATGATGAATGGACAAGGAAAGACGGTACATGAGAAAATGGAACCTGCATGCTGACCGAAATATTCCGTGGATGTGCGAATAATACAAAACCAGTAGGGGTAAGCACTCTTCGTTTCATTTCTTACTCTGAATTTTCCACAATGAAAAATGCCTGACAAATGTTGAAGATGGGGTGGACACATCTGTTTGTGTGCTTTCTTCTAATATGCAAAAACTATCTGTAATACAGCAACTATGAAGAGAATAGTAAACACATAGCACTGAATTATGCTTTGCCACTACCACATAGGCCAAAGGTGCTCTACGTATCATGTTCAGATGGTGTGGGTTTTGGAAGTGAAGTCATCAAACTGGAAACTTTTTTTATTGGGCGAGGTTTTGGTAAAAAAGCTATTAAGTATTCAGCACAATGGTAGCGGCAATAACTCTCGTTGTAAAGGCAGGAGGAATAGAAGAAAGAACAAGGAAGGACAAGGAGGTTAGCCAGTTATGATACCGGCTGGCAACTCTGAAAATATTATTGGCAAGGCGTGCTCACTGGCTGCAAACAAAATGTGCCTAGGTTGTCGCGCACCTCAGTTGTGTGCTGTGTACGAGATTGGCTGCGTATCTGTACAGCAAAGGACGGCGAAAGACGATAATTTTCTATCTAGGGGCACTGCGTTAGGTATAGACGCCTTCTGGCAATGATATAATGAGCAAACATTTTTAGAATACAGAGCAAGTGGTAGGTGGCAGCACCGTGTTGTTTTAGTGAAACGAAGGAAACAGTCGCTTTTTTTCCCTTCATAGCGACGCATTGTCTCCGCAGCGTAATAAACACGGCGATTTTAAGAATTACGTGCCTGTGCAATTTGTAAATAAGGAAACACACTTCCTAATACAGATGTATTATTGTCGCACCTCAATACACAGTAACCCGGTATAATTGTATGGGTATTACCCAGGGCATAAACAGTCACCGGATGGCTGAATCGAATGACAGACAGAAGAACGAATATAGGGTTAGACAAAATGTATGCGCTTAATGACGTCTACAGAGACCGTCTTTAAAAACAATGACGTGCGAGGGCAGGAAATGATTCTGCTACACATTATGATTAGCGAAGTTGATTTTATGTCGACGAGTCGCGTACACTTTTCTTAGACTGGAGCGAGGTTTCATCACCAAGTTCTTGCATAAATTGGAAAATATGCCAACAGCATTGTAGCATCAAGTTCTGTGTCAGCGGGATTAAGTCTTCTACGGCTTAGTTCAACAAGGGTGCACGGTTGAAAACTCTATAAACGCGTTTCAAACGCACTGCATTGAGGCACACTGCAAGTCAAGGAGGTGAGGGCTCTGGTTGCTAGGGACGAGGATAAGCGCGCGTGCTCGCAGCTGTTGCTGTCAGCTGCCTACGCCATAGCATGATATGTAGGGGCTCCAGTTGCTAGGGACGTACGCGCCTGCAGCTGTTGCTATGCCATAGCTCGACTAAGGAATGCATTCGCATTAAAGGAAAACACAATTAACAATGAATGTAGCATAAGCATGCAAAAAATTCGAAGTGTAAATTATACTGAAGACTTCCAAACTGCTCTATGATTAGAAAAAACAGCAACGACACTGAGAAACACCCAGCGAAGAAAAAGAAAAAAAGAAAAACGTTTTCTTGGGAGCACAGAGCTTGACAAAGTAGGAAAAAATAAAGAAAACTAAATTTGAATACGTTTTCAAAACAAAATCTAAAGATGATTATTGTCAGTATTTTTAGGATGCGAACTGTAGAATAAAAAGTTCCCTTAGTTTGTCTTCATTCGTTTGTGTAGGTGTTGTTAGGAAGGGAATTCGATATTAGAATAGGTCGTGGCAAAACTGATGAATTAAAAGCGTCTGCGTTCTAATAAATGCGTTTATAACTGAGGTCATTGTGAACTCGTCGTGATGTGGAGGATGCGCGTACTAGTGAAAGGTTTGATGGTTTTAATTGAAAAACGTACCCATGGAACAAAAAGAGAGGGCTATGTCTCGTCGACTACGTGTATTTGAGCAAAAAGGTTTAGTTTTATTTGCATCATGCGTGACTGGTAGGTATAATTGCAGGAAATAAGTCGACTGGCTCAATTTTCGAATAGCCTGTAACATGTGATATAAGTACACATAATAGGGAGACCATTTAGGAGACAAAAATTCAAGCTGCGCATGTGCGCGTGCTAAAAAAGCTACTTTACGAATGTCGATTGATTTGATCGATTTGTGGGGTCTAACGTCCCAAAACCACCATATGATTATGAGAAACTTTACGAATGTTAGCTGGAAAATAATGTAAGTTGTGGTGAATGTACCCAACGGATTTGGAAGCGTTAGCGCATAAGGTTGTAAAATGAAAAGTCCAGGAAAGGCCTAATATAACGTTTACGACTAGATAATTGTATGACGAAGTCCGAGTCACTAGGGTCATATTTGTGTAAAACGAAAAGTTTTGATTTTAAGCTTTATGCGAGAATATCATTAATTTACATTCACATTAGTTGAGACTCATTTTCCAAGCTTCACATCAGTCTGTAACAATTTCAAGATCATTTTGTAAAGTCAGATGATCATTGGAGATTCTAATTGGTCAATATACTATACAGCTATCTGCTAATACACGCATGTAGGATGAAATGTTATTTGGCAGATCATTGATGTAAACGAGAAAGACCAATGGTCCTAGCACTACCCTGTGGTTCACCGGAGGTGTATCACATACCTAAAAGATGACGCATAATTATTAACGATTGTTGACTGTTGATAGTTTGTGAGAAATGTGCGGATTCAGGAGAGCGTCAAGTTGTCTAATATTAGAACTGATCATCTCAAAGTGAAGCGGCAGTGGGCTAACGCGATCGAAGGCTTTTAAGAACTCAAGATAAATAGAATATCTTTGAAGGCCACGATTCATGTTGAAATTTGTGCGTGTAGTAAACTCTGACCACGGGGACTCACAATACAAGCCCTTCCTCAACCCATGCTGGTTAGCAGAAAAATGATTTGACTCTAGACGGTGATATACATGAAAAACAACGATAGGTTCAAGTACTTTGCAACAAATGCATGTCAAATAAATTGGTCGAAAGTGTTCTGGGGAGTTTTTGCTGCCACGTTTGTGTACTGGTACCACTATTGCTGTTATCCTGTCTAAGGGGGTAGGGCTGATGTTATAATGGCTCGAGAAAGACATGACACAAAAGTTTACTGTTTTTTCAATTTTAGAGTTGATATTATCAGGGCTGGATGACCTAGATAGCTCGATGTTATAGTGATACCGGCGATTCCATCTTCAGTTACGTCATTGGACTTCATATGCTGGTAATTTAGATCAGTACATGTTTTAATAGTCATCTGTAGTAAATATAAATGAAAAGAAGGTGTTAAAGACAACTGAATGCTTTTTGTCACTGTTAAGGGTCGAAGGAAGAATTCGCTGATGGCATCCAACCGCTGCAACCAGTTGTAAAGGTCGCAGGAGGAAGTTGCTGATGGCATCTTACCGCTGTTTCCAGTAGTTGCGAATGGGGGTCTACCCGCTTTCTTGTGGTAGTCTGGTGTAACCGGGTGGAGGAAATGAACGCTGACAAGAAGAGGATATGAAAAATAAACAGGTTTATGGCAATATATATACACATATTTACAGCAAAGAAAGATTAGGAGTTTCACAAACCACGAGCGTGGTGGTTGAACCGTAACATGGTTCAGAGTGACGTCCAGCACTCTGCGGCGTCGTTTGAAGCGCTGTCGGGCTCCTCCTCTTTGAGTGGAACACCAATCACGTACACACATCAGGTGAGGGGGACGAGCATGCACAGTCCACGTGAACGTCTAATATGGAGTCGTGATCACTGCATTGCAAGGTGGCTTCAGCGGGGCTTTTCCTCGTCGTGTGTGTGCAGCTAGTCGAGAGGTACCAAGCTCCTGACAGCATACATCAAAGGGTCCGCCGATTTGTTCGCCTAATTAGCGGGGCGATTTGCGGCGGCCGCCATGGTCTCTACCAAGAAAGATGCTGTCTTTGTTGTCCTCTCTCGAACGGTTAACGGCGTCGTGGTGACACGACGTCTCACCCTGGGGCTAGCAGGGACAATGACTGGCGGGCATAGACAGCCCACCGGTCGGCTATGCGATTGAGGATTAAAAGAGCGCCGCTTCCTTGTCAGCTCTGGCGCCAGTCACAACAGCTTCCCCATTGCCAGATGAGTCGCCGAGGCCATCAGTCACCGCTGCTGCTCGAAGGGACGACGAAATGGTCCGTAGTTGAAAGTCAAGAACTCGCCTTTGCTTGCCACATGGTCTGGGTAATTTCCGAAATCTTCGACAGCGCTTGGCAGACTAGGCGCCGAAGGGGTTGAGAGCCTCCCCAGTAGAACGGCTTATGCACAATGCCATCTGCCCTGACGAATCGCCGGGCCGAATATAAGAGCTCCTCCGCCGCCCGGAAAATCTCGGCTTGCCAGCGCTCCCAACCGCTGGGCACGAAGAGAATGGTTGGTGACGAGGACGATGGCCTGGCTTTGACTCTCCAGCTGCGGAATCGTAACCAGCTCCCAAACCAGCTCACAATGATCAAAAACAGCAAGGCTAACCACACAACACAATACCATGCTGCTGTGAAGCACAATGGACCCGCTTAAAACCCTCCAGGCTTCTCAAGAAACAAACAAAAAAAACCTTGACGCTAAAATTTTGAGACAATTTGGTGCCGCCAAAGTTACAACAATTATGGACGTAGAGATGCCTACCAAAGATGGAACAAATTGCCGTGCGAGAAAAGCACACAAAGGCAAATACAGTTTGGCCCCATATAACCGTAATCACACTCTTTCAAATCTAACCTCCTACCATCCGCGCCACTATGTTGCAACTAACATCTGTTAACTTCATGACTAATTTCATGAAACACAACCAAATACAAAGGTTTCACACGAATGCTGCCAGACCCTATACACAAGTTATTTGTGCACATTCTTCATTTCTCTCATGACATATTCTCTATGCGTAAGTCCATAGTACCTACTCGTAGAACACCCGGAAGCTAAGGAAAAACTCTCACAACAAATCAATCTGCGTCTTATAAATTCTAGCAATGTATCTAGCCTCAAAATTTGGTGAATGCAATGCTCTCAGCTCAAGTAATTATATGATCCTGATAAGCAATCACTAAAACAACAAAATGAGCGGAAGAAAAAAATGTCATACTACACGCTCATTTGGTTAATGTAGCTTCATGTCAGCCCACGTTTTTAAAGAACGCCCAGGATTTCGCTGTACGCCCTAGCACATCATACTCTCATCCCAAGAGAACTTGCATACCGAAACGCACCTAACCATAGGCGATATCCCTTCAACCTAGGTATCCCTAAACACTCTTCTGAACGTAAATATTCACAAAAACCAAAATGCTATGAAAAATAAGGGTAGACGCCGTACACGTCATGAGTGTCTAACAAAATATGCGTTAATTTTGCGCTAAAGATCCTGTACCGAATGTTTCTCCAACATGACCACTTCGAAAATCGCTTTTAGTTTTATTCGAAAACATTTTTTTTAGAAATTCTCATTTAATATTTAGGACGGTCGACAACTTCGCGCTACACAACAAAAGGTCCGAAGCATACAAACTCCGGCTCCACTCGAAAACGCTACCACGATTTCAAAATTATAGGGCGTACAAATCTTCATTCATGACCTACATGCTTTTATCTCGACGAAAACTAATTTCACGCAGTCGGCAGACTGATGCGGGCCACTGCTTCCGCTTAACAAGTCAACTAAAAACACTTACAATGCTTTTAAAACAGATCTAGAAGGGAAAACTGCTGCTACATGAACTAGCTGGAGAGATGACAAAGGAATAATACTTTAAAACCAAAAATAAACAACCAAACATGCTTCTAAGAAAATTTCTTTGTCCGACTCTCCAGCTTACTACAGCTGTCCGTCACTTCAATCGCACACGTGGCTGTCGTGGATCGATTCTGAAAACGCGCGAGACAACAACGTGCACGAGCAACAAGTTGAACTGCACAGTCACGCGTCATTCGTGGATTCGGCCTGTATTTGTCAGTCTGGCGGAGGGGATTCGAGCAACGCGTGAGAAAGGGCGGCGATGTCTTCTTTGGGCTCACTCTTGTGGGGCGTTTAGCTACTGTAATTTTCTTGTAGGACCCCTTCGATACTCTGGTCGGCGCAAAACTCTAAATCTCCTGCTTACACTCCGTCGCGAGAATGCGCGCTGTGGCCTACCCTTTCGCCGCAGGTGCCTTACTTCCCAACGCAAAGGCTTCTTCGCTGAACTGGCTGGTGAGCTACCCTTCTTTCTTTCGTCCGGCTGCCTTCCACCTTTGTTCTCCGATTGCTTCGTCACGCGTGCAAGCTTCGCTTTTTTACGGCGACGTTTGCGACCAACTTTTTTGTCACTACTAGGAAGTGAGCCTCGGGTTGCGTCATCGGTGGAATTGCAACCTAAGGGCGCTTCTGCACTACCTTCCATAGGACTTCGGCAGTTCGATTGCTTGGCACTGTTGCCATGTCTGGCCGACTCACATGTGTTAACCCTGTACTCACGCGCGCCCTGAAACGTTCCTTGTATAGAGCAATAGTAAGACTGGGGCTCTCCACGCGATTCTATTCGCGAAGAACTTGCTGTTCTTTTTCTTTTCGTCTGGCGGCCCGACGCATGCAAAACGGCTTTAATGCCGATGTGAAGCTTCTAGTCCTACTTATTACGCTAAAAGGTTTTGCGTCTTCTTTTATCCACGTAGTACGTTTTTGCTCTCTCGCGGCTTTCCGACGTCTCTTGCGTCTGTGCCGTTTCCTGCGACTCGTCTCAGAGCCTACCGCTCGCAGCTCAAGGTCGCTAACACTCTCACTGCACTCGTCAGCTGTTGAAGCCGCACCGTCTAAATGATTTTCAAAAAAAAAAAAAAAACACCGATTTCAGACTCAAGACCGGCGGACAGCTTGACGCTCTTAGGAACAGTGCAGTTGCTTTCCTTCGAATAATCTCGCTCACTTTGCTGGGAGCTGCCTACAACCGCACTGTTCTTCTCACTCTCTGCTTTCGCTGCTTTTGAGCTAACTCCGGAGTCCTTGCCTACTTCGACATCGTTTGCAGGACCCACCGTTGAGGTCTGTACCAGCTTTTCTACAGCTATCCTAGCGTTTTCGCTAACAGTTAACTGGTACAGCACCTCGTCGCACTCGCTCTGGCCTTCGTCGGCCTCACTACTCAGCGCAGCATCATTCGCAGCACTCGAATTTGGTTCTTCATCGAACCTGCTGCTGTCTTTAAACGTGCTAGCCTTCTCTAAAGCTCTGGGCTCCACCTCGCACTTGTCGTGCGCTACACTTGCGAATGGCTGAATCTTCTGCCGCATTGCCTCGACTTTTTGTTCCCACAGTTCAATCTATAGGCTGAGTGCTCGCTCCCGCTCTTCACCTCACTCCCGTGTTTCTATCTCCCATTTTAGCTCACTATCCACCTTGGTGCTATAAGAGACACGCGGACATCTTTCAGGCTTGGTTTTACTACCAGCACGCTGTCGCGAGTTTTTCACGGGAGCGTTCGCGAGCTTGTACTCAATTCGCTTTCTGTCAACTCTGATACCGTAACATCGCAGTAAAGCGGCCTTAGCTACATTGTAATTATTGAACTCCTCCTCAGAAAGGTACCTTATTCTACCAACAAGTCGCAGGGAAGGACACTCGATAAGGCGATAGACCAATAGTTTTCATCGAGCCCTTGGTCTGTGCAAACACTCTCGTAAGAGGTTAGGTAACTCTCTATATCCTCACCCTCTTCGAGTGCATGGATCCTCGAATTTACTTGAGACCATCTAAGGCACTGTATTGATCTCCTTGTCTCTTCCCGTTTTACTTTCAGGCTTTCCTTCCACTGGTCTCTTTCTTTCTGTCGTCCCAATCTTTCCATTTCTTCTCTTTCCTTCCTGTCGCTTCTTTCCTTTTCTTCTCTTTTCCGTTCTCTTTCTCGATCCTACATTTTTTGTTTTTCTAAAATCTCTACCGCGTTCTAATCTCCAGCTCTCTAGCTTTTTGCGAGATCAGTCTCACAATTTCTGTCCTGCCCATTCCTTCCTCTACCTCAATGCCTAGATGCTTACTCACGGCCAAAAGTTCATCTCTTAGCATTGCCTTCCACGCCATGAATGCCGTTGTACTTTGGTCCTGCATTTCACACGCAATTAGGTGATCCCTACAACTCAAAACTCACAAAAGGTAATCTCCCTAATTCACACACCATCCAGCTTCAAATAAATTCACACAATTGAAGCCTGGAAAGTCAAAGCAAAGACCAAGCACTCACCAATGCACAGCACCATGCCGCGAGGTCCATCTCACCGCTGCCAACCAGTTAAGTCTGGGTCGAAGGAGTAAGTTGCTGATGGCATCCCACCGCTGTTTCCAGTAGTTGCGAAAGGGGGTCTGCCCGGTCTCTTATGGTAGCGTGGTGGAACCGGGTGGAGGAAATGAACGCTGACAAGAATAAGATACAAAAAATAAACAGGTATATGGCACTATCTACATATATTTAGAGCAAAAAAAGGTATGCGCTCACAAACCACGAGCGTGGTGGTTGAACCGTTACATGGTTCAGAGCGACGTTCAGAGCGGCGTCGTTTTAAGCCCTGTCGGGCTCCTCCTGTTTGATTGGAACACCAATCACACACACACATCAGGTGAGGGGTACGAGCATACAAAGTCCACGTGAACGTCTAATATTGAGTCGTGATCACTGCACTGCAAGGTGGCTCCAGTGGGCCTCTTCCTCGTCATGAGTGTGCCGCTAGTCGAGAGGTACCAAGCTCCTGACAGCATACATCAAAGGGTCCGCCGATTTGTTCGCTTAAGTAGCGGGGCGATTTGCGGCGGCCGCCACGGTCTCTTCCAAGAAAGATGCTGTCTTTGTTGTCCTCTCTCGAACGGTTAACGGCGTCGTGGCGACACGACGTCTCACCCTCGGGTTAGCAGGGACAATGCCTGGCGGGCATAGGCAGCCCGCCGGTCGGCTACGTGATTGAGGATTAAAAGAGCGCCGCTCCCGTATCAGCTCTGGCGCCGGTCACAACAGCTTCCCCATCGCCAGATGAGTCGCCGAGGCCATCAGTCACCGCTGCTGCTCGAAGGGACAACAAAAGAGTCCGTAGTTTAAAGTCAGGAACTAGCCTTTGCTAGCCACATGGACTGGGTAATTGCCGAAATCTTCGACAGCGTCTGGCGGGCTAGGCGCCGAAGGGGCTGAGAATCTCCCCAGTAGACCGGCTTTTGCACAATGGAGTCTGCCCAGACGAATCGCCGGGCCAAACGTAACATCACTAACAAGGAATTCATTACTATCGCATAGCGAAATGTGTGCGCGCCGTCAGTTGGTGAAATGGCTTGCGAAAACTTTGGGCGGTTGTGTTTAAGTAGTGATTGAAGATCATGCGAGCAGTATTTATTATTACCCTTTTCTAAAGCCACGCAATAGTATTTCAAAAACGTGGCCTATCTGTCTCATGCCATCGGCAAGTTTGGGCGCTCTGCGTTTGCGTTTTGCCTCTTCTTTTTATTTCTTAACCTTCGAAAGCATTTGGTGAACCAAGGGTTCCACATATGACGTGACATCTTGATTTGTGGGATGTACTTATCCACAAACGCACACAGCTTCTTTTTTGAAGAAGCCAGTTTTCATTGACTGCGCGATCTGAAAACAAATGTAAGAGGGTGCCAGGAAGATAATTCTCAAGTTATTTGTTAATTTTGTTATAGCATCCTTCTTTGTTGTCACGAATCGTTTTGTTTGAGACTTCCGCACACGGCGAGTGGACATTTGGAGTAAGCTGCTCTAGTTTGTGATCACTGAAGCCATCAAAGAAAATGATGTCACGAAACCGTTTCCAGGGAGTAGGCTAAAACTAAGTGTAAAATGTTTGTGCCACGAGTAGGTTGCGTAATCACTTGGAACAAGGTGAAGCCTAGTGATAATAAAATGAACTTTATTGATGTGCGACAGGTGGATGATAAGATAATTCAGTCAATTAGGGGGAATATAAAATCAACAAAGAGGTACACGATGCAAGTAAAACAGAGTTCAAGACGTTTATAAATATTACTCTACCGTTGGTAAAGAAATGATTGGTTGGTATGAGGAGTGCGATAACAACATCGTATTAAGCACTTGTGGATGTATAGGTTTGACATTCCACACATACTACCTCAAGGCTAGAATTTATGTTGATGATAGTGATGACATTGTTCTTTTAATACCCATGCCACTACTTTTTCTCACAGTTTGGTGCCACCTGAGCATGTGTAATGTGCTCTGAAGTGAAAATATTCTATGATAGCATATTTCAGGGTGCAGCCAAGTTTCCGTAAAACAATAATGTCTGAATTGCAGCCGTCTAAAAATAAGGCGGCAGCTTCACGTTTAGGCAACACACAACGGATGTTAGTTAAATACAGCGAGAATGATGATGCGAATATAGGGGCCTGTAACTTCTTTTGATTAAAAGTGTGCACAGGGCTTCGCTGCTATCTGTTGTACAAAACAACAGCTTTGTTAGCGCTATCGAATACATAGTTGACGTCACTAATTCGTAGTCGATCCGTCGATAGGCCACAAGGCCAAGTTTTTGCTTTGGCAAAGTCGATTAGCTTCTTACATTCGTATTGATGGTGAGAAATCTTCACGATTATAAAAACCAAACCCTTTCAGCTTATATGCTGCAGACGGGATACGTCGTTTTTTTAATATCAGTTTGGCAATAACGAGCCTCACATTCTCTTCGGTATACTTCCCTAAATTTGTACCCTTTCAAACTGCGAAGCGAGTGTTTCCGTGCCCAAACTTTCAGAGCAGAATTTTATCATATATTATTTTCTGAGGCAGCCCAGTTTACCCTAGCTTCGCCTGCTATTCCGAAAAACAGCAACATGAATCGTCACATACTGTTCACGGTATCTGATTATTTACTGATGGGACATCAAGAAGACATTCGTTTTATCTTATTCGAAACATCACGCAATGTTTCCAGGCATGTTCCAGAAACTTAAGCTGCGTGCGATGGCACAGATGCCTCCAACGTTGCTAGCCTTGCATACAGAAGTTCAATTGTTCGATAGGGGCCGATCGTTCTTTCACGCATTTCAAGCCAGTGTGCAAAGCCTTTTATTTATCGGCATATTTGCACTGAGTTTTCAAAGCAGCTGTCTGTTCCTTTTTAAAACCTTTACAATTCGTTTCCCTAGCTGCCACGGTAATTTAGAGCTTAGTATTTGTTCCAAAAGCACTGTCAAACGTGTCTCCCTCAGCCTAGGACGTAGAACCAGGATTTCGATCAACGTCATTCACATCAACAAGAAACAGTTCGGGCAAAGTGAAGCACACTTTTGATAGCACTGAGACACGACGCTGAAACGCACCGGTCTTCTTTATCAGGCCTTACACCACTATTATACAATGACTATTGTATTTAAACGAAGCAGCACCTGTCAAGTAACTAGCCTATGAGAACAGCTTTGGTGAGGATGGCATACTTAAAGTGATGATGTGCCCAAAGGCAACTGCAAGTGAATGGCCTTTTCATGTATACATAATACTCAACGGCATCACCTCTGCCATATTCGCCTATTGCTATCATAAATAATCATATTATTATATTATATTATTATAAATATATATATATATATATATAATTATAATAATTTGATGGGAGACATTATGTTCAAGTTAGCGGTACATCTATGGGCACAAGAATCGGACCAAACTACGCAAACATATTTATGGGACTCCTTGAAAACAAATTTCTTGCAAATTGTGAATATAAGCCATTTTACTATAAGCGGTTCATTGACGACATTTTCCTAATCTGGCACCATAGTGAATCGCAACTTCTTTCTTTCATAGCAGATCTTAACAACGCCAATCCGGCGATTTCTTTTTCGCACTCATATTTACCTGTGAACATAAACTTCCTTGATGTCATGGTCACTCTACGTAACGGGAAGCTGATAACTAATCTTTACAAAAAACCCACGGATATTTATTTATTTATTGAAAATACCTTACAGGCCAGAAGGCATTGAGTAAGGGGGGTTACAGTGAAAAATCGCATGTAAATTTCAAAAATAAAAACGGTACAATGTCGGTTAGTAATAACAAAAAAAATTAACAAAGCAATAAGTCAGCAATACGTAAACATGGCGATGAAGTATATAAGAACACTCCGTAACATAAAAACCCTCGGAAAAGAAGTAAAAGAACGTCAAGATGAAATATTAAGGAAATGCGTCTGAACTTTTTGCCGAAACGTGTTGGGGTTGCTATCAGAGGCGATATCGTCGGGAAGATCATTCCACATGCGGATGGCTTGTGGTAGTGCGGATGTGTTGAACGCGTTCGTGTTTCCAAAAATGCGAGTGAAGCTGAGATGGTTATGTAATCTGCGTGACGTGTAGAGCGGGCGTTGAAGGTGCAACGACGATGTTTTGTTACTGTAGACGTACTTATGAAATAGGCATAACAAGGACGCGTGACGACGAACATTTAATGCTTGGAGGGAATGATGGAGTTTAAGCTGAGTCACACTGGAATTGATGTCATAGTTTCTAGAAATGTAACGGGTGGCTCTGTTCTGGATTGTTTCCAGCATGTTAATTTGATACTGAGCGGAAGGGGACCAAACAGATGAGGCATATTCAAGTTGCGGGCGGACGAAAGTTAGGTATGACATTTTGCGAATGTTAGTGGGACAGCGACGAAGGTTTCGGCGTAAATACCCCAATGTTTTGGAGGCTTTTGCACAAACGTTAGTGATGTGATCAAACCAGGAAAGCCCTGGTGTAAGGTGGATGCCAAGATACTTGTAAGAAGTCGCCGTGGAGAGCCTGTCACATTGCATATGGTAAGTGAAGTTAGATATGACCTGTTTACGTCCAAAAGAAACAACTTTACACTTATTAGTATTCAACCTCATAAGCCAAGTGCTGCACCAGTTAGAAATAGTGTTCAGATCATCTTGAAGGATGGAGTGATCGTTAGGACAGTTTATAGGTCTGTAGAGCATGCAGTCATCAGCGAAGATTCTGATATGCGATGATATGTTAGTTGGGAGGTCGTTGATGTAGATAAGAAAAAGTAATGGGCCAAGAACGCTCCCCTGTGGGACGCCAGAAGAGACATACGAAGAGGGAGAGGAAGAATTATTAACGATTGTGAACTGCTTGCGAAGTGACAGAAAATTGCGTAGCCAAGATAAAGTGAGGGAGTCTAATCGGAGGGCAGATAATTTTGAAATAAGGCGACAATGGGCGACACGATCGAATGCTTTGGCGAAATCAAGAAATATGCAATCAGTCTGTAGGCCATTATTTATGTTGTAATGAATGTCTGTAGTGAATTCTAGTAACTGTGTTTCGCATGACATGCCCTTTCTGAATCCGTGCTGGTTTGAAAAGAAGAATTTGTTAGTCTCGAGGTGACTGTATACGTGGGAGGCGATTATGTGTTCGAGGAGTTTGCAACATATGCATGTGAGCGAGATTGGGCGATAATTTTTAGGTGAGTTCTTATCTCCGGATTTAAAAATGGGTACTACTTTGGCTATTTTCCAGTCGTCTGGAAGTTTTCCAGACGATAGCGACTGTCGAAAAATGTGGTATAATGTAATGCTAGATATGGAAACAGTATTTTTAATTACCTTAGAGTTGATATCATCTATACCAGCTGATGAGGATGCCTTAATCTGTTTAATTCGACACGCGATACCCTCCACCGTAATTTCAATAGGCTGCATGTATTGGAAGTTGTAATCAGGAATATGTGGTACGTCAGAAGAATCTTCTTGGCTAAATACAGATGAAAAAAAGGTATTAAAAATAGTGGAGCACTCGTAGTCTGAAAGCGGAATGTTGTTTTCATTAAGTAATGACAACTGGTTGGAACCGTGGTCAGGGGATATGAGGCGCCAGAATTTCTTTGGATTATTTTGCAGAAGAGAAGGTAGGTCGTTGTGAAAATATTTTTCTTTGGCGTTGCATATTGCTTTACAGTAGTCAGTCAAGTACTGCTTGTATTTTTCCCAAGCGGAGGGCGTAGCACTGCGTTTGGCATTGCAGTACAGGCGTTTTTTCTTGTTTCTTTGCTTACGGAGGGATTTAGTGAACCAGGGATTAGATAGATCATTAGAAACAGTGATAACAGGGATATATTGGTTTATCAATGAAGACATCTTGTCTCTAGAAAGCACCCAGTTTTCATTTACAGACCTGTTGTAGAATGACGGAAAGAGGACATTGCTAAAAAATTCTTCGAGCTGTGCACTTATTTTGTCAAACTCTGCTTTGCTGTAGTCCCGAATTTTCTTTTTGGATATTCCTGCAAATGGTACAGGTAAGTCCAACGTTACCTCGATTAAATTGTGATCACTGAAGCCCTTTAGGCAAGAGACTGTCCTCACTGAATCAGGAGCATTAGTTAGTAATAGGTCTAACGTATTTAAACCACGGGTTGGTTGATCAATGACTTGCGAGAGGTTAAAGTCCAAGACTAAGTTAATGAATTCTGTGGAAAGGCAGCATGGTGATGAGAAGTTTGTCCAATAAATCAGCGGGAGGTTGAAGTCACCGAATAGGTAAACTACACCAGTAGGGCAAAGATCTTTGGCATTTTTGATGCTATGACGAAGATCACGTACAAATGTGTTATTATAATCAGGCGGACGGTAACAATTGCCAACCAGAATTTTAGCGTGTTTAGTCACACACATTATCCAAATTATTTCAATGGGTGAGTCAAGATTCAGTACATACGAAGAGATTGTATTTTTTACACCTAGAAGTACACCACCACTTCTCCTGTCGACGCGATCTTTGCGGTATATGTTATATCTTTCACTGCCAGCAAGAACTTCGTTATTTGTGATTGCAGGGTATAGCCAAGTTTCCGTGAGCACGAGTATATCTGAATTGTTGTCTTCCAGAAAAGAGCAGATTGTATCGCGCTTGGGTATTATGCTTCTAATGTTAAAAAATGATATCAGAAAAGAAGGGGTCGCCAAATGTGATTTAGGTTTCTGGTGGTGTTTAGGTGGACATGTTTTGGTTGCGAGCTATCTTTCCGATAGAATAACGGTTTTGCTGGCATGATCAAGTATGTAGGTTTTTCCATCCATGCGTAGCCTGTCAACTGAGAGCTTAAACGGTTTTCTTTGCGTTTTAGCGAATTCAATTAGGCTTTTTCGTGCCTGTCGCGTAGCTAGAGAAAAATCTTCTCCGATAGAATATTTTGACCCTTTTAGTTTTGGAGCTGACGCAAGAATTTGCTGCTTATCTTTAAAGAAAGTCAGTTTGGCTATTATAGGTCTCTGTTTGCTGTCTCTAAATTTCCCCAGCCTGTGCACACGCTCGAATTGTGCGCCAGTCAAAGAAATGTTGAATTTTTCGGAGCAGAATTCGATTATTCTTTTTTCAGATGCTGCCCATCCCTCCTTAGGGTCATCTTCTATTCCAAAAAAAAGCAAGTTAGACCGCCTCTGTCTGTTTTCGGTATCGTTACACCTGGACGTGTGATAGGCAGCAATATCTTCACTTTAGCAGTAGTCACGTGAAACACAACAAAACTAGTATTCCCTACAGCCAAGCAGTCCGTTTTAAAAGAATATGCTCTGATAGCAGCGAATTTTCCCGCCACTGTGAACAACTTCGGAGCGCGCTCGAAAAACAGAGCTATCCGGCCAGCATAATCACAGACGCCATCAAACGTGCCGAAGAGCTTGACCGTTCAGACCTGCTGAGTACTAACAAAAGACCCAAAGACTGTTCGCGAACTAATCTAATTTTGACACATGCGGCCTCAGCTCCAAATGTGAACCATATCTTAAAGAAACATTTCAACATATTAATACAGAGCGAGCGGCTCAAAGGAATCTTTACAGAACAACCACGCGTGGTCTACCGGCGGTCGCGGAACCTTCGTGATTTACTAACCTCATCTAAAACCACGTGTTCACATCATGAAGGCTGTCATCCCTGCAACAAACCACGTTGCAAAGTGTGCGCGCACATGACGACATCTAAACAGTTTTAAGTACATCGTCCAGTTTTTCTTTAAAGATAAATGGGAACTACACGTGTGATAATATAAACGTCATCTATCTTCTCGAGTGTTCAACATGCGGAGCTCAGTACATAGGTCAAACAGAGACAAGTTTCAGAATTTGTTTTATTAATTACCGTGCACATGCCGTAAGCCTCCCTAATCTACCGCTGTCGAAGCACGTCAGTATGCCTGGCCATGGTTTCGACAAAATTAGGGCCACTATTATTCAGTCCGGTTTCAAGACAAATTACGATAGGGAAGTGAGGGAATCCTTCTTGATTTTGAATTTAACATCATTCGTTCAGGTATCAATGAAAACGTAGGAAAGCTCACCTGCCTCGCACTATAACAACACGACTTCTTAGATTAGTAAAATATTTTAGTGTATATTAGAATGTATATTAGTCAACCGTGGTTTCTTTACTTCAGAGCTCTTTCGCATGTCCTGCCAACCATACTGTGCCCCGCGTGTCGATGCGCAAGGAAATTTGAGACTTGTATATTCATGCACCCGTCACATGTCAGTCATGTCAACACAAGGTTCTGACAGATTACCATTTTTTTACTTTGATTGTCCTAGCTGCTATACCAAGAGTTCATCACGTGAGCCTATAAAAGCGGCTGCATTGTATCATACCTACTTACTCTGACGAAGGCCGTGCCACGGCCGGAACGTTAGTAAATACGATCCTTTTCTTATGTGCTATCTGGAAGGTAATTCAATATAGAAAATACCGGGACCTGTCGTGCCTTCCCTTAAAGTTCTTCTTCAACCATGGGTCCTGGGACAGCACTGAAGAAAAGGATGATTTCGAAATACCCTGTGCACACTCCTACCACAGCAGTTGTGGGAGATTCACAAACAAAGTATATACATCAATACTTCGACCCCCTCTGCAATGGCGCACCAGCCTTCATTTCGCAGTGTGGTGCTACAATTGGTGATGTGCGTGACTTACTGGATCTAGTGCCCCGCTCAGCATCCTGTCTTATTCTTCATGTGGGGACGGTCGGTGTGGCTTCGAGTTCGGGACACGAGGCGTTTGCAAAATACCGCGATCTACTTGAAAGCATTGCAAAAGACCGCCCGGAAATTCGGCGAATTTACGCCACGCTGATACTTCCTAGAAGTGGAAACCGTCGACAAAGGAACTGTAACCTGACATTCGTCCGACGCTGCAACAAAGAAGCATCAGTGTTCAACAACATGCTTCGGAATTTTTGCCGCTATTCCCGGCTACTTTGCTACCTCGATCATGAAATCGAATGGTTACCACCCACACGCGTCCTCGCAGCGGACGGCCTTCATATGAGCTTCGAAGGTGTGTCGTTGCTTGCAAGCCACATCCGCCACTTGTGCTTCAGGAGACCGGTGGATGCGACATCAGCTGCCTGGTGCGATTCATCAACGAATGACGACTCTCCGCATCGAGTGGATCGAGGTGGGCGACCTTCAGCACCCAGTAATCCTACAACACAGTCAAACTCAAAAAACAACACCGCGCCGACAGCTACCTTCACCCTGACGAACAAGCCTTCCGTAGCAGAGAACGTCACCTCGAAAGCATCGCGCGCCCACATGAACAAGTTGCAATCTACACGGCCTACGTCTTGCCTACCACCGCCTGTGGTCGTTGCATCACTTTCGCCGTCTCAACCACGCTACGGACTCCGGAACAGGGGCACAACCACGAGAGGAACGAACTGACTAACACAACGCCAGCTGGGTGAGAGTACTTTATCTGTTGGCTCAATGAACTTTTTAAGGACCAGGAAGGTTATAGAAAAACGTACTCGTTGTGAATCGCACATTTCTATGCTTAGAATGTATGTCGCGGCAAGAAGTGCTCCTAAAGGTTTACAACTAAAACTGCAGCCGGCCACATCAGAGATGTCAAAGAAAAACCTATCAAGGTGGCACAACACCTTAAATCGGGCGTCTGTTGAACTAACCAGCATACTTATTAGCCATTATGAATCATCAGAAAAAGGTCTGCGGAATCGGGAAAAACGGCTTGTGCAATCCTCTTAGTTTACGACTGAAGAATTAAAAACTCTCGAATTATATCGGTCACAGAAGTTAGCCGAGCTGGATGCTAAAAAGTCAAAGAAGGTCGCGCGTGACAACTTAGGAAAAAAGGAATGCTCCCGACGAGGAAACATTCTAACTACAGCTGAAATGCGCCAGCCCGAGCTGGAAAGTAAATCTTCTGGACAGGATAACATTATAAATTTGTCATGTTACGATCTATCAATTGAGGAACGTAGTGTGTTATCTCGAGGACTTAATTTTTGCCCTGCAACAGGAGGCTATAGTGAATTTCAGTTGGTGAAGGATCTTCACAATTTCGAACGTAACATGCGCCTCCGTGAGTACTTTTATGATCGGTCTTCGGCTCACAATACCGATAGCTCATCATTGCCATCTTACAAGCATTGGACACCCCCCTCTCAAAGAGACAAATGTCTGGACCTTTATATCAGAGCTTTACAACGCGATGTCATGCAGGCATATAAAGAACGTACGCCATTGCACCGCAACCTTACTGACAGAGAGCAACAAGCAATTGAATCCCTCGCTAGTCGTAATGACATAATTATAAAACCTGCAGATAAAGGAGGCGCCATTGTTGTAATGGACAGAAGCAAATATATCAGCGAAGGCCATAGGCAGCTCAGTGATGCATCATATTACAAGCAGCAAGATCATGACCCAACAAACGACTTCAAAGATATTGTTCGTGATACTTTGACTGCGCTCTTTAATAATAAAGAAATGAGCTATGGCACTCTGAAATCCCTAATACCGTTGAGCCCAGTAGCTGGCAGGTTTTACCTTCTTCCCAAAATTCATAAGAGAGATAATCCCGGTAGACCGATAATTTCTGGTATTGGAACAGTGACTGAGAACCTTTCCCGTTAGGTAGACAGCCTCATCAACACCATTCCGTCCAGTTTTTCTTCTTACATTAAAGATACCAATCACTTTCTATCAGATATTGTTGACCTACAGGTTCCTCAAAATTCGTTTCTCGTTACGTTAGATGTCACGTCACTATATACTAATATCCCTCACTCAGATGGCATCGAGGAAGTTATCTGCGCGTACAACGATTGCGACGCCAACAAACCAGTTTCTGCATCTACGTTAGCTACGTTGCTTAAGCTCATTCTTGAACTTAACAATTTTGAATTTGATGGGACACATTATGTTCAAGTTAGCGGTACATCTATGGGCACAAGAATCGGACCAAACTACGCAAACATATTTATGGGACTCCTTGAAAACAAATTTCTTGCAAATTGTGAATATAAGCCATTTTACTATAAGCGGTTCATTGACGACATTTTCCTAATCTGGCACCATAGTGAATCGCAACTTCTTTCTTTCATAGCAGATCTTAACAACGCCCATCCGGCGATTTCTTTTTCGCACTCATATTCTCCTGTGAACATAAACTTCCTTGATGTCATGGTCACTCTACGTAACGGGAAGCCGATAACTAATCTTTACAAAAAACCCACGGATAGGCAGCAATATCTTCACATTAGCAGTAGTCACGTGAAACACAACAAAACTAGTATTCCCTACAGCCAAACAGTCCGTTTTAAAAGAATATGCTCTGATAGCAGCGAATTTTTCCGCCACTGTGAACAACTTCGGAGCGCGCTCGAAAAACAGAGCTATCCAGCCAGCATAATCACAGACGCCATCAAACGTGCCGAAGAGTTGGACCGTTCAGACCTGCTGAGTACTAACAAAAGACCCAAAGACTGTTCGCGAACTAATCCAATTTTGACACATGCGGCCTCAGCTCCAAATGTGAACCATATCTTAAAGAAACATTTCAACATATTAATACAGAGCGAGCGGCTCAAAGGAATCTTTACAGAACAACCACGCGTGGTCTACCGGCGGTCGCGGAACCTTCGTGATTTACTAACCTCATCTAAAACCACGTGTTCACATCATGAAGGCTGTCATCCCTGCAACAAACCACGTTGCAAAGTGTGCGCACACATGACGACATCTAAAACAGTTTTAAGTACATCGTCCAGTTTTTCTTTAAAGATAAATGGGAACTACACGTGTGATAGTATAAACGTCATCTATCTTCTCGAGTGTTCAACATGCGGAGCTCAGTACATAGGTCAAACAGAGACAAGTTTCAGAATTCGTTTTAATAATCACCGTGCACATGCCGTAAGCCTCCCTAATCTACCGCTGTCGAAGCACGTCAGTATGCCTGGCCATGGTTTCGACAAAATTAGGGCCACTATTATTCAGTCCGGTTTCAAGACAAATTACGATAGGGAAGTGAGGGAATCCTTCTTGATCCATAAATTTAACACCATTCGTTCAGGTATCGATGAAAACGTAGGAAAGTTCACCTGCCTCGCACTATAACAACACGACTTCTTAGATTAGTAAAATATTTTAGTGTATATTAGAATGTATATTTGTCAACCGTGGTTTCTTTACTTCAGAGCTCTTTCGCATGTCCTGCCAACCATACTGTGCCCCGCGTGTCGATGCGCAAGGAAATTTGAGACTTGTACATTTATGCACCCGTCACATGTCAGTCATGTCAACACAAGGTTCTGACAGATTACCATTTTTTTTACTTTGATTGTCCTAGCTGCTATACCGAGAGTTCATCACGTGAGCCTATAAAAGCGGCTGCATTGTATCATACCTACTTACTCTGACGAAGGCCGTGCCACGGCCGAAACGTTAGTAAATACGATTCTTTTCTTATGTGCTATCTGCAAGTTAATTCAATATATATATATATATATATATATATATATATATATATATATATATATATATATATATATATATATATATATATATATATATATATATTGACAGTGCGCCTTTTCCAGTGAGTTGAAGACACTTTTATTGGAGGAAACGCACAGGTAAAACCGACCAGCTGTCAAGAGGAGCAAGTGCGAGCAGCAACAACACTTCCCTTTTCTTCTTTTACTGGCGCTTCGTAGGGGCCTTCGTATTTCGGCAGTAGCTTGGTGGAAAGACCAGAAAGAGATGAGAGAACGCGAATCCATACCAATGCGCCAAGCGAATATGACTTGGAAGGCAGGTTTTCATCGTGATGGTCCTTCTGGTTTGCTTGACCTTGAGCGGTTAAGGAACGTGCGAGATGCCTGCAATCTTCCGCATAGGTGGTGACTTTGGATAGAGTTGTGGATTCGGAAGCGTCCGGATGATACAAGAGAATGCTGTCCGTGAATGAGGAAGGTTCGCGCCCGTAGAAGAGGAAGAACGGAGAGAATCCTGTCTTAGACTGAATCGCGCTATTGTAAGCGTAAGTAAGAAAGGGGAGTATTCGGTCCCAGTTGGTGTGGTCAGCGGGCACGTACATTAACAGCATGTCACACAGTGGGCGGTTAAACGTTCAGTTATTCCATTCGTTTGCAGACAATACGCGCTGGTTGTCCAATGCAAAACGTTGCATTCGCGATGAAGGGCTTGTACGGATTCAAAACAAAACGTACGTCCACGGTCGCTGAGTAGCTTACGAGGTGCGCCATGGCGAAGAGCAAAATTATGAAAAATAAACAAGCAAACTTCACGTGATGTGGCCTCCAGCAGCGCAGCAGTTTCAGCTTAGCGTGTTAAGTAATTGATAGCGACAACCACCAAGCGGTTGCCATCAGGAGTGTAGTGAAGAGGACCGTACAAGTAAATTTCGATGTGGTGAAAAGGACGGGATGGGCAAGGCAACGGCTTCCTGGTTCCATTGGCTACGTTCGGTGGGCTTTTTGAGCAATTACATTCGGAACACGAACGTACACATTGTCGGACAAATTGGTACATTTCAAGCCAATAGTACCGCAGCCGGAGGCGTGCATACGTTTTAATCACACTGGCGTGGCTGCATTGAAGATCCGCGTGAAAGGAGTCGCAAATAGCAGCACGTATGTGGCGAGGAATTACAAGCAGCCACTTCCGGCCGTCGGAAAGGCAGTTGCTATGGTATAGGAGTCCATCGCGGACGGCGAAACGTCGAGCTGTACTTCGTAGTGAACGATTGGTGGTACCTTGGGTGGCTGAGACAGTGCCTCAATCATGAAGACTATCCAGGCGTCTTGCCTCTGCCCAGAGGGCATGTCAGTGAACGAAAGTGCCGCAGCATCGAGACTGGAAACAGCCGAACTTTTATGTTTATGGGGAAGTGCTGAGTAGGAAAGAGCGTCGGCATCTGAATGTCTGCGGCCCGACCTGTAGACGACACGGATATTATAGTCTTGGAGATGCAATGCCCAACGAGCCAGATTGCCAGACAGGTCTTTTAGTGACGATGAGCAGCAGATGGCATGGTGATCAGTCACGACGTTAAATGGACGGCCATAGACGTAGGGTCGAAATTTAGTGATTGTCCAAACAATGACCCTACATTGTTTTTCTTTGACCGAATAATTCTCTTCAGCCCTAGTAAGAGTGCGACTGGCAAAAGGAATCATGTACTCGTCGAAGTCAGACTTGCGTTGAGCAAGAATAGCCCTAAGGCCGACTCCACTAGCATCAGTGTGTATTTCGGTAGGGGTAATTTGGTGAAATTGACGGAGAATTGGTGGAGATGCCAGCAAACGACGTATTTTTGCAAATGCGTTCCCGCAAGCAAAGACCACTCCGCAATTTCTTCACTGTCAGAAAGTATCCGTGTTAAAGGGGCCATTACGGATGCGAAATCATGGACGAATCTACAAAAGCATGAACATAAGACGATAAAGCTCTGGAGTTCTTTGAGTGTCGATGGCTTAAGAAACTTGGCGATGGCATGGAGTTTCGCAGTGTCAGGTAGAACACCATTCTTGCTGACAACATGCCCTAAGATGGTGAACTTCCGGGCGGCTAAGTGGCACTTTTTCAAATTTAGTGGGAGCCAAGCATATGTGAAGCTTTCCAGGACACTTGCGAGGCGCAAAAGGTGGATATCAAAGTTATTTAAAAAAACGACGACGTCCTCCGCATAGGAAAGACACGTCTGCCGTTTGAGGCCCCTAATTATGTTGTCCATCAGCCGCTCGAAGGGGGCAGGGGCATTGCAAAGAGTAAACTGCATCACGTTGAACTCGTACAAGCTGTGTGAAATTACAAACGCAGTCTTGGCTTGGTCAGATTTATCCATGGGAACTTGCCAGTATCGTGATCGAAGATCCAGCGAGGAAAGAAACTCTGCTCCTTGCAAACAGTCGAGAGCGTCGTCAAATTTAGGGAGTGATAAAATACCTTTGCGCGTGATCATGTTAAGGCGCCTGTAGTCAACACAGAATCGGATGCTCGCGTCTTTCTGTTTGACCAGTACCCCTGAGAAGGCCCACGGACTGTTGGACGGCTGTATGACGCCACGATTGAGCACATCAGACACTTGATCGTCAATAATTTGGCGTTCAGCATCAGAGACCTGGTATGGACGCTGATGCAGTGTTGCGTGGGTGCCGGTGTATATACGATGAACAATTGCAGATGTTCAATTGCAGATGAACAAGTGCAGATGAACAATTGCAGAAGTCGGAAGACGCCCGGAAGTGGTCGAGAATTGTCAAGAGTTGGGTCTGTTCGACAACAGGAAAGCCCAAATCAATCGATTGAAGTAAAGCATCTAGGGACATGTGGTGGACGTGGGAGCGGTAGTAATACTGGTGATTTGAAGGCTTGTTTGCGCGATCGAGCAGTTGACTGGTGCAAACACAATCATAGTCCTCAGAACGGCCGATGCATTCGCCACCTAATAATCTGGCTGGCACTCAAAGGAGGTTCATGGCGTAAATAGTTTCGGAAATGTTTTTGGTCATCAGAAGAGCAAAAGGTAGAAAAACGTTTTTTCAAGAAGTGAAGCTTTCAGACGGCGTGAACAGGACGTTCGAGAAAGCAGCATGGTCGCTGGAAACCGGCACAATAACTGAAGATGTAGGTGGTATATTCAAGTTTGCGGCGACGACAACACGAAAAATGGAAGGCTTGTTAGATTTGTCGTTGGCGAGTGATGATAATTCTAGTTCGACCCGGGCCCAATCAACAACGGCATGATGTTTGGAAAGGTAGTCCCAGCCTAATATCACGTCGTACGAGCAGTATAAAAAACGATAAATTTGACCACGTACAGAACTTCCTGGACGAGTAGCCAAGCTGTGCACGTCATAGAAGGGTTTACTTGATGTGGAGTTGCCTTACGCGGAGAGAAGTCAGAAAGCGGAATCGTAACTTTCTTTAACTTGCGGCACATTGCTTCACTCAATACAGACACGGCAGCTCCAGTATCGACTAATGCACTAATGGCAACAACTTCTATAAAAAAACTTATTTCGTTAATGGGTAGAGGACGAGGCCTTGTAGAGTTCGACGGTAGCGCAGTGCTTGCCCCTGAAACTGCGCTGGTCAGTTTTACGTTTGGGCAGGTGGTGCACGCCGAAGCATTCGTGAAGGCGAACTTAGGCATGCGGAGGGCGATCGGTGCTGGGTGAAGGCGCGGCGACTTGGTGGAGGGGTATCCGAAATAGAATCGAGAGGCAGCGTCTGTGGTGGCTCTTTTTGGGCGCAGCGGTAGGTTTCATCAATGGTACCTGGATGAGGGACACGCCGGCGAGAGAACCACTCAACATGGCCAGGCAGACGACAGTAGTAGCAGATGGGTCTGTTATCTGGTGTGCGCCAAGGAGTGTTAAGAAGCGTTGAAGGACGGCGGGAAAGAAGAACATGCGAGCCTGCTGGTACGCGTGTTGCGTAGAAGGCGTTCATTTGGTGGGCAGAGTTGACGACGTTTGACAGCGAATCTGCCAGCCTTCGCGCGACGCCTCCGTAAGTCAGGGGAGCAGACACAGGCGGTTTCTGGTACGTGGTACGTGTGCGGGAGTGCTTCGCAGACTTGCTCGTCGATGGTTTAGTCCAGTGACGTGGTCAACCCATCAATAATGTTGGGAAGGAAGGGCGCAAGAGACAACCGGCGAGTCGCTTCCTCTCGGATGAATTGTTGGATTTGGTATTAATACCGTCTCTTCTGATGAAATTGCACCAACAGTCACTGGTGACGTGGTGGTCATGTGGAAAGAAGGGCGTCGCGTTAATATGCGCTGTTTTGGCAACTCGTCGTAGTTTTGGCAGTGCTGAAAAACTTCCGCAACTGCTCAAGGGTCTTTCGCCATCAGCATGTGGAAGGCATCATCTTCGATGCCCTTTAAAATATGTTTGATCTTGGCTGTTTCGGACATGTGGGGATTGTAGTGACGGCAGAGGTCCACAACGTCCTCGATGTAGGACGTAAAATCCTCTCCAGACAGTTGGGCACGATTTCGCAAGCGCTGTTCTGCGCAGAGCTTGCGCACTGTTGGTAGGCCAAATGCGTCCGCGAAGGTGGTCTTGAAAGTGGCCCAGTCAGTAAGCACAGCTTCATGGTTGTTGAACCAGAGCTCCGCTACTCCTCTGAGGTAAAGCTGGACGCGGCCAAGTTTGTCGTTTTCTTCCCATCTATTATTGATGCTTACTCTCTCGTACGAAGAGAGCCAGGCCTCACCGTCTTGCTCATTGGTTCCGCTGAAGATGACTGGGGCTCGCTCTCTCGGGACGCCGGGACAGCGGGCAGGTGGGGATGTAGGAAGAGTCTGCTGTGCAACGTCGGTGTACATTGTTGATGGCGAAGGTACAGTTCAGTTGCATTCCAGGATGAGAAATAGATCCAGCATTTCCACCTCTTGTTAGTGCGCCTTTAGCAGTGAGCCGAAGACACTTTTATTGGGGGAAACGCAGAGTTGAGGTTGACCAGCTGTCAAGTGAAGTGAGCGCGAGCAGCAACAACACTCTTTCTTCCTTTCTTTCACTGGCGCTCCTGCATGTGCCATACATCAATCCTTGAATATATATATATATATATATATATATATATATATATATATATATATATATATGACGCTATGATGAATGGGTCGCAGCTGGTTTAATAGAAGGCACATTCTTGATCTTTGATGGAGAATATATCTGTGACGCTATGATGAATGGGAGACGTGGCCTGGCTCATACGCCATGTTTTTTCGAAAGCACTTCTTCCTTCTCGACCTCTACTAACCATGACTTGATACGTCATATATATATATATATATATATATATATATATATATTTATGTGTGTGTGTGTGTGTGTGTGTAATAATACAGAGTACTAGGCTGGGGTGTCAGCCATCTTCTTTATTTCTAAGCTCATCTTCCTCCTCGTCTCCCTCCAACCCTGCCTAACGTCCACATACACTCCCCCTCTTTGAAGACTCATCCCTCCTGGGGTGATACATGAAAACGTTTCCAGTGGTCGCACATTCCAGCACACCATCATCGTTGGCGTAACCAACCCTTTTGAGAACGCCATGTTGCACTGCCATCTTCACCACGCGATAAGGTCCCATGTACACCTGCTTTGTGCAGAGGAGGCCTTTTCTGACAAGCACCAGATCGTTCAGTTGTATCTGAGGTATCCGCTTGTTGTGGCGACGGTCAAAGCTCCTCTTCATACTTTCCCGGTATCGCTGGTAGGCTTCCGAAGTTTTTCGTTTTTCGCACAATTGCAGGTGGTCTGCAATGCAAAGTTCTTGATCAGCAGGAAGCACTGGTACCTTTCCGAAAGCTGCAAAACATGGTCTACAACCGATGCTCGCAGTTTGCGACCGATTGTGATGAGCGACAGCTGTCTCCAAGCAGCACTTCCATCCACCCTGAAAAGCTGGATACATTGAAATGAACTGCTTCAAATCCCGAATGATTCTTTCAGTCATGCCATTTCCTGCAGGATGGTACGGAGCGCAGCGTCGCAGTACAACTCCTCGTTCCTTCGCCCAATCTTGCAAACGCTGACTGAGAAACGCTGGCCCATTGCCTGATATTACAATTTTCGTATTCTTGAACATCTCTCAACTCAAAAAAGCGATCACATTATTTCCGTCTTCCCTTCCCGGCCGTGCAGCCACTATTCTTGTGCACTGGTCTATTGCCACTAAGAAAGACTGCGTTCTTCTTACTCCTGCAGCCTTCTTCTTGAGCTCTGCGAAATACCGATGAATGACTTCAAATGGTACGTCGGAATGTTGAGGCAAAACCATCTCGTCTGTTCTCTGAAGGTACTTGGCTTTGTGAACTTGACATTGATGACAAGACTGAGCATACCGTTGAACGTCCTCTTTCAGTGTTTCCACTGGAAACGCTGACGAATCTTGTGATATGTCCTCCAAAAGCCGTCATGTCCACCTGAGTGCGGGGAGTCGTGACAGAGCTCCAAAATTTGAGGCAATATTGTTTCTGGGACTGTGAAGTTTCCGTTATGCAATTTAAGTTCTTCAGTTCCCTCCCACAACAATATTGCGTTGACAAAGGATATGGGTGTTGCGGTAGGTCTCTAGCTTGCAAGTGGGCGTCGTTCCTCAGCTCGTGTGGCCCCGGTATTCCTTGCAGCAGGTGTCATGGGTTGACGGTGGGTTCCTAGGTCCTGGAGGTAGAGATTTCGCATTCCCTGCAGAAGTTCTTCGACCGTCTTGGGTCCTCGCATTTGTATTTGCTTATGGAGGTCCGGACTTAAACCATGAATGATAAGCGGAACCACAGACGTCTCAGGCAAAGATGAGTCCGGCAGCTGTAACAAGCGCCTTTACTCATAAATATAGCTGAGTGCAGATCCAGACCTGTATTTGAACGTGATTGCTTGGTCCCATAGAAACACCTTGTTCTCACTGAAGGAGCTCAGAAAGCTTGCTTTCCACTCTGTCCATGGTTTGTTGCTGTGAGCGTTGAGACGCCATTCGTACCAACTCTTTGCTATGCGCGATAGGAATAGTAGCATGTTTTTCACTTTATCTTCGTCACTGTGCCGGTAGTTTTCATTGCATGCATACTCGTAAAACATGAGCCAGGACTCGGGACTACTACACTCTCCGTCAAACATGTCTGGCTTCACTTGTTCACGACTTGGTCTGCTTAATCTTTTCGTCGCGTTTACAAGCAAGCGCATTAAATCATTTTGCTGCCTATTCTGTTCTTGGTGCAGTTCAAAAAACTTGTTGATCAGCTCAACGGAACTGTCGGGCGAAGCAGCGGTAGCAGGCTTCGCGTCGTTTCTTACTAGAGCCAGCACGAAATTCTCATAATCCTGAAGTTTGATGTTGATCCTCACCGTTCTTTTAGCAAGTAAATGGTCTGGAGTGAGGTTCATTTTAGTGCTTATATAGGAAACAAATGCGTCAGTGCTCACTGCTTCCGGAAGAGCTGGTTTCTCTTCATCCTGAGGCGTTGCGGTCAAGATCCGGATGCCACCGCGTTCATTTCCTCCAATGCTGAAGTCCACCCACTTCTTGAATGTCCGCACAGAAAGTATACGTGGCTGCGCAAATTTGTAATAACACAGAGTAGTAGGCTGGGGTGTCAGCCATCTTCTTTATTTCTAACCTCGTTTTCCTCCTCGTCTCCCTCCAACCCTGCGTAACGTCTACGTACAATATATATATATATATATATATATATATATATATATATATATATATATATATATATATATATATATATATATATATATATATATAGGATTGCGCTAGTGAACGGAAACATACACAGACCGCTGACATCAGAAAGGTGAAGGGGAGAGGGGGGAGAGAGATGGGGGAGAGTGGAGGGAAAAGTGGAAGGGGGGCACCCGAGGGGCGTTCACCGTATATTATTTTTCTCTTTTTTCTTTTTTTTCTTTCCTTTTCTTTTCTTTTTTTTTTCTTTCCTTTTTTTCCCTCTTACCTTGCCCTCTGATTCGAGATTGTATAAAGCTGAGCACCGGCAAACTGTATGTTTATTCCTGATGAAGGCCAGACTCTAGGCCGAAACGTCGGAATAAACCACGTTGTGACCGCTCACGGAGGATCTACTAGACTATATGCAACGCTACGGCCACTCAACCACCATGCTTGCCTATATATATATATATATATATATATATATATATATATATATATATATATATATATATATATAAGGAAAGAAAGAAGTGTATACCTAAGAGCTCGTTTTTTCATGTTTATAATAATGAGATCTAACAGACAATAATGCCAAGGAAAGTAAAGGGGAAGATATTAGACCAAATTGTAATGTAAATACGAAGAAAAGTGGGTGAAAAGATAACTTTGCCGTGGGCAGGATCCGAACCTGCCACCTTCGAATGACGCGTTCGATGCTCTACCACTGAGCTACCACGACAGCTATCCCCCCAGCCACTTTATAGGGTTTATATGTGAATTAAACGTGGGAGTGTCAGTCAGCGCCACCAGTAGCCATGGCGGCAAGCGTGGCACACTCTTTTGAGCCTGTTTGGCGTCACGTAGCACGTGAACTTGTTACGAGTGGGCAGCTGACTAATGGTCTCTTGTATACAACCTAAAGGCACTAAGTCTGCCAGTACGAGACCCTTGTTAATGAATTGAAGAAAGAAGTGTATACCTAAGGGCTCGTTTTTCCATGTTTTTACACAATATTAATGTGATCTAACAAACAATAATGCCAAAGAAAGTATAGGGGAAGATATTAGAACAAATTGTAATGTAAATACGAAGATCCTGCCCACAGCAAAATTATTTTTTCACCCACTTTTGCTCGTATTTACACGAATATATATATATTGTAACGGGGTTTATTTGCAGCGCAGAACGCAGAAAGCGAAGCAGTCAGCAGCGTCCGGCCAAGCGCAGCAAGCACGAGCTTATGCTGATGGCGATGCCCCTGATGCGCCGAGAAATGCCGCTGAAGCTCCTCTTCTTCACTACAATCGCCCTCCGCACAAAAAGACGCCATCCTGGCGGATTAGGGAGAAGAAACGACTAATGGGTCGTAGTATGGCTTGAGACGAGAGACGTGGACAGTGTCGCGGCCGCGGTAGCGTAGGTATGTGGATGGGATCATGGGCTCCACGATATAGTTGACGAGTGACGTTTGCTCTACAACGCGGTATGGCCCGATGTATTTGGGAAGAAGTTTTGCGGAGCGGCCAGGCGCGGTAGCAGGTGCCCGAAGCCATACTAATGAACCAGGTGGAAAGTTCGGAGCCGAACGGTCCCCAGTCTGGCGGGATTGCTGCTGCCACTGGTCCTCGGTAGAAAAAGAGCGGGCAAGCTGGCGGCATTCTTCAGCATTGCGGGCAGCTTCGGACAGAGTTGTACTTTCGGACTCATAAGGTTTATATGGAAGAATAGTGTCTACTGTATTTGAAGGTTCTCGTCCGTACAAAAGAAAGTATGGCGAAAACCCAGTAGTAGCTTGTACGGCAGTATTATACGCGTAGGTGACGAACGGGAGAACTTGGTCCCAATTTGAATGATCAGAGGCGACGTACATCGACAGCATACTTCCAAGAGTACGGTTGAAGCGATCCGTCATGCCATTTGTTTGAGGGTGGTACGCTGTACTTGTGCGGTGCACGATTCGGCATTCGTTGAGTAATGCCTTCAAGGCGTCAGAAAGGAAGGCACGGCCTCTGTCACTTAAGAGCTCGCGAGGGGCCCCATGACGCAGAATGAAACGTTGCAACAGAAACGTTCCAACGTCACGGGCTGTGGCAGTCGGCAGCGCGGCTGTTTCGGCATAGCGTGTCAGATGGTCTATCGCAACAATAATCCAGCGATTACCAGCTAGAATTGATGGTAGTGGTCCGTAAATGTCAATGCCGACGCGATCAAAAGGTCGACTAGGACAAGGAAGAGGTTGTGACGGGTAGACTTGCCCGGGAGGTAACTTTTGTCGTTGGCACTGAGTACACGAGCGAATGAACTTTCGCACGTAGTTATACATGCCACGCCAATAATATCTGAGTCGAAGCCTCGCGTATGTCTTGAAGAGGCCTGCGTGGGCGCACTGTGGGTCCGCGTGAAAAGCTTCGCAGATGGCAGCTCGAAGATGGCGGGGTATCACAAGGAGACACTTGCGACCGTCAGAAAGGTAGTTGCGTCGATAAAGAAGATCATCCCTTAGGCAAAAGTTGCTAGCCTGGCGGCGGAGAGCGCGAGACGGCGAAGGAGTGAGAGGATCAGAAAGAATGCTTATGAGGCCACTGATCCAGGGATCCTTTCGTTGTTCCACCGTCATGTTGCGCAAGGCGGATGACGCAAGTGCAGGCTCGAGAGAAGAGAGGCAAACACCTTCATCCGATATGGGTGAGCGAGAAAGGGCGTCGGCGTCCGTGTGCTTACGACCAGATCTGTAAATAACGCGGATGTCGTATTCCTGAAGTTTGAGCGCCCAGCGAGCAAGTCGTCCGGAAGGGTCTTTAAGTGTGGATAGCCAACAAAGGGCGTGGTGGTCAGTGACGACGTCGAATGCGTGACCATACAGGTAGGGGCGAAATTTTCCAAGGGCCCAAATAATAGCTAAACACTCTTTCTCGGTCACGGAGTAGTTAGCCTCGGCTTTCGTCAAAGTACGGCTTGCGTAGGCGACGACATATTCATCAAACCCTGCCTTTCGTTGCGCGAGCACAGCGCCAAGTCCAACACCGCTGGCATCAGTATGAACCTCCGTGGGAGCGGCAGGATCGTAGTGGTGGAGGATGGGTGGTGAAGTCAGCAGGTGGCGTAATTTGGTGAATGCATCGTCGCATGCTGGTGACCAGGTGGACCGAGTATGTAAGCGTTGTTCCGCACGGCGTTTGCGTACCTCAGGCCGCCCGAAAACTTGTGTGAGGCTCGTTTTGAAGGCCGACCATGTAGGGAGTTCCGCTTCGTGGTTTATAAACCACAACTTGGCCACGTCCGACAGGTAGAAAGAGACGTAGGCCAACTTGGCGGTGTCATCCCATTTGTTGTGAGTACTCACTCGCTTGTACATTGAAATCCAGTCGTCAACGTCCTTGTCTTCTGTGCCTGAGAAGACAGGGGGATCTCGCAGACGCAGAGAACCGGCGCAGAGAACAGTAGGCGGTGCCGGTGGAGGAGATGGAGCGGCGCTTGCATCGGTAGGCATAATGGATGGTAAAGTGCGATTCCGAAGCTCCAGGGTGATCGAAACCCAGCAGAATCCACCACTTGTAACGGGGTTTATTTGCAGCGCAGAACGCAGAAAGCGAAGCAGTCAGCAGCGTCCGGCCAAGCGCAGCAAGCACGAGCTTATGCTGATGGCGATGCCCCTGATGCGCCGAGAAATGCCGCTGAAGCTCCTCTTCTTCACTACAATATTTATATATATATATATATATATGTATATATTGGAGTGACGAATACGGGCTCTCCTATAAAAACGACGAAGACGTTTGTTGTGGCGAATGCTGATGCTGCTGCAGCAGCTGCTATCTTGCTGCTGTTAGGCCTATTAAACGGTTGCCTCATCCCGGCGTGGCATCTAATAGTACTTTTACATTTGGTGGAGAAGGCTGGTTGTCTCAAACTGGAACTTCGTTCCCGTACTCTACCTCAACCCCCCGCCTCGCAGATGCCTGACGATATGACCCAGCCACCTGCAGTCATAATACCATCTGTCACCTGTTACGGAATTCCACGACAGCGAGATCCTGTGAGTTTCAATGCGACCGACAACCAAGACGCCGAAGACTGGCTGTCCCAGTATGAAGCGGTAAGCGCCCACAATAAGTGGAATGACACAGACAAGCTCGCTTACCTCAATTTCCATCTCGCGGGTGTGGCCTAAATGTGGTTTAACGACCCCAAAGTGGAAATACATTCTTGGTCAACCTTCAAGATGCACTTTGCAGAAGTATTTGGCCGACCGGCTTTTCGCAAGCTCCACGCCGAAGAGCACTTGCGCGGCTGCGCACAGCGCTCTGGCGTGACCTTTGCCTCATATATTGAGGATGTTCTCGACCTCTGCCTTCGTATCGATTTGAACATGTCTGACACTGACAAAATACAGCACATCATGAAAGGTATCGAGGACGACGCTTTTCATATGCCCGTTGCAAAAAAACCCGCAAACTGTCGTCCAGCTTATTCAGCACTGTCAGAGTTTCGACGAGCTGCGGAGAGAGCGCATTTATACTCGACGTCCAAAATTCCACATGACCTCTACATCTTCGTTAACCATTGGCGCTGTTTCCTCCGAACAAACCCCGTTAAAAAACAAATCCAGCAGTTCCTCCGAAAGAAAGTGGCGTGCCAATTGTCTCTTGTGCCGTACGTTCCGAATAGTGCGCACACACTGACCCCAACGTTCCGCAAGGCAATCTAAGAGCAAGCTTCTGATGCCCTGCCCCCCACACACCAACTTTCACCTATCTCCGCCCTTCTCACTTACGCTGAGGCCGCCAGACGATCGCAGCCGTTGCTACCGACCGTCACGGATCTTGCTCGACATCATCGTCACCTCTACGCAGCAAGTCCACCTATCCGTCCCAACCCACCTTTTCTTCGCCAGCCCCCACCACCATCAACTAATTCGTGGCGCACTCCAGAAAACAGGTCGATTTGCTATTTCTGCCATCTTCCCGGTCATATAGCACGCTACTGCCATCATCGAGATGACAACCCAACTGCTGGTGAAGCGACTTATGACTCCTATTGTCCAGAGCCACCACAGTCATCTTCCTTCTCCCCACGTCGGATCAGCCGCCACCACGTAACCGCGGCTTCGACAGAGATCCGTCGCCCTCACCACTGCGCCGTTCTATTTCTCGGATGCTTCCTCGATCACCATCCATCCAAAACGGGAAACTGACCATCGCAATTCCCGAGGCAAGAGCTGCGCACATATTGAAACCTTCAAGGCATCCGTTTTTACCTGGTAATGAAACGAGGTAAAATAAAAAAATGCCAGCATATCCACGGAGTGAATGATGGGAAGTGGGGCGAAGCATCCATCTGTTTATTCGTTCTTGCTTCCGTTCATCGATGCGTGTGTCTGTGTGGCCACCCATGTGTCCATCCGCCCTTCTGTGTGTGCGTCTGTTCGTGCGTCTGCACGCTCATCTGTACGTCCGTCCCTGCTTTCATCCATGCGTCCATCCGTCCGTGCAGCCATCCGTGCGTCCGTCCATGTATTTGTCTGTGTGTCCGTTCGTCCACCTATTTAACACTCCAAGTACCACCAGCTCGCATCTTTTCATCATATATTCCTCATATAGAAGCACCGCCATCCAGCGGGCATTCCAAGAACTGAACGAGAGGAGGTACACGCACATTTTTTTACGGCTGCGCTTCGTGTCTACCTCCCACCTTTAACCACCTCGAGTTCATGGTATATACTAGTTCACTGTAATCATGGCACCGCAGTCCAACGCTCGCTAAACCTTTCTAAAACCTAAGAGGTTACGCCCAGCGAGTATAAGGTAGCAACTCCTTCTTGTCTTCTGTGCGTTAAATAAAATAAAAATTTACAGCGTGCGCATTGACTAAAACCCAAATTTTCCTGTTCCTCATTCCCCCTTATGAGCCAATGGCATGTACATTTAGCACTATGTTTTTGTTCAATAACGCGCAGAAGAAATCTCTCACCGGCAACACCGTGGACGTCAAAATGTTATACTTGTTACACACTACTACAACGGCTATGAGGGACAAATGGGTGCCGCTATAAGGAGCTTCGCCCCTAATAATGAAATCTGTGCATATTGATGGTGTACCTGCAAAAGCACTCGTTGATACTGGTGCTGCCGTTTCGGTGCTAAGTGGTGAACTGTGCCGCAAGTTGAAGAATCTTACGCTGCCAGTTTCCGATGTCTCTCTCCGCACGGCGACTGCTCATCACATCCAATCTTCTGCGGCGTGCACAGCTCGACTGGTCATTCAAAATATTTTGTATGTAATTGAATTTGTTGTGTTTCCCCATGTTCACACGTATTCATCTTAGGCTGGGGCTTCCTTTGCGCTCATCATGCTTTCGCTCACTGTGCGCGTGCTGAACTAGAGTTGTCGACGATGTGTGAACTGCCCCTGTGTGAAGCGCCAAGGTCTGAAAGATTATCTTTCAAGCTGCTATCTTTCCGTGTAACTGTGGCCGCAGACACTCACATCCCTCCTCTATTTTGTGTTTTTGTGCCACTCTTCTGCGATGATGTGCCCTCTGTCACCGCCCTCTTTATCCCCTCCGACGACTTCGGCTCTCGCAAAAGCTTCATTCTTTCGTTCGCAGTTGTCACCATAGAAAACTCACGTGGCTCCTTTATATAATGAACTCGCTTCCTTCTTCATCCATATTATTTCCTGGCGAAGTGCTCGGTCACCTTAAGGAAATTGATTCTGTTTCATTCAGTCACCTACCTGATGACTTGCCATCGTCTCACTTAAACATCATTACCTCTGATACCACTCCCACTTCAGCTCCGGAGGCTTTTTTACCATCGAATTACCCTAAACTTCCCACTGCTCAGCGCACCTAATTCCCGGCTCTACTCGATCAGTTCAAGATGTCATTTGACCATAGCCAACCTTCTTTGGGTCACACGTCTGCCATCGTTCACAAAATTGACACCGATAGCCATGAACCTTTGCGCCAGCGCCCATACCGAGTTTCTCACGATGAACGCCGGGCCACCGGATCAGGTGAACGATACACTACAACGTTGCGTAATACAACCTTCAGACAACCCTTGGGCCTCTCCGGTTGTACTGGCGAAAAAAAAGGATGGCAGCATCAGATTTTACGTTGATTACAGGCGTCTTATTTGGATCACGAGAAAAGATGTTTATCCGCTGCCCAGAATAGATGACGCCCTAGATTTCCTCTAAGAAGCAGAGTTCTTTTCTTCTTTAGACTTTTGATCCGGCTACTGGCAGGTCCCTATCCACCACTCCAAGATGGCGTTTTTGACACCTGACGGATTGTACGAGTTTACCGTGATGCTATTGGGCCTCTGTAATGCGCCTGCCACCTTCGAGCGTCTCATGGATAACATCCTTAGACGTTTTCAGTGGAACACGTGCGGTACTATTTGGATGACGTCATGGTTTTCTCGAAGGACTTCGGCTCCGATTTCAGCCGCCTAGCAAGCGTCGTGACTTGTGTTTTGGTCACTGGACTGCAGCTGAATTTGAAGAAATGCCATTTCGCTGCCCGTGAGCTTACCATCTCAGGGCATGTTGTTATCAAGCATGGTGTCCGTCCTGATCCAGCCAAGCTTTGCGCTGTCGCCAGCTTTCCCAGGCCGGCTGCACTTAAAGAACTCCACAGCTTCATTAGCCTCTGCTGATATTTTCGGCGTTTTGTGCGCAATTTCGCCGCCATAATCGCCCTTCTGACGCAGTACTTGCCGACAACTAACACATATTGGCGTGGTCCCCAGCATGCGACGAAGCATTCGCCTCTTTACGCCATCTTCTGACATCACCACCCCTCCATGTCACTTCGATCCAGATGCTCTAACCAAATTCCATGCGGACGCTAGTGAAGTAGGCCTCGGCGCTATTCTTGCTCAGGGAAAATCTGGCGTCGATTAGTGTGTTGCATCCTACCCTAGTCGCACCCTCACTAAAACGGAAAAGAACTATTCAGTCACCGAGAAAGAATGCCTTGCCATTGTTTGAGCAATCAGGAAATTCTCACCTTGCGTATATGGCCGGCCATTTGACATCGTGACTGATCACCACGCATTGTGTTGGTTGTCGTCATTAAAAGACCCATCTGGTCTCCTAGCTCGCTGGGCACGACGTCTCCAAGATTACGATCTTCTTGTAATTTATCGGTCAGGCCGCAAGCATTCGGACGCCAATGCTCTTTCTCGCTCGCCACTTCCCCATGATTATGTTACAGAATCTCTTTGCAGCTGCGAATGTTCTTCACTTGAACATGCCGACATGTCCGCTGAGCGACGCCAGGATCCATGGATAGCGTCTCTCTTAGAGTACCTGTTTCAGACGTCTCCACGTACCGACAACCGTTTACTTCGACGAACTGCTCGCCATTTTATCATCCGTGACGGTCTTCTGTACCCGCGAAAGTACCTATCTGATGTCCGAAAATGGTTGCTGGTAATGCCTCACCACTTACGTTCTGACATCTGTGCGGCCTTTCGCGCGGATTCGTAATGCACCCACGCAGATGTAGTTAGGACGTACGCTCGCCTACGAATTCGATATTAATGGCGCGGAATGTACCACTTTTTTATTGCTTTATTTATTTATTTATTTATTTATTTATTTATTAGGTACCTGCTTCGCCATAAGGCAATACAGCAGAGAGGGTACAGTAGATATGATCAAACACATAAAAACCATTAATAAAGCACGGAAAAACTCATCACTTCAATCAATAAAGACTATTTCCGGTGGCAGAGCGTTATATTCTCTTATAGTGCGGACAAAGAAAAAGTAGCGAAAAGCGTCACCCCCAAAAGGAATCACGCGCATTTTTAAGTGATGATTGCGTCTTTGAGAAAATAGTTGGGTGGTTGAAATTACAATTGCCTGATGATCTCTGTTCTCGAATGGTAAACGCTATGGGAGAATTTTATTCTGAGGTTTTGACGACGATTTTCAAGAATATTGCTCTTTAATGTTTTCTGCTCTCTGTCACACTAAGAATCCTGTCGTAGTTTCTAAGAACCAATCGCATTGCTATATTCTGCACTTTTTCAATTTTATCTGTAAATTCTTTAGTATATGGGTCCCAGAAGACGCACGCATATTTCAGTATACTGCGGACGTATGTAAAATAGAGCTGCTCTCTAAGTTTTTGTAGTAAACTACTGAAGTTACATTTCAGAAAGCCTAATGTTCCTACCGCCTTGTTCCTAACATAAGTGACATGTTTATTTCATCTCAAATCAGCAGTGAAAATTAGGCCTAGATATTTATATTTCGTGACATGTTGAAGATTAGCGTTAATAATTGTGTAATGATTTCTGCAGCGCGAGTGTTTCGCGGTAAAGGTGACGTGGACGCCTTTTTCCCTTTAAACGACATTTTTCATTTTTCACACCATGCAGCAAATAAATCTAAATCGTTTTGAAGCGCTTGTTTGTCAAGGTCGCTGTTGATAGCCCCATATACTATACAGTCATCTGCAAACATTCTAAATGATGATGTGATACCGAAAGTGATGTCATTTATGAACAACGAAAATAAAAGTGGACCTAAGACTGATCCCTGTGGTACACCAGAGGTCACAGCAATATATGTAGAGGAACAATCATTCAGAGCCACAGACATCTGCCTTGAGCGAAGATACTCAGCTATACAAGCAATAACCCTATCATCCAATTTGTATTATCGAAGTTTAGTGATCAAGAGACCATGCGTAACGACATCAAAAGCTTTCCTAAAATCTAAAAATATACAGTAAAACACTTTGCTGCTTGTCGACAGCTGAGGCAAGGTCATCAGTAAATTCTACTAATTGCGTCGTACAAGAAAAGCCCTACCAGAAACCTTGGCAACAAGGTGAGACATGTTGCTGCTATGAATCACATGTTCCATGACTTTTCATACAATACTAGTTAACGACACAGGCCTATTATTCTCAACTCTGTCCCTCTGTCTACTTTGATGAATTGGTACTACGCGGGCAAACTTCCAGTAACCAGGAACAATGCAGTCATTTAAGGAATTTTGAAATAAACGACAAAAATAAAAGCACAGAGTGCCCGAACAGTGCATAAGAAACGATGCCGGGATATCATCCGGACCACTCGCTTTTGTGTGTTTCAAGCCTTGCAATACTCTCTCAACTCCCGTCGCACTAAACACAACCTCAGACAATTAGTCAACTTGGACAGAAAAACCATTATTTGTAACAGCATTAGCATTTTAAAAATCAGACTGCAATACTGATGAAAAGTATTGAACAAAAATTTCAACCTTACTTGGGTATTCATTATTAATTTGGTCGGACCAGTGCAATGGGAGAACAAATGTGTCCTCCTTACCGTTTCTTTTAACGTATTTCCAAAATTTCTTCAGATTGTCTACCAGCCTCTGGCCTAAGTTAGCGAAGTACGTTTGTTTGGCTGATCCAGCAAGCTTTCCAAAACTACGTTTAACTCTGCTAACTGTATGTAGTGACTATCCAATTTCTGAGTCTTGCTAAGCCGATAGATTGTTCTAATTTTTCTTGATATAAAATGAGTTGCCTGGTAAACTTCGGTTTATCTTTCGAACTTTCGGAAGAGAGTGTTCGGACGGGAACAAATTTAGCACGCAGTTCAAAAAGCTTTTCTTTATGCATTCCCCATGACTCTTCTCCGTTTAACTCATCTGCCTATGTGTCAAAAGTAGGAAAGTAAGATTCAAGAGCGAGATTTAGTGCAGCGTAGTTAGCCCTGTTATATGCAAACACTGTTCTAGGGGCTTTTTTCGATACACACACATTTCAAAATGTAACATCCGCTACAATAAACTCATAATCACTTATGCCGGGCAAAGCAAATATATCTGAAATAATGTTCAGAGCATCACAAAGCAACAAATCAAGCACGTTACCAGTATCATCAGTACGGGAAGGATCTCTTACTAACTGATGCAGACTGTTTTCATGCATAAATTCAAAGAAGGCTTTGTATAAACCACCTGTTGTACCACCTGCCAGACAATTACCCGACCCCTAGTCAAAACCGGGAAGGTTAAAATCTCCTCCCAGTATATTGTGATCACACTGACTCACCTCAAGAAAATTAGTCAATTGAGCAAACTGCTGACAAGAGGCACCAGGTGGTCGATAATAAGAACCAATGAAAAAATATTGACCATTATCAGCCCGCAACTTGCAAAATACAGCTTCACATTCCAAAGCACAATGAACTCGAAGACAAGGCAAGTCTGATCATGCAAGAATAAATACACCACCACCTTTATATTCACAGTCACGCCTAAAATAGTGATACCCAACGGGAAACAATTCTCTATCAAGGATCGGGGCATCGAGCCATGATTCAGTACGTCCATTCATGTTCCTTGTGCCAACGCCGGAAGAGCTCCCTCGCACAAGCACAGGGCCAGGGCCACTTCAGCCACTGCCTAGGCCTTCTCGGCCTTTCGGCCGCATCGGAATCGATTTGTAGGGTCCCCTACCATACACACCAAATGGAAACCGCTGGGTCATCGTAGCCGTGGACCCCCTTACGCGCTACGCCGAAACTTCGGTGCTTCCCGAGCCCACTGCGCGTAAAGTCGGCTCGTCCATTCTGCACAACCTCGTCCTTCAGCACGGTGCACCCCGAGAACTTCTCAGTGACCGTGGGCGTTCCTTCTTGTCGGAAGCTGTAGAAGCTCTCCTACGCGAATGCAACATCGTGCACCAAACAACCACCGCATAACACCCCTAAACCAATAGATGACCGATTGATTTAGTCGCACGCTAGGTGACATGCTCTCCATGTGTTACCGATAACCATACTAACTGGGACCACATAATGCCATTCGTTACTTACGCCAGAGTCCTTTATTACCGTTCTGGTCGCGAAACGTCTCCGTAACTCTGTGGGAGAGCTTGATATGCTGCCAAGAGCAGCCACTACGCAGCGCAAGCTGAGATAGGGGGGGCATCGCTCCGTTGCGCCCGGCCATTGCCCGGCGGAACGCATTGGCAGCTGCGGCAGCTCGAAGGCGTTGTGTAAAGGCAGCTCGTGGTATTCCTTCGAACAAAGCTTCTACATCAGCGTCACGAGAACTTCAAGGGCCAGTGCTCCGAGTTAAAGGTCAACGGCATGAAAATTCGAAGAAACAATGCCTACGACATGCTGTGTGACGGGCTGCAGCTCCGGAGACAGGAGCAACAAGAAAAGGGCGTCGCTCTTCTGGTTCCCCAGTAGCGCCGAAATTCGAGAGAAATTGCTCCTCATTGATAACTTGCTATTCAGCAAATGCACCTGATGGGAAGCTTCTATTCATAGGTACACACCTAAATACCAAGCGGCGTATCATTAGTACCGAATTTCAGATTTATTGCATGCTTTGAATCGTAACCCTGCTACCCCAAGCATAAAAAAGTATGGTATAGTACCTATGTAAGGTGGCAAAGGTCGCCACGCAGCTAGCACTTGCATCGAAAGGAACGTCCAGATGAGGCTGCTGTACTTTTCTTCCCGAAGAAATCATGAGTTGTCGGCCGGTAATAATACTGCTCTAAGCAGTAAACATAAGGAAACGTCAAGAGACGGGTGTCTCGACTAAATTTCGTGTAAAAAGGAATCACTCAGATGTTAGGCAAGTTCAACTCGTGCCTAATCAAGAAGCACCCTTACTAACGAAGCGAGTCGTCGCAAAAGCATTGAACTGCTATAACCGCAACATTGAAAGTACCCGCGTCAAGAAAGCAATCGGCGCTCACAAACGTGTGTGCAGAACAACTGCGCATTTGGGCACACACTCAATTGAAAGGTCCAGAATGAAACATCTAGCTCGAGCATTCCCTTCATTCGATTACTTGAGTAGCAGCGCGTGAGAGACGAGCCGGATATAAACCAATGCGATTGCCCCTGTCTTACCAAGTCGTGTTTCAATCTGTTCAACTTCCTCCCCGTATTCGCGGCACTGCAAGAATAGAAAGCTTTACTACCACATAAACAGAATGGCCCCTTGGCCAGGCGTGAACACATTGTCGAGCCGATCGAGCAGTAGCTGCTCGCATCGGGAGCACGGAGCATGAGCATGGTCTTTAAACACTGGCGAGCAATGACATACAGCTTCGAGGCATCGTAAGTACGCATATAATTGGGCTATGAGGTAATTCTTAACCCATTGCGTTTTCACGCATTGTTAAAACACTTTAAACTCGATGCTATTTATAAGGTTGGTCCACACTCGCAAACTACGCGCGCGTTCTTAAGTAAACAGCTTTCATTCATCGTTAACACTAGATCACGTTTATACTGATCTAATGGCATTGCGACGTTCAGTGACGTTTAATAAAAGGTAACAGGAAGAACAGCACGCAGATAATCACGTCGAAACGTCGTCAATAGTGGGCTTATATTGCCAGCACTGGCGGCGGCTTGTGGCCTCCTTACAACTGGTGGCGCTGCTAGCGGAATATTTTGTCCCAATATCAACCTTTGGGCGGAGTTTCATGACCAGAAAGCATTGAAGGACTTTTCTTACGCTTACAACAGAGCAATTCAATCTACAACTGCATTCTCCCCGTTGTTCCTCCTCTATGATAAGACACCTTCATCGTTCTCGGACACTATCCTTCTGTACCACCCAGACCTTGCAGAATCGACGGCTTTGGCCAAAGCCACCACTTATGCCAAAGAATGTTGGCAGCTCATACGTTCACTTACTACGCACGATCAGGCTCGCCAGAAGCACTCCCATGACCGACACTCGTCCTCTTCGTCATACACGCCTGGAACAATCGTGTGGCTCCGCGTACGATCATCTGCCCCAGGCCTTTTCTCAAAGTTCATACCCAAGTATGATGGTCCGTACCGAATTCTTCGCCAGACATCACCAGTCAACTACATGGTTGAACCTATTCAGCCACCTACAGATCGACGACTCCGCGGGTGCGAAACTGTGCACGTCAACTGTTCTGTTCTGTTCTGTTTTAACTGTTTTGCTGTGGAGAGGTTGAGGTGCCTATTGCCTCGGCTACTCCATATGACAAAGTTCTGCAGCGAAAATTGAAATAATAATACAGAACGGTACCCAAAAACTAACAATACGGAAAAGAAAAAAAATCACATATTAGCACACTGAAACCAGTTCAAATAACATGCCAATACACAGTTTTCTTCCAGCAGTTCACACAGTCATAAACTACTTACAAGCGCACCTTACTACTCTAATGTCAGTATACACATGACCACATTTTACATAATACCCATCTCTGGCTGTCAGTCATAGGCGCTTGTCCAGTCCGGTCTCCACTAAAAAGTCTGTCAGGAAGATTATTGCCTTTTTCTGGAGATGCATCTCAGGCCATGGTCCAAGTAGTTTCTTTATTGTGAGGGGCCGTCTGTCCAAACTTGCTAATTTGTTCTTTAATTTTTCTCTTTCATTCGCGTATTTAACGCACTCTAAAAGAATATGGCGAACATTTTCTTCTCCATGACCACAATGGCATTCCGGGGAGTTGGATCGATGTATCTTGTGCAGGAAGCTGTTTGTGTATGCTACTTCCAATCTAAGTCGGTGGATCAATGTCTCTAGGTGTCGTGCACGTCGACTGTCTAAAACTTCACTTCGACTGAGCAGTTTTGTGTACCATAGGTCGCCAGGATTACTCCTTTTGCACCGGGTAGTCAATGTAGTGACAAATACAGGCTCTGCTATAAAAACGACAAAGAAGACATTTGTTCTCTCGGAGGCTCGTGCTGCTACAGCTGCTGCTGAAACGGCTGGCTGCTGTCTCGCTGCTGTTAGGCCCATTAGACGGTTTGCCTCATCCCGGCGTGGCGTCTGAGAGTATTCTTACAATATATATATATATATATATATATATATATATATATATATATATATATATATATATATATATATATATATTGTCGCAGTGTAACGCGAACAAAAGATGACATCAGCTTACGGCAGCGAAAAGAGCGTATTCAGGATCAGCTGTACAGCAAGACGCCTGCTTCGTTGTCGTCCTAAAAAACCACCTGACCCACTAGCTGGAATCTACAAAACATTCCTATCATCGTTCTTTTTCATATAAACACGTGTCAATTGCCCCTCCTTATAATAGCATCGCCCAGACTCTAATTCAGACCCACAGTATTTTTTAACGTGCAGTCAGTCACTCACATACGGCTTCATACGCACTACATGAACAAGTTTAGGCTGGTGCTGGCGACACCTAGGGCAATGGCGACTGTCGGAGATGACCTCGTAGGTGACGTCGCTTAGCTGGCGCGATACTCGGTATGGCCCGAAATATCACCTTAACAGCTTCCGGGACAGTCCACGTTTTCGTACGGGTGTCCAAACCCACACTCTGTCACCGATTTTGTACGTTACATTTCTATGGCGAGCATTGTAGCGGCCTGCGTCGTGATCTTGTCGCTGGTGGATCTGTAAGCGGGCGAGCTGCCTAGCTTCTTCCGCGCGTTCAGTGAACACGTCAGCGTCTGTGTCGGTAGCGTCCCATTCATGTGGCAACATTGCATCCAGCATAGTCCGTACGTCCCGTCCGTGAACCAAGCTGAATGGAGTCATGCAAGTCGTTTCTTGTTTAGCCGTATTGTATGCGAACGTGATAAAGCGTAAAACTTCGTTCCAATTCTTATGTTGGACATCCACGTACATCGACAGCATGTCTTCAATCGTCTTTTGAGGCGCTCCGTTAGTCCATTCGCTTGCGGGTGGTACGCAGTGGTCTTACGGTGAGTCGTTGCCCTAAGCACGAGGACGTGGTCTAAAAAAGCTGCCGTAAATGCTTTTCCGCGGTCTGTGATCACGATCGTAGGGGCACCGTGGCGTACCACAATATTTTCTTTGAAAAATCTCGGCACTTCCACAGCGGTGCTTTTTTGGATAGCTTTTGTTTCGGCGTACTTAGTTAGATAGTCTGTTGCGACTATAACCCAGCCATTCCCTGCAGTATAAGTAGGAAATGGTCCCAAAGTATCCATTCCTATTTGGTCAAACGGTGTACGTGGAACCTGAACTGGTTGCAGCTGACCGGTGGGTCTCTTTGGAGGTGACTTGCGTCGCTGGCAATTGAGGCTAGTGTGAATGCGGTGCTTGACGGCTGTTGTGAGTCGTGGCCAGTAGTATCCTTGCTGTACTCTTGCCAATGTGTGAGTGTAGTCTAAATGGCCAGACATCAGCTCGTTGTGACATGCTTGCAGCACTTCAGTTCGAAGGGGTGCAGGAATAACGAGCAAATAGGGAGCTCCGATGTATGAAAAGTTTTTTTTGTAGAAGGCGCCATTGCGTAATCAAAACGACGATAATGTCTTTGCAAAGACTCTAGGTGCCCTCGAAGAACGTTCATCCACGTAATTAATTAAGTCAAGCAATTCAGTGTCATCTCGTTGTTGTTGGGCAATCGTGGACGCGTCGAGAACACCAAGGAAGGTCGTATAGTCGTCGTCATAAAGAGAAGCTGGCTGTACTGGTGATCGAGACAGGCAGTCGGCGTCCGTATGACGCTTTCCAGAATTGTGTATGACCGTCATATCAAACTCTTGTAACTTCAGACTCCACCGCGCTAATCGTCCGGTTGGATCTCTTAAATTAGTCAACCAACAGAGTGAATAATGGTCACTTACAACTTTGAAAGGGCAGCCATACAAATACGGGCGAAATTTCATAACTGCGCAAACCACGGCGAGGCATTCTTTCTCAGTTGTTGAATAATTGGCCTCAGCGCGTGTTAGCGTCCTGCTTGCGTAGGCGATCACTCGTTCCGTGTCTTCTTGCCACTGCACAAGCACAGCTCCGAGGCCTACATTGCTTGCGTCAGCGTGAAGCATTGTTGGCGCTTGCTCGTCGAAGTGAGCAAGTACTGGAGGTGTTTGAAGACGTTGGCGGAGGTCATTAAACGCTGCTTGCTGTTCGTGGTTCCATTCAAAGGTGGCGTCGTCTCTAGTGAGGCGAGATAACGGCGACGCAATCCGTGTGAAGTCGGCGATGAACCGGTGATAGTAGGCGCATAGGCCCAGAAAGCGCCTGACAGCTTTCTTATCGGACGGTACTGGGAACTGTGCCGCGGCCGGAAGTTTTTCGGGATCAGGCTGAACGCCGGTGCAGCTGACGACAGCACCAAGAAACAGCAGTTCTTCAAAACAAAAGTGGCATTTTCCTGGTTTCAATGTGAGGCCTGCGGAGCGTATGGCTCGTGAAACAATTTCTAGCCTTTTGAGAAGCTCGTCAAAAGTTGGGGAAAACACTGTGACGTCGTCCATATACACTAAACAGGTCTTCCATTTTAACCCTGAAAGTACAGTGTCCATGAGCCTTTGAAAAGTAGGGGGCGCTGAGCACAGACCGAAGGGTCGAACTTTAAATTCATATAAACCATCCGGCGTCACAAAAGTGTTTTTTTCTCGATTTCTTGGGTCTACGTCGATCTGCCAATATCCACTTCTGAGGTCCATTGAAGAAAAGTAGCGAGCGTTTCGTAGCCTATCGAGGGAGTCATCAATACGTGGAAGCGGATACACATCTTTCTTAGTCACTTGATTCAGCTTCCTGAAATCCACGCAAAAACGCAGGGTACCGTCCTTTTTCTTAACTAGTACTACAGGTGATGCCCACGGGCTCTGTGATGGCTGAATCACATCATCTTCAAGCATTCTAGCGACTTGTTGCTGTATCACTTCCCGTTCAATTGGAGCCACATGATAAGGATTCTGCTGTATAGGCCTTGCTGCGTCGTGGGTAATTATTCGATGCTTTGTTAGCGGCGCTAGACTGACCCGTGATGTCGATAAAAAGCAGTCCTGGGATTCAGCTAGAAGCTCAGGAAGTCTCGTTCATTCGTCCCTTGACAACGTAGTACCAACGTCAAGATTAGGTACTGATTCTTCTTGAGGTGCTTCGTCTAGGGCCGACAAACTGCCTTGGATTTCTGCTGTAGTGTCAAAGTAAGCGATGGGTGTACCTTTATGGAGATGTCGGCGCTCATTACTGAAGTTAGTGAGCAGCAAGTTTGTGAGTCCAGCAGTGACAGTTACTAGACCTCGAGCAACTAAAATACCGTGGCTAAATATGAGCGAGCTTATTTGGTCAGCAATACCGTCGCCGTCAAACGGCTCATCCCCTGCCACCGAAACAAGCGTACACAATCGTGGCGGGACGACCACATCGTCATCCGTCAGAAGCAAAGGCCCTGAACAAGACGTATGTCTCGGCTCTAAACAATCCACTAAAGTAGGGCTGTTGTTGCGAAACGTAATGACACTGTCAGGGACGTTGATGACGGGGCCATGTTCTCCCAAGAAATGCATTCCGATAATCAGGTTTTTACAGCATGAAGCGACAACGACGAACGTTGCCACGAAAGTAGCGCCTCCGATATCGAGCCTTGCTGTGCACATTCCAACAGGCATCAGTAATTAGCCGCCTGTCGTCCTTAAATGAGGTCCCATCCACGTTGTCTTTACTTTCTTGAGGCGTACGGCAAGGTCATCACTCATAATAGAGAAGTCAGCCTCGGTGTCGACTAAAGCTTTGACTTGCTGCCCATCTACAGGAACGGTAAGGCCTGGGGTCACAGTGTCGTTGGTATTACGTCTTGTCGGCTTTACAGCGTCCAGAGGTGGGAGTAATAGGGGCTTTTTTTTTTCTTCGTCTTGACAGCCTGCAACCTTACCCCCTGAGGTCAGCGCCTTCAGTTTCCCCGGTGTGGGCTGGGTGACCTCGATCCTCTGGTAGCGGCAAAAGTGCGGCGCTGCAACGTAGGTGACTGGGCAGGAAAGGAGAGCGTGGTCGATGTCGAAAGACCGGCTCGTAATCAGTTATGATCTCGTTATCATTGTTACTGCGGCCGTCAAATGGGGGTCGAGGTACCGGAGGTCCTTGAGAACCGACATCGCCACGGCTGAATACGTAGTCGTTGGTATGTCGACTGTCAAACCGTGGCCTGAAATGGCGAGACGGATCGGCGCGGTGCCAGCAATAGCGGGCTATGTGGCCTACACCTCCGCAGTTGAAACAGAGTAAGTGCCTGCCGACAGTGCGCCAGGTGTCTGTTCGGCGAAGCTGTGGTTGCCGTGATGACTCCTCACGCGACGAAGGCCAAGGCAGGCCAGATGACGACTGGTAGTATGAGTGCTGGATGGGTGGGCACCATGATGTTTCCCCCTGTAGTGGCGACCAAGGAACAGTTGCAGGTGGCGGGTAGTATGAAGGCGGAGTGGGTGGGGAGCTTCGAAGTGCGGCGGCGTACGTCATGGGACGTTCTTCGGGGGCAGGATCAGCTGTCGAGAATGCTTGACGGATTTCGTCACGGACGACTTGAGAGACAGATGTCATGAGTGTATCCACTACGGGAGTCCACAGCCTTTGCAGTTCCTCACGAACAATCTCTCTAATCATGTCACGTAAGGAGCTATGACTGTCAAACGTCACAGAGGCAACCTGAATTTGGGGGCTGCTGCACAGGCGGTCATATGTCGGCAGCGTTGGTGAAGGGCCCGCTCGATAGCGGACGCTTCTTTGATGAAGTTCTCTACAGTGCTTGGCGGGTTGCGCAGAAGTCCGGCGAACAGCTGCTCTTTCACGCCACGCATGAGGTAGCGCAACTTCTTATCTTCGGTCACCTGCGGGTCTGTCCTGCGAAATAAACGTGTCATGCCTTCGGCGAACATGGTGACCATTTCATTGGGTTTTTGGACCCTTAGCTCTAGTAGTTGGTGGGCGCGGTCACGTCTGTCGACATTGGCAAAAGTTTCAACCATCTTTTAGTGAAAGTCGGTCCATGTGGACAGGTTGCCTTCTCTGTTCTCGTACCAAGTACGAGCGCTGTCATGAAGATAAAGTAAGCCCGGTCGAGCTTTTCCTGAGCAGACCACTGGTTGATCTTAGCAACACGGTCATAGTGATCTAACCAGTCTTCTACATCTTCGTGTGCACCACTACCAAAGCGTTTAGGCTCCAGCGATTGAAAAAACATTACCTGGGATGGAGCGGGAGGACTGGTGCCGAGAAGTACAGGCTGGGGGCTGGTGTTAGCCATTTCTAGATGTCTGGTAAAGGTTTTCAGCGAGGGGTTGCAGTCTGGAGGAATACCTCGTAGCCGACGACTGAATCGATGGACAGGAGTTGCAGTAGGCACGTCTGGGCTGGATGAACGGCTCCCACTAGGAGTGTGAAGCATCGGGCAGCGTCGCGGCCCAGCTCCTCCACCAGTGTCGCAGTGCAACGCGAACAAAAGATGACAGCAGCTTGCGGCAGCGAAAAGAGCGTTTTCAGGATCAACTGTACAGCAAGACGCCTGCTTCTTTGTCATCCTGAAAAACCACCTGACCCACAAGCTGGAATCTACAAAACATTCCTATCATCGTTCTTTTTCATATAAACACGCGTCAATATATATATATATATATATATATATATATATATATATATATATATATATATATATATATATATATTGGGATGATAATTTTTATTTTCCTACAATCGTCGGTCTGCTAGCCCGTCACAGCAGGGCGAAAGAGACCGCAGGCTACCTATATCTGCTTCTAAAGCTGCTTATGGCAGCTTTTATCTTGGCCCCTGCGACGGTGTAACTATTTTTACAAAGAAAACAAAAAATAACAAGCAAACAAAGGAACGAGTGGCGTCAAGCAGAGTCTTCATTGCAGTCATCGCTGTTGAAGCCTGGTGCAAAGCTAGTTGGCGTATCTCTCTGTAAATATTTCCGCTACTTCTTCGTGCGCTTCATGCATGACAAACGTGTTTTCGTACAAGAAACAAGGCTGTGTCAAAAACAGCCCGAGAAGTCACGTGTGAATACAGCGCAGCATTAGCGGTAACCGCTGGCCATCACCGCCACTGATCACATTACGCGCACACCGGGCTACGGGAGCGAAATCGTACTGAAGCACCACCAGTTCTCGCTACCGCCAGCTAGCCCACCACTCCGGCGGAGCTTTCAAACTGAGTTTGTTCAAGAAACGTTGGTCTATGGTGTGCTTTACTGTATCGCGTCCATTTATTGTCACTTTTCTTTGTCAGTTTCATTTGTTTGTGCCCTACTTTTTTCTGTCTTTCATCTACTATTTTTCCAGTTGTTTTTTTTTGTTATGTATGGCGTGTGGCATCTTAGCTCTTGTTTATTTATAATTGTTCTTCTTCGTTTCTGTATTTCTGTTTCTATGATGTCTTCTCATTTTCTGGCTTTTTATTTCGCTCTTTCTAAAGGATTCAATGCTAGGGTTTCCTCTGTTTCTCCTTCTTTGCATTCTCTTCACCCTCAAATCTCTCCTCCACATTCTTTCGTGCCTTTTCCACGCTTGCAATATGCTTTACTCTGTCTTTTTTTTCCGCATTTGTTCTTTTGCTCATCAAATTATTCTTTCTCATGCCACAAAAGTGACACACGCGCAATCGTAGCTAAGCAGAAGTTGTAGAGGACAAAAATGAAGAGAATCAAGAGAGCACGCGCCGATTCATAATACTGTATTTTAGTTCCCGACAGACAAATAGCTCTCACCAGAAACACATCTGCTGATATAAGCACTTTTAGCTAAGTGTATTTCGGATCCCGCTCCACTGAGCCACTCACTGATTGCGCCACTGCGCATGCGCTAGATGGTCCGGCACTGATAGCGCGAGCGGACCGTCGTAGCGAGCGAGGGATCACGTGACGCGAGAAAAAACGACCAAAATTGCAGCCTCTTATGCCGCGAGTCCGTGATTCTCGTGAAAGGCAGTGGTTGTTCGGCTAAGACGCAAGCACCGACGGTACTTAAGGACACACAAAGATCTGTGCCTCCTCCGAGAAGTTGTCGCATCAAATCCCTTCCAGAATTCGCACATGTTGGGTGAAGTTCCATGAAGTAATCTAGAGCTGACACTTCGCACCATAAAGAACCATCTCAAGATGTTTCTTTGGTACTTGCTACATTTGTGCGTTTGATGCACAGACTGCAGGTCTTAGCGCACAAACGTAATGTTTTCCGAAAGACCGATTGCTGAGGGCACCAAAATGCCGTTCCTTGTCGTCAGCGCACAATGGCATGCAAACCTGAAAAACATGGTCTTCGAGCTGTGCCCCCTTGTCACGCATTATTGCTGTTTTCGATTTCAAACCATGTGTCTCAGAGGCTGCGTTTTTTTTATCTTTTCGCATCAAAGCCGTTAAAAGCAGCAGCTGCCAGCTACAAAGCTATAGTGACATCGTTATCGCAAACATGCCAATTAAATATTGAAAATGAACAAATAAATCTACGAATATACAAAATAAAGCAGATAGTTGAAGCGTCAACATTGAAAATATAAAAGCTGAGGCAATTTCTAAGCAGTAATTTGGAAGTAATAATTGGTTACACAGTTGAATCTCCTTGAACCTTTAACGAACTCCTGCAACGCATAGGCAACTTTCACGTCACTCAATCCTAAGGACAAAGCCCCCAAAGGAAGTAAATTTGGAGTAATCAACTGCAATATTATGAGAAGGAAGGTGGCATCTTCGATAATTCTTTAGGGTACATATTCTCCGTCTCTTTTTTTTCTTTTCTGCTCGTTCCCTTCTCTGGTTCTTCCTTGCTTATCTTAGTCCTAACTTAATTTCTTTCATCATTTGATCACAATTCGGTGATGTGTTCGGGTCACGATATTCTCCATTCTTACAAGTTCATTTTTGGGGGGAACGTAGGGAACGAAGCCTCCTGTTTACCTAATGTAAATTGACTGATATGTGGGGTTTACTGTAGCAAAACCACCATATGAATCTTAATGCAATGCATTTATTAATGAACCGCAGGCTTACTGAGCGTTTCTATCTATCTATCTATCTATCTATCTATCTATCTATCTATCTATCTATCTATCTATCTATCTATCTATCTATCTATCTATCTATCTATCTATCAATCTATCTATCTGTACATCCATATAACTAGCCCGTAAGTCTTGGCGCTGTAGTGATCACCTCCTTAACTTGGGGTGGACCAAAATTAGTCTAGTAGGGTAAGAGAGTTTAGGGAATATGGTTGACTGGTTGTGAAATGATAGAGCGCAACTACTATCACGCACGTCATCACACGCTTTACTCCACACACGTGTGGCACATAGCCACGCACCATGGGCCACGGTATCCAGTTATGTATCTCAGGGGATTGACAGTTGTTAGCTAGCCAGTTGAGGTGAGAACAGCCATATAGAGTTTAAGTGCGAAAGTGTTAAGAACTGGGGTCGGGGGCGTTGGCTGATAATTGCAACGAATAATATCAGGGTCTGCCATTGAGTGCCTCGTCATAGAGCCACACCAGGTCTCGAAACTGATTGGCACAAAGACCTACGCGAACGGAATGCGGTGAAACGTCAATTCTGCAGTACTGGCAATATATATTATAAATATCGGAGTGTTACAATGCATTTGACATGAGAGCGCTGTTGCAATGAATGAACTAAGCAGAACCCGATATGTCGCACGAATCTTCTAGACTGGCTGTGAGCCATACATATTGTTGATCTTCATCGTCATCATATAGACATTCCTGCGGCTGCGCCAGCTGCAGATAGTGTCGTTGCTTACAGAAAAGTCCTCGGCGCTTTGGTGCCATTTTACATCATAGAAACTCGGAGGTGACAGGTGCGCAACTCAGTTGTAAGGCGCCTTTTTTACCGAACCGCCCCCCCCCCCCTCTGAACGCCAAATTCTCACAAATAAACGGGAGACAGAAGAGTATATATCTTATATTTACAAGTAGCTGTGACGCAAAAAGGTAGCCAGCTTCTCGCGCGGAATGTCAGCTTCATCATTTGTTCATTTGCAATTGCGGGCACCCTTTCTTTTTGTAAAATTAACAACCTATTCTAATTGGTGTCCGTAGTTGTTCCCCAAACTAGAGTGCAGTATGTCAATTTTGAATACACTTGTGATTAGTAAAGTTGTCTTTTTAACCACAGTGGTAATAAAGAACTAATTCTCCGGATGCAATCAATGGTTTTGGCTATGTCTGCTGTCAAGTGTGAAATGTGTGTATTCTATGTCATGTTTTCGTGGAACCAGGCTCTTAAAAGTTTCTGTTTCTTTGTCCATGTTATTTGTGTGGATCCATATTTAATTACTATGTCACCTACATTCCGCTTATTTGGTGGTACAAATAATATGTACTGTGTCTTATTCGCATTTAACTGTAACTTATTATGATGAAGCCATATTGTCAATTCTTCTAGATAGGTGTTTGTCATGGTTTCTAACAGGTTCATTTCTTCTGCGGTAAAAAACACGTTGGTGTCATCTGCATACATTACGATGTCTTGTTTAATACCTATACCCGCTATGCTATTGATATACAGCAGGAATAAAGTTGGGCCGAGTATCAAGCCTTGTGGTACTCCAGTTGTGATATTTATAAGACTGGATGAAAAGTTATTTATTGCTGTAAATTGGCACCGGTGACGTAAATATTCTGTCATGAGTTCTAGTGGAATGACCTTATCCAGTAGGGTTGAAACTTCAACAACAGCACTTCGTGGTGGACAGAATCGAAGGCCTTTCGTAAGTCTAAAAATAATCCTTGTGTGTAATACGTTTGCTCAATTGCTTCAGTATTTTTTTTTACATGAAGCAATGCCTGCTCTGTTGATTTTACTTTTAAAAACCCATACTGAGAGCTAGATATGATGTTGTATTTGTATACAACTTCATCAGTCTCTCGTTTATGGCCCATTGAAGTATTTTTGGATAGTGGTAACACTGAAATAGGTCTATAATTGTCTATTATTGGCAACCTGATTTTTATTGTCTCCGTTGTAGATTAGAGTCACCTTTGCAATTTTTAAGCAATCTGGGAATATGCCTTTTTCAAACATTTATGTAAGCCAGAATCGGTGCTATGGTACTAGCGACATGCTAGACTGGTTCCGCTTTTATTTCATCGTATCCCGCTGAGACGTCGTTTTACAGTTTGCTGAGCAGTAGTTCCACCTCTAGCGTAGTAACTGCCTAAAAAATATAGCGTTTGATAAAGGATTATTAGCCTGCAATGACAACTCACTATCTACATTTGGAATAACATGTTTTCCTGCATTCACAAAATATTCATTTACCGTGTCAACCAAAGCTTCACCTGTTACGGCGTGACCATAAATCAGTAGTTGTTGAAGAACCGTTGGTGTTGTTATACTCCAGGCTGTTTCATTGACTGATCGCCACACTTTCTTCGTATTTGTTTGGCAATACGCGAATAGATTTTGATAGTAGTTATCCTTTGCCTTTTTTAGGTCTGAGTTAAGCTTGTTTCGCGCCTTCTTGTACCCTGAAAAAGTTCAGGGTTTCTACAAACCACAAAAGCATGATACATTTTATTTTTTTTTCGTTTATTCTGTGGTGTAGTGCATGAGTAAACCAAGGTTTTCTTATCGCCCCTTTTGGTGTCTTGCAAAGCTTTAGATGGAATGAATTGTCATAGCAGCGTTTGAATTCAAACAAAAACATGTCGTATGCTGTGTTTGGATTGCTCTGTAAACATACACTGGACCACTGAGTAGACTTAATAATTTCACGGAAACCGTCGATATATCTACTGTTTTTTGCCTGAACAACTTAGCAATTTTAATTTTCTTCGAGAAAGTTTTAGTTATGATGCAATACTGCGGTAGGTGATCATTATGTGACAGGTAATCACGCCTTAGCTGAGTTGCTCTCTTTTTACATTGGTAACGCAGACGTCTATGCAGCTTGTGCTGTTTACCCCCATGCGTGTTGGCACGTCAATGACGTTTTGCGAGTCTTAAGCATCAATTAAATTCTTGAATTATGTTTCATTAGTCATATGTTTCATTACTCAATGCTTTAATGTTTATACCGCCTACGATAAAGAAAGCAGTGCATTGAGATGCAAAAAAGTTTAGAAGATTTTTCTTGTAGTTGAAAAAATAACGCTTTAAGCCAGTTGGTCGCCTATAAATAGCAGCTAGCTGAAATTGTGTTGTGCAAAGCTTAAGACATTCTATCTTGGGATTTGAGACAGTGTAATCATCTATGACGTGATAGCTGTAACCTTCTTTGAGGTATATTGCCAAACCACCGCACCTTTCTTCTAATCTGTGAAGTCGTTCGCACGTGTGAGCACCAAGAAAGGGAGCAGTATCGTTTTTCGTGAGCCAAGTTTCAGAAAATACAACAGCGTCGAACTGAGTTCCTAGTGATTCCAAGTATGTCTGCAAGCTTATCATGTTTGTTTCTAACACTGGCCGGATGAGTAATTTAAAACAGGTTTCGCGGATCGAGGGTAATTTGGAAGCAACTATGATTGCCTCCAAAATTTTAAATTACCCATCCGGCCATTCCGAGCTTATAAAACGAGGAATTGTTCTGTCATGCCTCCATTCAGCGCTCGAAAAAAGCTGTATCCACATGGTGCACTCTGGATTCTTAGAGCAGCTATGACGGTTATTCGAGGCTGGGTACCCGCCGTATCTAAACGCATTGGTGTGTGAAAGACTTTTGCGGATGGTGAGAACCGGTGATAAGCTTGCGTGTGTTTCTGCAGACTGCCATAAAGGAAACAAACGCATGGCCGTCATCTCTTACATTCATAAATTTGCACATGGACTGAAAAGAGTGGGGAATAGGTTTGGTGTGCGCGTTGTTATCTCTGCACCCAATAAATCAGGCCGTATATGTGCTATGGTGCATAGGAGGACGCAGGGCACGTCAAAAAGCAGAGGATGTTTGCAGAAACATGCAAAACAATTTGTTAAGGGTTCTTTAGGAGTGGTGTATAGCATACCGCTAACGTGCGGTCGCATGTACATCGGCCAGAGTGGGCCATGTTTGAACGTTTGCCTCAGGGATCATTTGAATTCCTTGAAAATACTTTTTTTGCTTTTTAGCTTTACATTGCAATTCCTCCAAGTGTCAACTGTTGTTTGAAAAAAGAAGTGTACTTTTCCGGCATCCGCTTCAAACCATGCGTGAAATTTCCGAAGCATATCACATTTCTAGAAAAAAGAATCATTGTATTAGTCATCTATGATTATCACTACTTGACTGTGAGTTTAACTATATTGATAATTCGTAGACAAGTGCTTGGAATGAACGCCACACTTTCTGCTCGCACTATTATCCTATTTCTGTTGACATGCGCACCCTTGTGCACTTACATGTCCTTCAAACGTGAGAATAAACCAGCTGTTAGTTGAGCGCTCATGCTGTGTGCCTCTTCTTTGCTTTTTGTCTGCGTTTACCCCCACGCTCCCAGTTCGCTGAACCATCATGAATTACCAACTAGCCCACCTTTCAATCCTATAGCGTTGTATTAGATTACACAGTTTAAGCAGTCAGCTCTAATGGGCCTCTGAATGACCACTTGAACTTCACCTACCCGCCCAATGAGTTTGTACAAAATATACAAAGCCGTTTCAGGCTCCGTTAAGGTGAATAGTGATCTTTTATTGTTGTAGAAGCACAGTGGCACTGTCTAGCATTGATTTCATCAGCGACGCATACCCTAGTGACGTTTTCAAATTATGGCGATAGCATTTATACGGACACTCTACACTGAACTTTGCCGTCGGTGTCGCCGTCCCTCAACATAATATTAGACGCATCGATATATGTGTAAACAAAAGAAAAAGATTCTCTGGCGTGCGGAATTGAACTTCGGAACTCTGAGCCGTGAATACAGAACATTAGGCACTGAGCCACCGAGAAGCGTCTCTTTCAACGTTCAAACGGCAAAGTATTTATATACCACTTGTTGCTGTTGACGGGAATCTCGGGAAGAACTATCGTGGTTTCAGCATTATGAGCAAGATGGCGCAATGAGAGCGCGTAGCCACATTGTTGCGACGCGGCAGCGTGCTCTCTCCTCTCCCACGCGTACCATGGCCCGCAGAGAGGAGTGTAGTGCGCGTGTCTCACGCGCCATTATCTCGTGGTGGGGAGGATAGTGCGTCTTTACTGGCGTTGGGCTTTCACTGCGTCGATTCTGTTGTAGTTACCGGGCGCATAAACGTCACGGCAATCGTTGCACAGTCTCTGTTTGCGAAAAGGGTGTCTTTTCAGATACTACCAAGTAACAAATGAGACGCTTATTCCCTTCCATCTGCACCTAAGGCGACGTTTCATGCGTCATTTCTGCTAAAAAACGCGGGGCTTGTTTCGTTCTTCTTGCCATTCTGCGCGTGACCAATCAATTTGTTGCTATCGAATTCAGTGCTTCGCTTCTGCGCCAAAGCTGTGTCTATTTAATTAGCCATTCAATAGCCGTAATGGTATGAAAACTATGGCGAATTGGTTTGAAGGCAATAGCTGCTTTCTTCAACATAAGGTATGGAATAAGTGATGCCGGCAACGGCGGACCAAATTCGCTCAAGCAGCATGGCACACCACATAAACCTCAATTAGGCACTGTTCAATTTACTAAACCCTCACAAACTAGAAACAAGTTTATTAATCAAGCATTATTAACAGCATGTTGTTTCTTTTACAGCAAACAACCCAGCCTTCAGTTGGTTGTGCATACACGTGTGAAACCAAAAACCACAGCAGAGAGTATGCATATTACGACGTAGGGACGAATTGCACGGTAAGCCCCACGATGTTGATTTAACGAAATAAATACGATCTCCACTTCAAAATGCATAAGAACTGCAAATAATTTAATCGCTTTAGTCTTAGTCTACCTCATTCAAAAAACGAGTATAGCATCGTAATAGCTTGTAAAAAGTAGTTCACTTGTGATTTACACGTGCCGCACACATGGACCTATGCTAACAAGAATGCGGTACTGAATACTGATCAATTTTGTTCTTGATATGTTCTCTTCTCTAACCTCCGCACATGCAAGTTAAAATAGTAGCATGATGAAACAAGAATGTATATTCCTAGGCTATCAAAATACGGCCGTCCTCTAAATGGTGTAATCCATGTATTGGCTACTCAGAATAACAACCTCAAAGCAAAAGCAGTGTTTCGTTGTAGATAAGGATTGCCTGATGAAAAGTCATTGAATAGGAAACTGTCGTTAGCTGCCGGAGGGTGCTGGAAACACTTGGAGCTTTCCGCATGCCACATTAAGACACTGATATTAGAATGACGTTGGTGACTCAGCGTGAAAAGCCGTGGCTTTTCACTTTCACTTGAGGAAATGAATTACGCATACGCAGAAAAGGACTAATACTGCTTACTAAATTTGTGCGGCAAATGCTTATCACTTACGCGAAACTACAAGGCTAGTATATGCAGGTACCATTACTTTACTGGAAGAAATTAGTACTGTAATTACTCCGGCTGCTTCTAAGTGCACTTAGTAACAATTACCCTGTAAAAAGAGGTAGCAACGGCTACTAACATCATAGGTTTCCGGTATCATTCGACCATTTTTATTAAAGGTAAATACACTAGGTGAACTCCACGACACATCTTGCAAAAAGATGAAGATACACACATAAAAAAGTTAACTACGTAACTTTTACAGCGAAATATTTTTGTTCAGGTTTCTCATGTGGTGCAGATAACAAAAAATCGCCATCATAAGCCTGAACGCACTCTTTGTCCTCTTCTTCGTCACGTTCTTCTACCTCTTCTGCTTCCTGTCATGAACACGTGTTCCTGTGTATCAAACGTATCATGCAAAACTATGGCGTGGCAGTGAACGAGTACGTGAGGAGAAGGAGAGAGAAAGTACAGAGGCAAATAGAAAGTATTGGTGAGACGTGGCTCAAATACACATCCCAGCGTTGTGCAAGCTGAACCATCTATAGTATACTGTAGCAATAGCGTGGAAAAGAGCAAAGTGAGGGTAAAAGCCAAGTCAAATCGACACCTGCTAGAGGCCCACTCCTCTAATGCAATCCTGTCTTGAGCAGTGCAGTGCAAACTGCAATATTTCTTTCAGTACTTTATCGTAGTGTAAATATCAAATTAGCTGCTCTGCTTGAACAACGAAGTAATCACGACGGTCGCAAGGTGGTCATGAGGGAGGATAAAAACACCGACAAGATTAAACGGTCTTGCATTCGAATTCAGTGGTGGCTTTGAAAACTTACAAAACTATGGCAACAACTGCTGCCAGTACGGCATGCTTCATCAGCCATATCGTTTGGTTTATAAAATGTGCCTCGGCGTCATGTGTGTACAAGAATAACCGAGTTTACCAAGTTTTCAGCTGCATAAGCTACTCAAGACGAGTGAGGTCGCAGCCCATATTTGTTAATTTGTGGCGTACGTGTAAGGAGATCCAACAGTACGATTCGTTGTCGACAGCACCAATAGCCTATCAGTCCCAAAGTTTTCGTTTCATCATCACTTTTATTTAGACGTCATTCGCGAGGCCATATCAGGAAAACAAATACCAGCGAGTTGTCTGCCAAAGCTACTGCTACTAAGAAAACGGATGAACTTCAAAGATTGACCCGTTCAAAAATGAAGTGGCCCAACAAAACACCAATGCACCAACAATCACAGCACCACAATACTGCTAGTCACTATGGACTACTTCGAAGTTATCGCGATACTGCAGTATTGAACAGTCACGTGCCACACACTAATAAAGACGCATCTAATGGCGCTTATTGAGCACGTCGTTCAAAGATTACATGTTCGATACTCTGAAGCGCCAAGTTGTCATTTGATCTGCTTTAATTTGTTGCCAAATACAGCATTTACATAATACTTACTGAAAAATAACATGCGCAGTATATTCCCTAGCTTTCCTTACTAATAGTTTTCTCTAAAAGATATCACGACACTTACAGGGTACTGTCTCTATAGGTGCCCTTATAATATTTGTTTTACAGCGAAGCTGTTAAGAGATTACACCTCGGGCCACGCACAGTTTGTCATTGCCGCCGACACCCGTTTCCGTAACCACATCGCACGAAATTAGAAAAAAAAACCTAGCACCAATGACATAGTGGAGCTCAAATCCGGGTCTGCTGGGTGCCTGCCCAATATTCTACCACTGAGCTACGCCGGTGCTTGGTACTTTTTGGCAAACTTGGCTTACGCATATTTGATGTTGGGAAAGCAATCGAGTAATTATGACTTATAAAGCGTTTTAAAACAGCAAAAAAACAGCCATTCATCACACAACGCGAACAGCGTAACGAGTGGGTCATACAATGCTCCAACCCATTACAAAAGCTTGTGCTTGTTCACCTCATAACTGTGTCGCATACCCACTTCAAGCATAATTACTTATCGTGGTCAGGCACTGTTAAACGATAGGCACACGATTTCTTGCAAGCGTTCAGCGCAGCGAATACCACGGTTCTCGGAATGACAAAATATAGCTTAGCGAATGCCGGCTTCTACCCAAAAATTTTAATATTTATACCGTAGGGGGTATCAAGCAAGTGTGTTTGCAGGAGTTAGCCAATGAGTGTTTGGAAAAGATTCTGAAAGGCTGCTTTTCTAGTTTTCGCTGTGACTTTGCTGCGCCTTCCACGCAGGCCTGGCGTTTTTTTTTTCTTCCGTACTCATCCAATTTCACCGGACGGCGCCATCATCTCAAGAGCGCCATCATGTCCTCCCACTCCTCGTTTTTTTAGGCGTTCTCTGCTCTGCTTTCTAGTTTTCTAGTTCATGGAGGGTGAAAAAAAGTACGCATAAAAGCCGCAAATAAGTGCGCTTCAGTTCTGACGAATAAAATGCCCCTTCTCCAAGCATCAGACTTAGTGACAGTAGCTTTTTAACGAACCCTAATCATTGCAAGCGGTCAACTTCTCCTGAACCTGTGTCTTGCTTGGAGTTGTAGTAAATGATTACCACTTTTTTCTTTGCAGCATCTTGGCCCTAAAGGTCAAAGCCGTATTAATACTACCTGCAAACCATATGGCGACAAAGTTCTCTGCCGTGAAAACGCTTCATTAGCACCGGCTTGCTGAAAGACAATAAAATGTTGATTCTCCAGGGATATATCATAAATGTAACATATTAAGTAAATTCCATCTACTTAAAGACAAATATTTGAAAAGATGCCAATGTTTTTTTGCAGGGTGGATATACAGGTTGATTCAAATAAATTTCAAACACATGTTTGCCAGTTCAATAGTACTTGCTAGTTCAATAGTAGTTATTAGTGTTGTGGATTGTATGGTTCATGAAAAATGACTTAAAGTGCATCGACAACACGGACTCTGCTGAATGCATTCTTTTTCTCTATATTCACGTACCTCCCGTGACAGCATTCTTTACATTACCACTAGTCGTGTGCCGCACTGTGATCGTGATGGAGACTTTTTGTTATAATGTCGTTCACAGCTATAAAAAAAAGAATGTGAGCAATATGAAGACAGCTGTGTGTTAGAAAAGCACTCTGACCGCCTTCATAGTGGGGCTACACCTAAATATGCATTCAACATTCTCAGCTTATCTTAGAATACTTTCCTTCTAAGATACAGTAGCTAGTTGTTAGTTGCGATTCACATCAGTTATTGCCTCACACGTGTGTTTCATTCTTTCAGTATTCAAAGAAGTCTTTTTTAAATTAGAGATATTAGTTGCTCGGTAGCTTAGATATAGCCACCATATGAAAATACAGCATACAATTGCTTGTTGTTATTTCTCCTCCTCTCGTTTATACAGCTTAAAACAATTTTTTTGAATTGCGAAACACTTATTTTCGTTATGCAGGCACGTTAGGAGTCTATCTATCTATCTATCTATCTATCTATCTATCTATCTATCTATCTATTTAGCCGCCTACGTTTGCTTGCTCTCGTGATAACCTCTTCAAATTGGGGTGAACAAACATTACAATTGCAGCTAAGATGCTTTGACAACTTTCACTCACTGTTCAGGGCAAAAGTAACGAGACAATCCCGTCGCGTACGTCGTCAAACACTTTCCGACAGACAATGGCACATACCCACGGGTGGGCTAGGTGCCACTTACATGCGGGTATGCGCCTCAGGTTATTGATCCTTCTGCCTGGCTGGCTGCCTGCCTGCCTGCCTGCCTTCCTTCCTTCCTTCCTTCCTTCCTTCCTTCCTTCCTTCCTTCCTTCCTTCCTTCCTTTCTCCCTCTCACCCCTTTCTCCTTCCTACTTCTGCTTCTCCTCCTCCTCCTCCTCCTCCTCCTTTTCCTAGAAGTGGTGAGAACAGACAAGGATACTTTTAACGCATGCTTGGTAAAAAAATGATACTGATTGCATTTACTTAATGAGTGCATCAAAAAAAAATGCCAGGGTTCTAGCAGCAATTCAACCCCAGCATTCTAAGTGGCAATCATGTATTCTACCATAGAGCCACGCCAGGTCATGCTTTTGCTTTTCAATTAGACCGTGACGTTCGTGAAGCATGAAGTTGCGATGCGGTGATGGCTACAAAATATTGTAAACGTTTCGTAAGTACTTCTACGGTACAACCGTCACGTTGGATTAAGATCAACTTTAGTTAGGCGCAATGCACTGAAGGTGACTGACCGTTCATATCAACCAAGCAATGGCGCGAACAGAGATTGGCATTTATTTTCAGAGTCTTAGGAAAGTGAGTGCGTATCCACAAAAGAAATAACGACGAATGGACAAAGCTATGGGTTCTAAGATCCATAAAGTGTATGTTGCCGACTAGTATAAAATACAAACAGATAGACGGGCGGATTCACGGATGAACACGAAGGTGTACGTAAGCACAGATGCATAGACTGTACGGCACACAGCCGGGCGGACAGATGAATGGACGTGCGGATGGATGGAGTGACAGATGCATGGCCGGAGGGATAGACGGAACACGCGGGTGATTCTGTATTGTTTTGTCGTATAGTTGATTACACTTGAAGTGCGTTGTTCACAAGTGTGCTTTTTTGTTGTGGGTGTGTTAAGTTTCAGTTTGGGTTTTCTGGGGCGAGATGAGCGTCGACTAGGCTGGCCCTAATCAGCGTCGCCTCTAACAACTTGCATAGGCAGTGTTAACCAATAAAAGTGTTGAATAAATATCATGGTCCCAGCAGAAATTCTTCGCAGCAATCAAGTATTCTACGACAGAGGCATGCCAGGTCTCGGAAATGATTTTTAAGAACACCGTAATGTTCATGAAACATTAACTGTGGTTGCAGTGCTAGCTATACAATCCTATAAAGAGTACCTATGTAATCCTATCACACAGCTGGCACGTCGGGTTCAGAATAGTAGTGAAGCGCCATTTACTAATGTTCATTTATGTATGTCGAGGGCCAGCTTCCTTGATTGCACAAGCGCTAAAAGTCAGCTTAATGCTTCGGCTGTTGCTAATACTGATGTTGCCATTGGCATTTTGACGCAGCAGCAAACATGTGACTGTTCAACTTACATCTGTGTGTACAGCATTTGTACTCGTATTTAACGTCATTTCTGAACGTTTCGCTCATTTACACAATTAAAACATAGGGACATTTCCTTCCGCATGCTTCACACATCAACTGCAAAGGTGCGTGGGGTATGTCAAAATATTTGTCTTCTCGACACCTTGATTCAGGCTTAATCGAAATCTTTCTAGCTTTACGTCTTTAGTTAATTTCAAGAGTGGCTGTTTTAACTACTGCTTAGCGTAGCGCCATGCAAAAGATGGCCTGTACGTGTCTTTTCTTCTCTTAACGAACTATCTTTAGAATACGTCTAACGAGGCTTCTATGAATATTTGAATGTGTTGAATACTCAAACGCATATTACAATATTTGAATTCGTTATGATTTGAAATTAAAATATAAAAATTTAAAAGTATTTGAAATAAAAAAAATAGATGTATATTAGTCCACATCTAACTTTCTGTAAAGGTATTTTCCTTGCAATTAGGCTATGCTAAGCCATCAAAACCCCTTAGTATGGGACATCTACAATGCCGCAATGTGCCACTTCAATGTTAAATGAACGCGATACTCTTTCATTGATTCATGAATGAATCAAATAATAAACTTTATTTAAAGGCAGGCAGTTGTTACCATCGGAGGCGGAAAAGGAAGGATTAACCCCTGTCCCTTCCCACTCTGTCAATTATGAAGCGGGTGACTCAGGTGACCATCCGAAGTCCTTGGACCCAGACGGCATCGATATTTTTTTTTTCAAAAGTTTGTTATACTGGTCCATATGCTCTACGTATGTAAATATTTATGACACCATATTTCACAGGTTATTCCTCGAACTGTACTAAAAAACAAATTCTGTTACTGAAACAAGGCCTGTGCAATTCCACTAGCCATGTTTCAATTAAACAATATTGTCTAGAATTGTTACGCCATGACAAATATGCCCATTTATTATTTGTGATATATACAATTTGAATTTAAAATAAAACATTTGAACGAAATTACTGTGCTATTCAAATACGCTTCGAACCTGATATTTGCTATTCGCTTAAGCTTAGTTTTAACCATAAAGTGCTCAAAAAAATGACCTGTTCTTGAGAACAATACTGGCAATCGGAATAGAAGTGTGGTCACGCATTTTGATCAAATCTTCATTCAAACAAGTCAAGGTGATCACAGAACAGTAAAGAAGCCGAACAAGTAGTTCTTGGGCGACTGTCAGCGTAAGTTATCTGTTCTTACGGTGTAGAGCACCATCAGAGCGTGTATGATTTTGAGCGTTGCCGTCGCGCTCGCAGTTGTGCCTTTGAGAGTAAGATAGCATGAAAATAACTTCAGTGGCCGCGCTAACAATTACTGCTTTCAATCGGAATGAACGCTTGATTTATTTGTGACAGCACATTCACAAAGTGCTTCATGGTCACACATTAGTGACTGTAAAGCTCACCATGCGCCTCTCAGGAATTGTGAGCAGAATGCAGCATTGGACTTGCTGATTCTTCTTGGTTGAAAACTGCGCAACGGTTGCCGCGAAATACAAAGTTGGAGAGATTACACTTGCCCTTCTATTATCAACTTCGTTTCATGTATTTTCCCTAACTTTGTATTTCCCAAACTTTGTCACGCATGTTTTAATCATGAACACAAGAATCGACTTTAGCACTTTCATGACCAGTTCACCACTTAAATAATGTACCAGGCATACGCAGTGCTTCCAGGATTTATTGCCTTTTAAATATTGCGTGTGCTATGCATTTACTAAAGAAATGTCATTTCCGCAGCCACAAAAATCACATTATCTAGCCTGTATTGGTTATTCTGAACCTACGTATTTACACGGCGTCCTCCATTGCCACCGCATTTCAATATTTCCTGTTTGCACTTAGCAAAATTTATTTCCCTGGCATATTTTCTTGGAACTTAGTGCTCAGAAATGTCGCAATATTATAAACCAAAGTGGCTTATTATTCCGGAGCTAATGATGCGATTTTCAAGACACTTCGACGCAGATGTCGACCTTTTGTTTTCCTTCCACGCTTTCGAAAACAAGTATTGGATGTGGTCATCCCTAACAACAATGTGTGATGATGAGCGCTTGCCCTTTTCACAATAGAGAATTGCGTGCATGTAACATTACATTATTCACGCAACCTCCTTAGCTCTGGACTCCTTCTTTTGATGAATTGGTAAGAAAATAAGACGTTAACAATCTGTTACCTTCTTTATGTTATATAAGAGTGCGGAGAGAACACTGAAAGTGTAAATTTATGCCACCAGCCAAATGACGTTTTTTTAGAGCACAAAATGCTCTAAAAATAAACATATCATTTGAAATATTTCACAGTAATAAACGCACACTGATAATTATGCGTAGCTGTTCTAATACAAACAGACAGTGATCGTAAGAGAATAGAAATATTATACATGTGCTAGCGAACTTACTTTCTTTCTCTTAATTAGTCAGAATAAAACAAAAACACTACATTCTGGATGCTTTTCTGGGATAAATGCTGTAAGGAAACAGCTTGACTAGGGCCAAGAAGGCCAATTACAAGGCAACAAGTGACAGCCCAAACTATTTGCACCGAAAATACAAGTCATAATGTGACGGAAAGCTTTGCAATGTGACGCATAACAAAGTGACGGAAAGCAATACAATGTGACGGAGAGCTTTCTTCTACAAAAGCAATATTATTTTTCATTTTTTATGTTGCGTTAAGTTGTAGTAGGCGAAACAAGACTGGAGTAATTTTTACGTGATTGAAACAATGCTGCATCTATGCTGACTTCTATTTGTGCAGGAAGAATCTATCGACAACGCGACAGAGCTCCCACCATAAAGGAAAGTTCCTTGCATAAATTGCGTGAGAGTCACAACTTGGATGAGATGAAAATGTTATACGGAGAAATTCATGTTCCTCTGCAATGAATGTTTCTTTGGTATGTACAATTATATTTTATTCAATGCTCAGAATGCTATTTCTAGCTCTAAATGTTATTACCTTCACTTTCTTTGGAAGATTTTAAACTTTATTTGATAGTGAACGTGTTGTAGTATTACAAAAGAAACGATCACACTTTATACCAACGCATCTGGATCTGCACCATAAACAACACTTTGGCATCATCAGCAAATATTACAAATTTTACTGACTTGTTGATATTACCAATATCATCACTAAAACATTCAAAATAATGCGCTTTAATTCACTTCTTTGTGGGACACCTCTATTGACAGGCAATGAAGATAAGTGATGGTTACCTAAACACACAGATTGTGATCGCTGCACTAAATATGATTTTATTGAAGCGAGGGCGGTGCCTCGAATGCCATAGATCTCTTACTTATTAAGTAGCGTGTTATAATAAATGGAATCGAAAGCCTTGGTGAAATCAATGAAGAAACCTAATGTGAATAGCATTTTTTGATGTTCTCTAAGATAAATTCTTTCAGCCTGAAAGCGACACTAAAGGCAACAATTAAGTCGACGTTGATTGTTGAAATAGTGGTCTAGAAACCTCGTAGTGTTTTTTTTCTGCTAAGGAAGGGCCTAGTTTGAAATAAAATCACATTTTAGTGGTCCGAATCGGGTTAGCGCACTTCAATTTACCCGCCTCAAGAAGCGGACCTACCTAACCGATTAACGTCACTGTTGCCATGAACAACATTGCCCGGCTTTACTGCGCTAGGTGCAGTAGACTAAAAACAGTGGGAGCCACAGCAGCAACGACAGCAATTAATCGATTTCCCACCATTGTCTCTACATTGCACATGCCTTACATTCAATTGCGCTCCTCTAGATGGCATTAGCTATCGAATGTACTACGCAAAAATTGAATTTTCGAATCCCTCCTACCATTCCCCAGAGCAACGTCTGGGGGTTCTTTTTTCCATGAATCAAACAGAAACGGGCAAGAAGCATTTTATTCCGTCTCTTGATGCACGGAAGGTTGTTTGATCGGTGCAGGTAGATCAATTACTCGTTAATAATTGCAGGTGATCCTTATATGATGGGGATGATTAAGAGATTTTCCTACTATGGTGCATGCGTTCTTGTGAATTAACCTTAATTTCTTGGTAAGTAGAGCACTGTTATTGATAATAATGTCGTTTTAGATGTTGTAATACATTGAGCTTTCACTCTGGCGTAAATTGTTATTTGAATGGAGTTTTTTTGTAACAAAGCTAGCTCCGCGTATACTTTCCTTTACGCAAACCAAACTAAACGTCGCTTATAATGTCATTTTGAGTGAAGAAGTAGGATAACCTGGAGAGTAGCATTTTCCTATAACCCTTAGCGAAGACCGGATTAATTGAAATTAGGGGGTAGTTTCCCAGCCTGTTTTTGTCATTACCTTCCAACAGAATAGAAACTCGAGAGCACTTAATTTCACGAAGGAATTGCCCGGACTCTACTGCTAAATTGCATACATACACAAGGACAGGGATCGAACGCCCTAAAATAAATTTTATGGGGCGGCTCTGAAGATTGTCATCAGCTAACGCAGTGCTGTTTTTAAGACTCATAAATGTTCTGAATACTTCTGGTTCATCTGTCGGTTCGAGAAAGAGACTTTGAGGATTTCCAATAATTTAGCTATTGATTCGCAGGGTGTTATTATTGGTGGTATACCAGAAGTGAAACAATCATTGAAAGAATCAGCAAGTATTGTACTATTGAACACACTATTGTTTAACGCAGTTTCACGTGGCAAGAAGTCTGCCTTGTGACATCCTAAAACATTGTTAATTGCTTTTTAAGCTGCATAAGGTTACATTGTACGGATACCAGAAAACAACTTTTCATAATGCGCTATCATTGCCTTTCGAAAAGCGCTCTTTCGTTTATTACTAAAAGCATTGTACTGAAGTAGTATTTCTTTCTCTCGCGATTTCAAGAATGCGTGGAAAAGAATATATTTCCGTTTTATCAAACGCCTAATAGCAAGTGTGACCGAAGGTTTCCTTATTTTCCTTGACGATTTAACTGTATTACATGGAAAACGAGTGAGGTAAATATTTGTAAAAGGTTTTATAAATTTTACGTGCGCCTTATGAAAATCTGTAATTATATAAACGAAAGGCCAGTCATGAATACTAACAGCACGCTTGAAAGCCTGCAGTTATTCATCAGCGATATTTTGTACTTGGACAGTTTGATGTTGACGCTTCTTTTCTGTTTTTGAGGAACTGTATTGCATGACCAGTGGACAGTGGTTACTTATGTTTGCTGAAATGGTGCCTGCGTTAGAAATAAGTGTGTCACCTGTCGTAATCATCATGTCTAACAGTGATGGATGAGTTACTGCCATATGAGTTGGCGTTGATATCAGATTTACAAAATCAAGTGAGTGAAGCCGCGATATAAATTCGCACTTGTTTTGAGTGTTTTCCAAAAGATCCATATTAAAATCACCACCGCAAACAAGCCTATATTTATTTGCGTTTATATAGTTTAGGAAAGACTACAAAAATTTAGAAAATTCACGATGTTACTGTGTAGGGGAAGGAAGGTAAATAGCAGTAACAAATTCCAAGTAAGTCAAAAGTGTTGAAATTCAAAAACATCTGTAGTGAATAAAATATCGTAAACCAGTTCATGGGTACGATAGGCTTCAGCAAAGGTGTAAACGCCCTCTCCTCGACAATTCAGGTGATTAATAAATAATCGAGAGTAACCGTCTGAACGAAGCATATCACAGCCATTCTATAGTACTTGTTTCCGTCAAAATTATTATGTCAAAATTGAACAAGAACTGAATAATAAAGCCTGTGATGTCATCTTTTTTCTCAACTGCAGAAAATGCCTTCAGATGTAAATCAGCGTTCTGCAATCGACAATGTAGCGCGGTATTTTGTGGTAGGGCAATGCTATGGTAGATTTTTCTGACCATTTTTTTTGTAGCTTTGCAAGACGTGATATTTCCAGTTGATTTTTTCAAAATCAGCTTCGCAAGATATCTCTATGGCATTGGAATCAGCAGACTTCCGCGCGAAAATTTTACCTCTGGAAGACCAGACAGACTTTGAGGGCTTTTCATGCCTACGCTTTACTGCCATGCCTAGAAAACGATGCAGAGTAGGACAGACATGATCATTTAGGTAGATCTGCGCAGAGTATGAAGTTCTGTTGTCATTGTGGCGGATGCGCGTTTTTTTTCCACTTCTTGGTAAAAGACCTCGCTTCGCCTTAGACCTAAACTGAATTATAATGTTACTGCCGTCCGGATTTCGTGAAGGCAGCCGAAACATGTGTAGACATGTTTCTATGTCAGATTTCTGAACAGGCTCAATAGTAGCCTCACCAGTTTTCTAGAAATGTAACACTTCACGTCATTCGCATGACGCTTACTTGCAAATAGTTACTCAGTAGCCTGATTATTGGAGCAGTCGACATGAATATTTAGACATTAGCAATATGCCCCTTATTGTTGTCACGAAGCTGACCAGCCTTAATGCTGTTACCACAACAATAACTTCATAAAAAGGATATAAATAATGCATTTGAAGATTTTAATCCCGAAAATGAACAGTAATAAGACTGTTCTTGAACAGATTTTTGACAATCAAATATTCAAAGGCGGAATTTCAATCCCGTTAATTTTAAAGCTGCATATACGAATACTTGGACCCAAACTGAAGGGACTAGTCATGGGTCCAATAAAAAGGTTATAGGCATAATTATTTTTGTAAAGCAAAAAAAATACTAGTGAATGTATCATACATACCAATAAGTAATATGCGCGCTCATAAAAACTGCGCTAAAAAACAACGAGCACACATGTAGTACGAGCACACTTAACATTCGCGAGAAAAACGATTAGAAGTAAAAAAAAATAAAAAAATTCTGGTTTTAAATAGGATATTGCTTGCAGGTAAAGACAAAACTTCTCACGAGCTTCATCTCAAGAGCCGAATTATCGACAGCATAAGACCCCAACCTAAAAAATCGGTTTGTCTTTCACTGTCAAAAACTGAAAATAAAGAAATTTTAGGATTTCTTGTGCGTGATTGCCCTATTTGTAATGACAGAAACGAGAAAGTGTTAGAGGGCGGATCTGTTTATAACTTTTAATATTCAACACAAGTACTAGTAATTGCGAAGTTGCGAACAGGATTGCTTCTAGTTGAGGTGAATTATAATATTAAAGCGATACTGCACTGGGCAAAATAGTATTCACACGCGCAGCTCTTTTTCGTATTCGGAGGAGTAGAACAAAGTATGTTATATAAGCTTGGTTCCACTACGCCCATAGACAGGTGAGGTAACGGTGAAATAAGCTTAAATTTAAGGTCGCCCCCAAACTACAGCCAATCTACCGACCTGTGCGTTTGACAGTACAATAGCTTGATAATTAGTTTTTTTTAGAAAATGATATTGCTTTTGTTTTTCCTGTTAAGCTTAGCGTAAAATACAATGTTCAGATAATAAATTACCGCAATACATTGAATAGTTTGATTTTTTAGTGACACTCTAATTAAAGCGGTGTTCGGAGGATTGATTTGTAACCTGAAAGTAATATAACACGTTTTATCAATTCAGTTGTAGTTCCTTGTCGGGAAATACACTTTAAAGTAGTACATCAAAAGAGTGTAGATGAGTAGCCTAAACAAAATATGCTTGATCCTTTGTTTCATTGAACAGTAATGTTGTCCTGATTCTGTAACCTTTGTACATAGTTTATAGGTGACGGATAGCAAGCTGATCGGCGTGTAATTCTTCAAGTTTCTGGCGTTAAGATGATTCTAGCATTCTTCCAAGATTCTGGTATTCTCCCCATAAGAAGACACTTTGTAGACAGAATGGCCGGTTTTTTTTACACAATGCGTTCTTCTTTCAGCAGAGCTGATGTCACCTGGTTCTCACCAGTAGCTTTCCCTCTTTGCATTCCCCTCCAAGGCTTTACTGACTACTGTTGTTATCGATGGGATGTTGTTTGGAGTGCTCCTAGTTCTTACATCATGCTCTCAGCTGTCGAGGGCTACTGTAAAGATCTGTGAGAAACTCGTCCGCTACTTTAAATATCCTATTCATATTGGTAGTTATTTGTACCCTATATATTGTACAATAGATACGATACGACATTTAATTCAGTTGATCGTATATTAACATCCCGGGAGAACTCCAAAGCTGATCAACTGCCACCATATTGCTCCCTGAAAAGTGACATGATACCTTTAAAGGAGGATGGAAGACATGCGGCTGTAGTCTCCTCAATGCTGTTAACCACGTGCTTACATGAGGCTTTCAGAGGGCTAAAGTGCGAAGAGTTACGGATACAAATTAATGAAGAGCACCTTAGTAACCTGCGCTTGATCAATGACATAGCATTACTGAGTAGCTCAGGGGACGAATGCGAGAGAGAGTGAGAGAGATAAAGATGCAAGGAAAGGCAGGGAGGTTAACCAGACGCACATGCGGTTTGCTACCCTGCACTGGGGAAGAGATGAAGGGGAGAAAAGAGGTTGCAGAAAGATAAGAAAAAACACAAAATCACGAGCACACTCGGGGGAGCACACACAGTCTACAGGAGGTCGCTCAGGTTTGTTGACTTTAAGTAAAGTAGGAGTGCTTTAGTCGCTTTCTGCGAAACTGAGGCAAATTCCCAAGGTCCTAGAATCTTCTGCACACAAAATGGTCTGGAGTGAAGTTGATGCAAAACCATCCGGAGCTGGCATCGCTGTGTGTCGTAGCAAGCGCAGCTGCGCAGGACGTGTGCAATGGTATCTTCAGCTCCGCAGTAGTCGCATGTAGAGGTGTCTGCCATACCAATGCGAAATGAGTACACCTTTGTGAATGCAACACCCAACCAAAGGCGGCATAAGAGTGTCGCATCGGAGCGGGAAAGTTGTGATGGTAGCTTTATATTGAGCGAAGGATCCAGTTCATATAATTGACACCTTTGGAAGCTAGTAGACGACCAGAGCGTGCGTATAAGATCTCGAGCCAGCAGGTAAAGTTGTCTTGCTGCATCATTGCTTGATAGAGGAATCGGGACCACACTGGTTCCTTCATGGGCTAAGTGGGATGCATCATCGGCTAATTGATTACCGGTAATGTCTTATTTCATGTACCAATTGTTCATGATTCCTCCTACGCATGGGAGACTGCAAACTCTGAAGCGCTGCCTTCGAATCACAGAATATGACCCATTTTCCTGGACGCTCTTGAACGAGATATTGTAAAGCAGCCCTTATAGCAGCAGGCTCTGATGCCGTAGATGTAGTCATATGCGACAACCTAAATTTGATTGTTGTTGCTGCAGCCTGAATTACAGTGGCACCTGATGAGCTGCTGGACGAGATGGACCCCTCAGTGTATATCTGCATTCGGTCCAAGTACAACTCATGTAATAAAAGCAGTGTTGCTTGCTTAAATGCTACTCTGGAGTGATTGCTTTTTTTTTGATACCCGGAATTTCTAGACGTACTTGCGGCTGGTTGAGGTAGCACAAAGAACATGCCATTCTCGTAGCTGGCGTATATCCTGATGGAATGCTGTTTAGGTGCTTGGCTATGACGTCTGAAAACGTAGCACCTGGTCTTCTGGAGGGTAGAAGGGCCAAGTGGTGGTCGGGGACACGGCTAGCATGTCGAATATGCACTCTGAGGCGATCCACAACTCTATATGTCCTGACCAGATGGTCTTTGGCAAGCACGATTGTGGCATAAGTAGAAGCGCATCGGGGCAGTCCTAGGCAGATACGCAGCGCCTGACCCTGCAAACTCTCTATTGAATGAGTATTGCATTTGCAAGTGTTAGTCAGTACCAGCAAGCTGTAGCGCAATAGACCCAGAAATAGGGCCCTGTACAGCTGTAGCACGGAGGCTACAAAGATGCCCATGCTTTCCCGTACATAAATTTCATTATATGCACAATAGATAGCAGTCTCTTCTTCAAGTACGCACAATGCGGGCTCCACGAAAGACTTCTGGCGATTATTATGCCCAGGAAACGATGCGTTCATGCATATTTGACACTCTGCCCATTGATGTGAACAGGGTATGGCGTCATTGGTTTGCGTGTAAACGCCATCAACGCGCACTTCACAGTTGATATTGTTAGGCCTTGTTTCTGAAGGTAGGCTGTTTTGAGGGTTGCTGCCCGCTGTATTCGTGCACGCACCTGAGGGCGAGTAACTGCAGCACTGCAGTAGCAAATATCATCAGCGTTTATGGATAGGCACACTGACTTTGGCAAAACCTTCACCAGACATTGAGGGCAACATTGAACAATGTGGGGCTTAAAACACCTCCCTGAGGTACTCCGCAGCAGGTGTAATGTTCAGCAGTTTTACCCTTATCTGTTTGCACAAAGAAACCCCTGCCAGTTATATATTCTTTTATCCATTGAAACATTCGTCCACCAATGCCCATTGCTGCGAGAGAAGTGAGGATTGCATCGTGAGCTACATTATCATATGTACCCTTCACGTCAAGAAAGAGTGCCACTGATATACGCTTGCGACATTTTTCTTGCTTAACAAATGTCGTTAAGTCAAGGACACAGTCGATGGAGGAGCGGCCCCGACGAAAGCCCGCCATGCAGGAAGGGTATTTGGTGTATTTTTCACAGTACCACTCGAGACGAAATAGAACCATTATTTCCATCACTTTTCCGAGGCAGCTTGCGAGGGCAATAAAGCGATACGCTGTCAAGTCCAATGGTGATTTTTCCGATTTCAGAAGTGGTCTTAATCGACTTATTCTCGGGGAACACTGTCGCTGAGCAATTCATAAATACTGAATCAGACAAGAAGTGTACGGGGGTAGGTCTGAAAATTAATCTTCAGAAAACGAAAGCATTCTACAACATCTTCGCAGAAGAGCAGCGCGTCGAGATAGCAGTAAACGTGAAGTTGTATAAGAGAACGTCTACTTTGAACAGGTAGTAACCGTGGAGCTCAACCATGAGATTGAAGTAACAGAAAAATAATAATGGGGTGGAGCAAGTTCGCCAGGCATTCTCAAATGGTTATCGGTAAATTGCCACTATCCCTCAAAACGGTGGTATATAACAGCTGCGTCTTTCCGGTACCTACACACGGAGCAGCAACCTTGAGAATCATAAGGAGGGTTCAATTTAAGTTGACGACGATGCAACGAGCAATGAAAAGTAGAATGACAGGTGTAACCATAAGGGACAAGAATATAACAGCGTGTATCAGCAAAGGACTGGTTGTTAAAGGCATCATAGACGCAAGAAGAGAAAATGGTCATAGGTAGAACATGTGGCGCGAAGGAAAGATAACCACTGGTGATATTTGAGCTTCCTCCGCCAGTTCTGAAGAAAATAGAAAGCAGCATTTATATGATTTTATAGTTTTTTTGTGTATTCCAGGCCGTGTGCTGCTATATATAAGAAGACTCATCCACAGCGCACCTTTTCAAAAAAAATTATGGGAATCATAACGTTAATCAGGCCTATTTTTGTGTTCGCCAGAATAATACGGGACCTTTACACGTCAATGAATAAATATGAACTTGATAAAGTCAACGCCATGCATTTGGGTTTTGTGAATAATAAGTATCGGCTGCATGTTGTCCTCTCGAAAACTATAGTAATGCCAATGTGCCATCCTTAAAATCTTGGGCTTCGTTTGAAAGACAAAAACCGGCAGATACCACGCACTGTGGGAATAGATGTAATGTGAAGCAGCCAGCGAGGAGCAGTTCATGCCGTACATGATACGCATATCATAATTTTTATGGTAAAACCTGGTACCTGTGTTCTTCATACAGTTAAGTTACGCATTACCAATTTCAGTGTATATGAAGCGAGCAAAAGTGCCAAGATTTATTGATTGATGGATACATGGACCATTCTACTGTTTGGCTAAGTCACTCAACCAACTAAGAAATAAAAAGAAACGTCTCTACCGAAACGCTAAACGCCTGCGCACAGCCAGTGCGTGGGATAAGTATAAGCAGTGTTTAAACACCTACTGCGCAGCTTTACGTTCTGCTAAACTTAAATATTTTTCAACAGGCCTGGGCTCCCTCCTAAAAACAAACCCGAAAAATTCTGGCGTGAAATATCTCGCAATCGGGATGCTAACCACATTACCTTACATGATGAGAATCACGAACTTCTTTCTAACAACCAGTGTTGTTCTGATTTTAACTCTTTTTTTTGCCTCAATGTTTACTCGGGAAGACCAATCCACATTACCTAATGTGCCCGATTATGATTACCAGTACATAAAACCTATCAAAATTACAGCTAAAGGTATAGATGTCTGATAACTAAGCTGAAGCTGTCTAGCTCCGCTGGGGCTGATAATATTAACTCAAAAGTACTAAAAAACACAATTTTCATTACCAGCAACATTCTGTGCTATATTTTTCAACAATCTTTAGAGTCTGGGCAGACACCTGACGACTGGAAAGTTGCAAAAGTTACCCCATTGTTCAAGTCTGCAGACCAACATCTACCCCAAAATTACCGTCCAATCTCACTTACATCCATTTGCTGCAAGCTATTAGAACACATTATCGCTTCGCACATTTACAACCATCTTGAGTCTAACCAGTTCTTTTTCCGCAATCAACATGGGTTTAGGAAAGGTTGGTCATGTGAGACACAACTGCTAGAATTCACGACTGACCTTCACTCGAACATGAATAATAACCTCCAAATAGACTGCATTTTTCTTGACTTTTCGAAAGCGTTTGACCGTGTGCCTACTGCCGCCTAATCTCAAAGCTATCTGCTCTTCAATTAGACTCACTAACCTTATCATGGCTTCGATTTTTTTTTCTCTCCGGAAACAGTTCACTGTCATCAATAACGATTCGTCGTCAATATGCGATGTAACTTCCGGGGTGCCACAGAGCAGCGTGCTCGCCCCGCTGCTATTTCTTATATTTATAAACGACTTGCCTGATGGCGTCACATCATTCATACGAATATTTGCCGATGACTGCATAATCTACCACCCTATCAAAAATGTTAACGATCATTACGCCCTACAGAAAAACCTTGATGTAATTATGAAATGGTGTGAGACGTGGCAAATGGTTCTAAACGAATCAAAATGCAAAACCATCTCATTTAGCCGTAAGCATGACCCCTCCATTTTTTCATACCGTATAAATAATGACCCGCTCTCGCATGCTTCCACATACAAATATTTGGGCCTACACTTCACACAAAATCTTTCATGGTCCTCTCACATCACTAACATCTGCGCAAATGCCTCGAGATCATTGGGATACCTACGCCGTAACTTACATTCCTCCCCCGCTAACGTCCGAAAACTAGCTTACGAAACTTTTGTTCGACCTCAACTTGAATTTGCCTCACCAATCTGGTCCCCCCACCAAAATTACTTAACCAACATGATCGAGGCAGTTCAAAATAGGGCAGTCCAATTCATTTCTCGTAATTATAATTTCTGCTGCAGCGTAACACAACTTAAAATGGATTATTCACTTCAATTATTATCCACTCGCCGCAACATTTCTCTTTTATGCCTCTTTCATAAATACGTCAATAGCACTAAAATGACCAGACTTCCAATTGAACGACCCTCCTATTTATCAACTAGACTACACAACCGGCTTAGTTTCTCGCGCATGTACGGCAAAACGAACTCTTTTAACGCATCCACTTTGCCTCGTGCAATCACGTTGTGGAATGATCTTCCCAATAACTTGGTATCTGACACTAACCCTGTTTCCTTCCGCAACAAATTGGTCTTACATTTTGGTTGATAATTTCATGTTCACAGTTTCGTTCTTGTATGTATATGACATTCATAATGCTTTGCAAAAAGTTTTTTTCTAATGCGCTTATTGCCGCCTTATTTTCTGTGCTTTATTTTTCTTTACTTAGGACGAACTGTTCACACTTCCTGTAAGCGCTTTCATGATTTTCCCAGTGTATTATACCACAATCTGTGCCATTTTACTTACACGTATTTTACACTTCCTAACTGCTGCGTGCCATGAACTGCATCTTTGTAGTTTTTTGGTAACGATGGATGATGTCAATTTATACTTACTTATTTCTTGTTTATTTGTTACTCATGTCTTGAGCTTACGTTTTGGCACCTTTCGCCCTTTTACTTGTTGTACATGTCTTTGTTAGCCCCCCTTACTCAATGCCCTAACCAAGGGCCTGTAAGGTACCTGTAAATAAATAAACGTCCGGCTACCACCATGTGATTATGAGACACGCCGTAGTGGAGGGCTCCGGAAGTTTGGACCACCTCAAGTTTTACGTGCCCCCAAATAGGAGCACACTAGCCTACAGCGTTTCCGCCTTCAACAAAAATGCAGCTGCCGCAGCCGGCATTCGATCCAGCCACCTGCTGGTCAGTAGCCGAGTACATTAGCCACTAGACAACCGCGGTGAGGCCAAAACTGCCGTGAGCGCACCATGAGGAAGACACGTTAATCAGGTGGTACGAGACATGTACGCATCGATTTTTATGTCACCACCTGTTATTTACGTTCGTCATACAATGTCGCAATACCAATTTGTTTTGTATCACGTAACGAACTGGATGAAATTGAACAACGTTTTTTGAAGGTTACTGGCGTTGTACATGACATACATGTCATAATTTCTATCTTAGCACCTGCCGATTATGTTCCTCATACCATCACGTCGCCTAATACGAATTTCAGCGTATATAATTTCAGTGAAGCGGTTGCGAGCATGCCATGGGCATGGCATGCGGTTATGCTGTACATTCCATGTCATAGTATGCATATTACCCTTTCCATATATGTTTGTCAAACAGTCACGTCATTTAGTATCGTACTCGTTGTATATCGAGCTAGCCAACAGCCATGAGCCCAGGATGAGCGTGACATTCAAGTAATGCTGCGCAACACATGTCACGGTTTCCGTATTACCACCAGTCTACTGTTTGTCAAAGTCGCGTAACGCAATATTCAATTTCGTGTACATCAAGCTCAAGCGAAACAGCCACAAACATGCCATGAACATGGCGTGCAAGCATGTACAACATAACATTTCATGATTTTCATACTTCCACTTGTAATCAGGTTTGTCATACAGTCATGTCACGCTATACCAAATTTGGCGTGTATCACGTTAGGGAAATGACAGTCAGCTTGCCATATGCGTGGAAATGAAGTAAAGTTTTAAATGACAGGTCATGGTTTCCATAATAAAACTTGGCTTTTCGTTCTTCATATAATTATGTCACGAAAGAATAAATCTGGTGGTTGTAAAGCTATCAAAACTACAGTCAGTGCGCCCTGAGCATATGACATAGGATTTGTGTCGTACATACCATTCCCTTGAGAATTTTCATATTACCACTCGCCCTTTGTGTTTTTATGCAGAAACGTCCCATAATACCGATTTCAATGTACAATCTAATAATAAAACGGTCGCAGAAGCACTGCTGCCATGCTGTGTAAACCACACATGCTTCCTGACCAGTTACTTATGACTTCATTGATATGACCAGTCCTGTTCGTCTTGGAGGCATATTATACCATACTGGTTACGGTAAAAGTTTTTTTTTTACGATAAGGTCTGGAGCGCACAAAGTCTTAGATAGATTGATAGATAGATAGATAGATAGATAGATAGATAGATAGATAGATAGATAGATAGATAGATAGATAGATATGCTCAAAGTTTCCGAAGTTCGCTAATAAATGCTTCGAACATAAAAAACGCTAGGCCTGCACGGAAGGCGCAGCACAGTCACAGTGAAACCTAGAAGAGCTGCCTTTCAAAGGCTTTTCAAAACGCTCAATAAATAACTACTGCAAGAAAACGTGCTTGATACCCACTAGGGCATTTATGCAGACTGTTTGCAGTTACGGAGCCTTCGTGTTCTTCCTTCCTCGGTTTCCACTTGGAATCGCACACTGAAGAAACGTGTCTACCTCCGCATGTTCCGCACTTGACTTTTCTGTAGCAGTTCTTGACTAGATGCCTCTTGCAGTGCACCGATAACATTGCTTTCCGGCAGCCAATTAATTCAACATTTCTTCCTGGTTAATACTGCTCTCACAAACTGGAGCTGCGCGCGTTGCAGATCACGAAACAGACAGTCTTTATCCTTCGCTTTCTACGAAGACTGCGAGCCCGCCGCTATTGGTAGAGTAGTGTTCAAGTTCCTTTTCTCTTCAGCTTGACGGGTGCCTTTCTTTCCTTTAAATTTATGGGCTTCGCTTCTTTCGCAGCTTTCAACTTCCGCGCGAGGATACTTCAGGAGTTTTTGCAATTTTTTCTTTGCTGTGGCTGTCGATCATGAGTCATGCTGTTGTTCCGAGCCTGCATTGTCTGTCGGGGACGGTGGTGACCTTAAGTTGGCTTCTTTCTGGTAATAACCAACGACAATGCTTGGTGGCAATGCCTTCACCAAAATATCCGTCATCATAGTTGCACACTGGTAGGACTGACGATTAATACTTTCAGACATTTGACGTGGCACTGCACATAATCCAACAGCTTTCGAAGACTGTAAACGTCTTCCGAAGAATCAACTGTTGGTAGAGAGCGCAGTCGGCATAGATGGTCCTGTACAATACGCCAGTTATCTCCGCAATGACTTCTCGAAATCTCGATGGCATCGTCATAGCAATCGGCCGTCGCTTGCAGCCCAGAAGTCACGGCGGCTGCGTCCACTTTCAGAAGAGTCTTTAGATATTGAAACTTTTCTCCTTTTGACAGCTTTATAATAAACGGTTTTGGGTAGTAGACTGGCATTCGCTATGCTATTTTTTGTCATTCTTCTGAGAAGCGTGGTATCCGCTGAACACTTGCAAAGAATTTTGTGCCAATCATTTATACAGCGGCTGACGACGATGAGGAATTATGGCTGAAGTGGGTATGCGCCACAGTTATTAGGGGAACAAGACCGTATTACCACTTGACTTTTGTAATGGGTTTGAACATTGAACGGCCCACTCGTTTCGTATTCGCATTGGGCGATGACTGGTTGTTCTTTCGCTGTTTCAAAACGCTTTACACGTCGTATTCACAAGATTGCTGTCCCGACATCAAGCTTGCCTATAAGCCAAGTTTGCCAGCAAGTCCCAAGCACTGGCGTATTTTAGTGGTATAATACTGGGCGGGCACTCAGCAGACCATGGCTTTAGCCTCGCTGTGTGATTGGTGCTGGATTATTTTTCTAAATTCGTGCAATGTGGTTACGGACACCAGCAATGGTGGACAATGCGCGTGACCCAAGTTGTGAAAGTCCTTTGACTCTTTCGGGTAGTCCTCACGTGCTATGCATACACTTCCATAGAATACTCTTCTGACTCACAAGAGAGTGAACATGCCTTTTTAATGATGGTCGTCTGCGTGGTACGTCAATACTACTCAAAAGGAGTCACACGTACTCATTTTTTTCAGTGTATCAGTTTCATGTTGTAAAAGTTTTACTGCATAAAGTGGAAGGTGTGAAATCAACAGCTTCCGATAATCTGTAAGGAATTTAAAGTAGAAATGCGCAAGATTCCTGGACGTACATTAGAAAAATGTTATGATTCTGGTGTTATTTTCACCGCGGAATGAGTTTTGGTTCGCCAGTAAAAGTTACCTGCACAGATAACTATAAGAAACACACCAGTGTCACAACGCTTTGAAAACAAAATCATGCATAATATAATAGAGGGTGAAAGAATAGTGGGTTTGCATATTAAGAAGACCTTGAGATCCTAATGTGGACATAATGTGCACATAATGCGTCATTAAATTCACACGAGGCGTGCAAAGACTAATGTACTTGAGCATTACATGCACATTAGACTCTCAAATGACGTTGCGGATAAATACTTTCGATGAGAGTATTAGTGTCACAACAGAACAAGAACCGAAAACGAAAAACGAAAAAAAAAGTTATTTTTGACCAGAACGAAAACGTAACCGTAACGTTATTATTATTTTATTCCTGAGTAAAAACAAAAATATTTTTACTATTTTTTTATTTACGGGAACACCAGGCGAAATTGAAAAACCGAACTCATGCAACATGTGAATCAAGGCATAATTCAGGGTACAAATCAGTGCGCATCTCGGACAGATATCCCAAAGTAAAGATGTTGAAATATTGCTCAAAACTAAAAAAAAGTCGCAACCAGAGGTGTTTGTATCATCACGATTGGGTTTTCGTGTGCCCCTCACACAGGCTGTCGTGGAGAAGACATTATTGGTGCTGCAGTTCTTGATTAGAACAGTGGTCGTGCATATGAGATGACGGGCTTTTTCTGAGATCATGCTCGCATTAATGACACAAAGCATTGAGCCTGCTCTACAAATTTCCGAGTTGCTCGAAAGAAAATTAACCACTATTATTACCTCATCAAAAATATAGATCGAGAATGCACTACAGAATCAGTGTAGAAGCTACATAACAGAAAATACCGCTGAGCTAGCTTCGGCGAAACCAGAAGATGCCGTCAAAAACGAAGAAAGCTGTAGTTGGTACCCAATTGCATTTGACAAATGAGCCAGGGTCGGCTGACATCTCATGCTGAATTCTGGACAAGGAGCCACGCACTCCAAGAAATACGAATGTGTTGACATTTCGGGACGAGCGCAAAGAGATGCCGCCAGAGCTATACATCTAGACAGAACTTGTCCTTGGTGTGCCAACCACACAACTCAGTGTGGAGAGGGCGTTTTGGGCATCGAAATTTATTTTGTCAGCGCAGCAGTCTCGCTTTTAGGGACTAAAACTGTATGACCTGCTGCTTCTGATATCACGTGCACCCTCTTTAAGAAAATTTGATATTCAAACTTTAGAAAAAATAAATATTCAGTCTTTCTTCTAGGGTTGCTTCGAAATCGTTTGCGGCTTCCATCATTATCATATCGTGGCTTTCTGACGTAAAACCCAACAGCTATTATTATATTTTTGTTTGTTAGATTATTATTATTTTTCGTTGCGAAACAGAAACAAACAAAACTTTTTGTCTGTGGAATCAAAAGAAAACAGGAAAAAAACGTTTTGTTCCGACCACATGGACAGCACTACTAAGACATTTAGTTGCGGTTCCTAATGTCAAGGGACAACATATGAAGCAAAACCCCACCGCGGTGGTCTACTGGCTAAGGTACTCGGTTACTGACCCGCACGTGGTGCGATTGAATCCCAGCTGTGGCGGCTGCATTTTCGATGGTGCAAAAATGCTGTAGAATCGTGTGCTCAGATTTGGATGCACGGTAACAAACCCCAGGTGGTCGAAATTTCGTCTCTTACAATCATATGGTTGTTTTAGGAAGTTGAACCCCACATATCCCTCAATCATATGAAGCAAACACACATGGGAAAAGTTTTTTTCTCACACATGTACACTGTACTATTATGCAGTTACAAGTTAAGTGTTCATTTAATCAAGAAACTGTGTTCCTCTACACTCCTAAATAGTGTTCTCACTCGGAAAAGCAAAACTAATAATGATGCACGATAACCTACACCCGCAGCTGCATTACTTCAAAAATATTTTGAGGAAGTATTGACATGACTTTGGGGCACCCCAAAGAAAGCTTTTTCATTTGCATGATGTGCACCATCTCCGTCCTTCACACACCGGAGCCACAAAAAACGCATAAAATATATAACAATGCTTTTACCGCCAGCGATAGCATCTGCTGGCTATGGCCGGCTGAATCAAAATGGACTGTTTATCAAGACAACACAGTTCAGTGAATTTTTGAAGTTTGCCATATACATGCAGCCTATATCTCACAAGTCACTGGAGGGAAATTTAATACGCATGATTTACATAAACCGCACGGGAAAATAACAGGAAAAACAAAGCTGTTGCTTCTATATTTCACAGGTGGCAGTTTCAACGTGATGTGAGACTTGTGTTGACACGTCACTGTGAAACCGCTTCCTCCATAGTGAAACCACAAGTGTGTTATTTTTTCTTATGGTGGTGGTAATAAAATGTCTTCAGTGCTTTCTTAAGCATTCTCTGCACCTCTGGTGTAAAAAGCAACAACCTGAAAATATTTATATTTTGTGTCAGTACACCTTTAAACATGAAATACTTGATGAATGTTCAGAACAAAAAAAATCTTTTGGCTGAATTTCACAACATTATAGGTTGTTTCAGTTTTGCAAACAGCGGCCATGCATGCAAATCCCTAATGTCTTCTAGCATCACATTCACATTGTAGACTTAAATGACAATGCACTGGAGGGCTTATGGTGATAAATCTATTTTGAATCTTAGTTACGGTTGCTAATGTGAAGTCACATCACATGAAATAAACACAAACAAATCTGAAGCATTTGCATCTCACATTTAGATCATAGTTGTCTAGAGCTACATGTAGGTGTTTTGTTAAACCTATAAAAGCATTTCTCTGCACTTAAACATTGTTTTTGTACAAAAAAGTAAACTACTAATACGTGTTTAACTATATATGTCTGATTGGAAAAAGTTCACATTCTTCACAAGAAAAAATAAAGAAATTACCATGCAACACATAATACTTTGTTGCACAAGATATGTGAACAAAATGAACTCACACACACAGCCCTGATTATTTCAACACTAATTCCTGTGAACGGGAAACGAGGTGCAATTACACTAATCATATATTTATCACGCGTACAAAAACCGAACATTGCCACAACATTTTCTGTTATTTTACATTTCGCGCTTTATCAAGTATAGCCGTAGAGAGAACTGTTTGATAGCACAAATACCTTACCAAGAGGCAAGGCACACTTGAAGTTCCTGCTGTGACAGCAGCGCCAGAACGCGTAGTGTAATGAGAGAAAGGAGCAAAATTGGGTAGGCGGGATAAACATCAGCTGTGATGTTGAATTTTTTAACAAGAAGCAAAAGTGTCTGTGTTCTGCAAGTTTCCAAGTGCGCATATGCTTTACACGACAAATGATGAGCCACGAAGCGTTTTTTGTGTCTTTTTATTCTGCAGGCGCTTTCCTTTGCAGCGCTATACGCTGACGTCGGTGAAACTGGTCAGATAAGTGAGATATAGACAGCGCCTTTAGGCCAGCGCGCCGTGCCGATAACAGTAACATCACAAACGTGACTGATGGATTACCAGTTAAATTATCACGAAGCAGTATTCCACGAGATCCTCCACAAAAGTAAGATCTTCTATATTTTTTAAATATAAAGCAGCAATTTCTTTACTGTACAGAGGCTAGGCATTTATCGAATGGCATTCAGTGGTAAACCACAATGGCGACAGTCAAGACTGAGCACAAACTCACACGAGTGGTGTTCTCAGAGAAGGGAGCCGAAGAGAACGACCCCCTAGAAGTCGATGAAGAGGACGACCAAATAGAGTTTCAAGGTTCCACTACAACTACCGAGATATGAAAGTGAGCTGCCTGGTGACCTACCAACTTGTCACTATGTGCTTGTCAGAGGAGGCCCTGAGGCACTCATGTTGGCAATGTTTGAACCTCGACAGTGCAGGTCGAAAAAGTATTCGATGGTTTCAATGAGGTAGTTAACCAGACCGTGTGTTTCATGGTGCAGTAGATGCTTTTCGAAAGTTTGGGCGGGTGTTATGAATGAAATGAGCTTAGTTCGTAGCAGGGATTTAGAGACGGACGGGAGCTCCAGAGAGCAATGGGTGTGACGTAGTGGTGCCTCTGCGAACACCCCTATGATGCTCTTGTTCATACACAGTAAATGCCTTGGCATGTATTAAGACGATCGAGACCAGGGACTGCTTCGAATGAATACGGTTTATTAGAAGAAGTGAAGTAGCGCGCGCTCGCTCCAGGCAGCAGTCTTCTTCTTCTTCCGGCGTTCGATGATGATATTTTATAGGCTCCCGCCCGCCCAAGTTGAAATGTGATAAGCTCTCGCGGGCTATTGGAAACAACCTTCCATTGGCTATACGTGGTTCACCGATCTTCTAAGAAGCTCTTTTTGCCAGTGCGAAGGAGACATCATCATCATCATCATCATCATCAGCCTGACTACGTCCACTGCAGGACAAAGGCCTCTCCCATGTTCCGCCAGTTAACCCGGTCCTGTGCTTGCTGCTGCCAATTTATACCCGCAAACTTCTTAATCTCATCTGCCCACCTAACCTTCTGTCTCCCCCTAACCCGCTTCCCTTCTCTGGGAATCCAGTCAGTTACCCTTAAAGACCAGCGGTTATCCTGTCTACGCGCTACATGCCCGGCCCATGTCCATTTCTTCTTCTTGATTTCAGCTATGATATCCTTAACCCCCGTTTGTTCCCTAATCCACTCTGCTCTCTTCTTGTCTCTTAAGGTTACACCTACCATTTTCCTCTCCATTGCTCGCTGCGTCGTCCTCAATTTAAGCTGAACCCTCTTTGTAAGTCTCCAGGTTTCTGCTCCGTAGCTAAGTACTGGCAAGATACAGCTGTTATATACCTTCCTCTTGAGGGATAGTGGCAAACTACCTGTTATAATTTGAGAGTGCTTGCCAAATGTGCTCCACCCCATTCTTATTCTTCTAGTTACTTCAGTCTCGTGGTTCGGCTCTGCGGTTATTACCTGCCCTAAGTAGACATAGTCTTTTACAACTTCAAGTGCACTATTACCTATCTCGAAGCGCTGCTCCTTGCCGAGGTTGTTGTACATTACTTTCGTTTTCTGCAGATTAATTTTAAGACCCACCTTTCTGCTCTCCTTGTCTAGCTCCGTAATCATGAGTTGCAATTCGTCCCCCGAGTTACTCAGCAATGCAATGTCATCGGCGAAGCGCAGGTTACTAAAATATTCTCCATTGACTCTTATCCCTAACTGTTCCAATTCTAGGCTTCTGAAAACCTCCTGTAAGCACGCGGTAAATAGCATTGGGGAAATTGTGTCCCCCTGCCTTACACCCTTCTTGATTGGTATTCTGTTGCTTTCTTTATGAAGCACTATGGTAGCAGTTGATCCCCTGTAGATTTCTTCCAGAATGTTTATATATACTTCATCTACGCCCTGATTCCGCAGTGTTTGCATGACGGCTGATATTTCTACTGAATCAAACGCTTTCTCGTAATCTATGAAGGCTATGTATAGGGGTTGGTTATACTCTGAGCATTTCTCTATTACCTGATTGATAGTATGAATGTGGTCAATTGTTGAGTAGCCTGTTCGAAATCCTGCTTGTTCCTTTGGTTGATTGAATTCTAATGTTTTCTTTACTCTGTTAGCAATTACCTTTGTAAATAGCTTGTATACTACAGAGAGCAAGCTGATCGGCCTGTAATTCTTCAAGTCCTTGTCATCTCCTTTCTTATGTATTAAGATGATGTTAGCGTTCTTCCAAGACTCTGGTACTCTTCCCGTCAGGAGACACCTCGTAAACAGGGTGGCTAGTTTTTCTAACACAATCTGTCCTCCATCTTTCAGCAGATCTGATGTTACCTGATCCTCACCAGCAGCTTTGCCCCTTTGCATGCTCTCCAAAGCTTTCCTGACTTCTTCTATCATTACTGGTGGGGTGTAATCTGGGTTACTGCTAGTTCTTATAGTATTAAGGCCGTGGTTGTCACGGCTACTGTACAGATCTCTGTAAAACTCCTCTGCTATTTTAACTATCCTATCCATATTGGTAGTTATTTTGCCTTCTTTGTCCCTTAGTGCATACATCCGACTTTTGCCTATCCCAAGTTTCCTCTTCAATGCTTTGACACTTCCTCCGTTTTTCAGAGCGTGTTCAATTCTCTCCCTGTTATACCTTCTTACATCGCATACCTTACGTCTATTAATCAACTTCGAAAGCTCTGCCAGTTCTATTTTGTCTGTTGTACTTGACACTTTCATGATTTGACGCTTCTTAATTAGGTTCTTCGTTTCCTGGGAAAGCTTGCCAGTGTCTTGTCTAACTACCCTGCCTCCAACTTCCACTGCACACTCCGTAATGATACTCGTTAGATTATCATTCATTGTATCTACGCTAAGGTTCGTTTCCTCACTAAGAGCCGAGTACCTGTTCTGCAGCGACACTCTGAATTCCTGTACTTTCCCTCTCAGTGCTAGCTGATTGATTGGCTTCTTGCGTATCAGTTTCTGTCGTTCCTTCTTCAAGTCTAGGCGAATTCGAGACCGTACTATTCTATGGTCACTGCATCGTACCTTGCCAATCACTTCCACATCATGCACGATTCCAGGTTGTGCACTCATTATAAAGTCTATTTCGTTCTTATTTTCGCCATTAGGGCTCCTCCATGTCCACTTGCGGTTTTCTCGTTTTCGGTAGAAGGTATTCAAAATCCGTAAATTATTGCGTTCTGCGAATTCTACTAGTAGCTCTCCTCTGGCGTTTCTAGTACCGATGCCATAATCTCCTACTGCCTGGTCTCCAGCCTGCTTCTTCCCTACCTTTGCATTAAAGTCGCCGATCACTATAGTATACTGTGTTTTTACCTTACTCATTGCCGATTCCACGTCTTCATAGAAGCTTTCAACTGAAGCGTCATCATGGCTGGATGTAGGCGCGTAAGCCTGTACTACCTTCATCTTGTATCTGTTATTCAGTTTAATTACGATACCTACCACCCTTTCATTAATGCTATAGTATTCCTCTATGTTGCCAGCTATGTTTCTGTGAATTAGGAACCCCACTCCCAGTTCTCTTCTGTCTGCCAAGCCCCTGTAGCAAAGGACGTGCCCATTCTGTAGCACCGTATAGGCCTCATCTGTCCTCCTAACCTCACTGAGCCCTATTATATCCCATTTAACACCCTCTAGCTCCTCGAATAGTACAGCTAGACTTCCCTCAGTAGATAAGGTTCTAGCATTAAACGTTGCCAAGTTCAGGTTCCAATGGCGGCCTGTCCGGATCCAGAGATTCTTAGCACCCTCTGCTGCGTTGCAGATCTGACCGCCGCCATGGTCAGTTGCTTCGCAGCTGCTGGGGACTGAGGGCCGTGAGTTATTTGACGTAAGCATGTGGGAGGTAGTGGCCAGATACTGCACCAGGGTGGCCAATCCTTCTCTGGTGAGGGAGTGCGTTCTCGGCGGTGTTTGCCGGTGAGGCCGCACCCCAGGCCTCTTAATGCAGTTCCATCAACACGCGGATTTTTTTTTTTTTAATCCGGTTGAGAACTGCGCGGTACCGGGATTTGAACCGCGGACCTCTTGCATGCGAGGCGGATGCTCTAACCACTACGCCATCGCCGCATCTACGAAGGAGACAAGCTCTTGTTATTCCGTCTCGCCCAGGGTAGAGTTTTTCAATCCGGCACATTTCCCAAAATGTTCTTGGAGCCTTGTCCTCAACCAAGACGATGTCACCCTGTGACAGTGGTTTTGCTTGCCGTGTCTTGGCTTTGACCGTAGCTCCTATTTCCTTGATATATTCTTGATGCCATCTTTTCCACCAAGCGCGCACGAGTTTGCATCTGCGTCGCCATGCGTCTTCAATGTCACCGTTGTAAAGTCCTGTTTGTCCGTCTTGAAGCTGTCGCCGTCCACCTATGATGTCTGCTGGCGTTGGTGGCATTGGCTCGTCAGATTCTCCATATACGTAAGTCAATGGTCGATTGTTGAGTGTTCCTTCAGCTTCTGCTACAATAGTGCGTAGCTCCTCTACCGAAGCTGCGCTTTTCAATACTAGTTTTCGCATCGACGTCTTCAAGCTTCTTATGAGGCGCTCGTGAAATCCTCCCCACCATGGCGCGCACTCGGCTATCGTTTTCCAGTAATTCTTTGTAATTCTTTGTAATTCTTTAAGACCTCGTTTTTAATTGTTTCGAGCATTCTGTTGATTTCCTTTCCAGCTTTTATAAATGTTCTGGCGTTGTCCGAGTATATTACTGCTGGTATTCCCCGTCGAGCTGTAAATCGTCGGAATGCTTGTAGAAAACTTGACGATGACAAATCGTTGGTAACTTCCAAGTGTATTCCTCTTGTTACCGCGCAGGTGAATATCAGTACATATTGCTTCACAACCTGGTACTTGTCCTTCGCGTTAAGAGGTCCTGTGAAGTCAACTCCCGTAACTTTGAATGGCTCTGCTTCAGTGACTCGGTCTGCCGGAAGTGGAGGTATGTCTTGAGTCGCCGGTCTGGAGTTATGCCTCTTGCAGACGACACATTTGTTTAGAACTCTTTTCACTGCTTACCTACCCTGCAATATCCAGAACTTAGTTCGAAGTTGCGCTAGCGTCACTTGAACTCCTCCGCGTGATACCATTTTATTCACGTGACGTAATAGCAGTTCCGTAAAATGCTCAACCTTTGGAATTACTATTACGTGCTTGTTGAATTCTTGGCTGCATTGCAATCGTCCTTTCTGTCTGATGATTCCATCGTCATCAAGGTAGACTTCGTGTCCATTAATTTCAAATGATCGATTGTTTGAATAGGCCTCACCCTTTGTTTGTCTCAATGATATTTGGGTGTGTCTTATCCAGTATTTCTCTGCATTTGTTACCTCTTTTCCTGTCAACGGCCGTTTGTGATTTTCCTTTCTTGTGTTGTTTATGAATCTGAACACCCATGCTGTCACTCTTATAAGCCGTCCGTATGATGAATACCTTTCAATTTCCAAGATTGGCGCAATTTCGGCTCTTCCCATGCATTGGTGACATTGTGTTTTATGCTGGCCTTCCACGTCTGTATTTGTGCCAATTATGCTTACTAAGTTCTTTTCCAGTGATGTTATCCATTCGGAACCGTTCCACCATAACTTTGACGTTATCAGTGTTTTTGCGCTTATTCCTCGTGTAAGTAGGTCAGCAGGGTTGTCGTCACTTTGAACGAATGACCAGCTTGCTTGAAGTGTTTTTTCTCTAACTTCTGCGATTCTGTTGTCAACAAAGTGATCTCTTTTGCTTGTTCCCTTGATATAGTGTAGCACAATCATCGAGTCCGTCCAGCAGTGTATTTCTTGAAAACTTTCGTTGAAGTGACCTTTGATGTACTCGCATAATCTTGATGCTACCACCGCTGCCATAAGTTCAAGTCACACCAATGTCACCTCTTTAATTCGAGCTACGCGGCTTTTTGCTGTTACCAGCCCTGATTCTTTGCTTCCAACGTGGTATACTGCTATAAAGTATGCTGCCGCTCCGTATGCTAATGGGCTCGCGTCGGCAAATACATGCAGCTTGTATGCTTGTACTGGTTGATTCTTGCTTGCGTAGCATCGTGGGATTTCTCGAACTCGAAAGTCCTCCGCTTCAGACATAAGGTTCTTCCATTTGTCGCATTCATCTTTAGGGAGCTGGTCGTCCCACGTGACGTTCGTTTTCCCCAGTCTCTGCAGTCCTATTTTCGCGCGTACTGTGAATGGCGACAACGAACCGAGTGGGTCAAATATCTTCGCTGTGGCTTGTAACACAGCTCTTTTTGTCAAGTACGTTGTGTCTGTTAATAAATTTCACTTTTTCATACGGAAGCAAATCATGTCATTTGAGTGTTTCCATATCAAGCCCAGAAGCATTGTAAATCCTCTAGCCCCACCGCGGTGGTCTAGTGGCTAAGGTACTCGGCTGCTGACCCGCAGGGCGTGGGTTCGAATCCCGGCTGCGGCGGCTGCATTTCCGATGGAGGCGGAAATGTTGTAGGCCCTTGTGCTCAGATTTGGGTGAACGTTAAAGAACCCCAGGTGGTCTAAATTTCCGGAGCCCTCCGCTACGGCGTCTCTCATAATCATATAGTGGTTTTGGGACGGTAAACCCCACATATCAATCATTGTAAATCCTCTAGATCGAATATCTGTGTGAGTATCGTCCCTTTCGTTTTCATCAATTATTTTGTTTAATCGCTCTTTAGTGGATGTCAATTTTCTCTAATTCATCGCTTTCTCTCTGAACACTTGCTTTGCCTCTTTGTACAACTTGACTGCTTCATCAAGCATTGCTGTTCCCAAAATGACATCATCCACGTAGATCGCTTTCTGCAGTGTCCTTGTCATATCAGGGAACTGGTCTTCCACTTGTTTCAAATGGTGTTTAAATGTAGCTGCCAGTATATACGTACTTAGTGTTGTTCCGAACGTTACTCTTGTCATGCGCCATGTTTGCACTTCATTCATTAACCTTCCTTCAGCGTCATGCTACCACCACAGAAATCTCATTGCATCTCTATCCTCTTCATGTATAGAGATTTGCAGAAATGCCTTTTCAACATCTCCAACAAATACCACCTTTTCTTTTCGAAAATAATTAGCAGCGATAGCATGTCCTCATTCAAATTGGGTCCTGCCTCTAGGTTCTCGTTTAGAGACATGCCTTTTCGAGAATGTGATGAGGCGTCAAACACCACTCGAACCTGTGTTGTGGCTCGGTCCTCTCTAATGATCGCATGATGTGGCATGTAGTAGCAAAGTGCATTTGGCTGTTCTGATGGCTCTTGGACCTCCTCTGTGACTCCTAATGCCATATACTCTGATATAGCTTTGTCGTAGCGATACAGCATGTCTTCATTTTTTTGCAGCCTTTTAGTTAGTTGCTGTGGTCTTTTTATCGCATTTTTCTTGTTGCTTTCCAAGTTTACGTTCTGTATCTATGGCAAGCTGACTTATAGCGACCGTTTTGTTGTACAATCTTGCGCTCGAATTCTTTGACCACCTCATTTCCGGTGTTATCCAAACTATTTCTTGTGATCCCCATTGACTCCAGGCTCCAGAAGTTCTGTAGCTCTTGCTGGAGGTCTGTCTCCGCAGCTTCAACCTTCAGAACCATGACTGCTTGATTATGTGTTAGTTTTGTCTTGCTTTTCTCTGACGGCCCTTGCGGTACCCATCCAAGTGTAGCTTCTACAGCCATCAGTCTGTTTCGATTCTTTGAGTTCTACCAGTAAAGAATTCCCAATAATAGTCTGAGCCGATCAGTAGTTCTACAGATTTTGTTGCAGTCATCTTGGTCCTGTGATCAGCCACTTGCATATTTAGCTGTTTCATTTTCTCGCTGAGTTTCTTAGTTGGAGTGGGTATACAACTGTGCGAGATAACGTCGACCTATAACGCTTCAATCACTGTTGTCGTGCTTGTTTCTTGTGATCTTACAGTCACTTGCACCACGTTCATTAGTTTGACCTTTTCGTCTCCTCCAAATGAACCAATCATCAGCCTTTCCTGTCGCAACACCTTCGCACCTATTTCTTTCACTAATCCCGCTTCAATAAATGAACGTTGACTTCCACTGTCTAATAACAAACGGCTATGTCGGCCACATGTTTCTTCTTCTACGCACGCTACAGTCGTCTGCAAAAGCACATACTTGTGGTTGATATTTTCGGTTGCTTGTAGCGTAGACGTCGTCGCTTCGGCTTGCGCTGTTGATACCAGCTCTACCTTTGTTTTCTGCATCACCGTTCTACATACTGATGTGGCATGTCGTCCCTTGCATCGCTTGCATTTTACTTGGGCCTTGCAAATGCATGGAGTGTGGTTTGGTTGCGTGCATCTGAAGCATGCTCTATTTTCAGTAAGCATAGCTTTCTTTTCATCCATTGGAATGCTCCTACGACAGTTTTCGGTTGCGTGGGTTTTCTGCTTGCAGAATAAGCACATTCTGTCCGCTGAGCTATAGAAGCTTGAAGTTGTGCGCATCTGTCCGTGGTTCTCTCTTGGTTTTTCAGTTATCCTCTCTTGTTCACGTTGTGTTTCTTCACGAAAAGCCGCTTGCTCTCTTAAGAATAACATAAGCTTGTCCAGCGTTTCCTCGCACGCTTTTCCCGTTGCGTTGTTTTGCTCGCCATTCTCTGAAGCTGAGCTGTTTCTCATAGCCTCTTTTGACTTGAACTGCACTGATAATTCTGGTGGAATTGCTTTTTTCAATACCGGTAACAACATCGGCGCATAGCTCTCGGTTTTCACTTTTAGTGACTTGAGTGCCAACATGTTAACTTGCACTCTCTGTACTAGCCTATTTAAGTCATCGGTATCTTGAACAGACCTCACTTTCTCCAAACTCAATAGCTCATTCATGTGCATTTCAATGGAATGTTCTCGATTTCCGAACATTTTTGCAGTATTTGGATTGCGTTATCATAATTTTCCTCTGCTGAGTACTGAAGACCTTCAATAGCAGCCGCAGCTTTTCCGGTTAGTGATGCTAACAATTAAGTGAACTTCTGTCCCTTGCTCATGTTTGGTCTCAGGTGAACTGCCGACTTGTACTGAGACCAAAAGCGGTTCCACTCCAAAGTTTTTACCCCAAACTATCATCTCAAGCTTTGGCAGCTTAACTTGATCCGTTGCTTCTTGTCCTGTACTTGAGGGCGTCAACTGCCTTGTCCTATCGCTTGAATCCGATTGTTCAGGCTGTCGAAGTCTGATTTCTATCGCAGATAAGATCGTCGTTAATTTCATGTCCTACTCTATGACGCTTTCGAATTCAGCTTCGGCATTGTCTTCTGTTAGAAACTTTTCCATTTGCTCGTTCGCGCTCTCGAGACTGTCGCTTATTGCTTTAATCTGCGCCTGCGTTGTAAGCAGCTGCTCCCGGTTAGCTCCCTCATTAATTTGCTGCTCAGCTGCGTTAAGCAGTCGCGTGATCTGGGAGCGAAGCGCTTTCCTTTTCTTCGTTATCACTTCTTTGCTCGTTTTGGGACGTTAAACCCCACATATCAATCAATTGCTCGTATTAAGGCGGTTAACAATGACTCCTTACTTTTCAATCGTTCGTTCTGATGCTCGTACTGTCCACCGTGGTCTCGTCGCTCAATCCAGGTCAATCCTCTGCTCCTCCGCCGTTTTGTTCTCTGCTGCTCTGTGGCAGGTTGCCCTTTCTTGCTGGTGAGGAGGTAGTATCCTGGTTCACGGCGCCATTATTAAGACGATAGAGACCAGGGACTGCTTCGAACGAATACGGTTTATTAGAAGAAGTGAAGTAGCGCGCGCTCGCTCCAGGCAGCAGTCTTCTTCTTCTTCCGGCGTTTGATGATGATATTTTATAGCATGTTCGCGATTCTTTTCAACAAGTGTGGCGTGGCAGAAATCGGTGAACACTCAGATGTTTACGAATTTTACACAATCGTGACGACGGCTGTGCGTGACGGGTACCTGCCATATAATAAGAAGCCAGGTAAAAAACCAGTTGTGTACTGTGCGGTGGTACTACAGAAGTAGGTGATGAAGCCCTGATTGGTATCCAATTTGTGTGATCTGCGACAATCTACATAAAGAGCATATGGTCAAGCTTACATTTAAACTCTTCCGTAAAACACTCGTATGCAGGTGGTAAGTGGCAGATTGGTTTCAACGACTTCCAACATAAAAAATGGCCTCATCCGCTGAGCAACACCTGAGGCGAACCATGATGTATGAACCGGTGGAGCAGGAAGGAGGCAACATTGTCAAGTATAGCCGCTGGGAGGGCAACCTATAGACAAAGTTCCAAAGCTTGCCCACAACTGCAATACCTCTATCATTAGGCTGACAACTGATTTGTTCTTTAACATAATATTTATATTGTTGGATGCCATTATGCAGATGCTGTGGAAGTTTTACACTGCCTGTGTCATACCTGTACTGCGCCATGTGCTTTAAAATACATTGAACTTCGTATTTAACTTTATTGGAACCAAACTGCTCTGCACATAAATGTTTCTTCAAAAAATGTAACCCATGACAGCTTCAAGTTAAGAAGTCTTGACTATGTGGCTTGTTGGTGATGCTGTTTTCATCAAATATGTTTTCATAAAATGGGAAGTTTGCCAAAATATGTGTGCAAGGACATAACCATGTACTGTGTAAACGCCTTTGCTCCTTTTCGTTCTCTACTTCTGTAGTTTTTTCATTATCTGTAAGGATTCGTTATGCCAGCAGACATACAGTCTACCAAAAGTACCCTTCCTAGCCTGATTGCAGTTGTGGCGCCTTTACCCACACCGCAAACTGTGTTGACTTATCGTGGATTGGGCCAAGAGGGATGCCAGCCTTCACGTAGCTGTTGTACTTAAGGTATAAAGTGAAATGCCTCTATTTTGACACTTATAAAACACAGCACAAAAAGTCCTGTTAATCTGCAAGGTGGCGAGGAATCAACTAATTGCTGTTTATAATATTCTGCTACCATATGTTCTAGCAAAAGTTTGCCCACTTTTTCATATTGCACCTTATCGCTTCAGATATAGCAATGGTGCCCCATGAAACCTTACGAACTGTAGTACAGAAACCGTATAGAGTTGTTCTTCTATAAACTCGCATAAGCTTGTCAACCTTTGTGACTGCTTCACCGAATTTCAACAGCCTAGCGCTTTTCGTTATTGCGAATTTCAATACAACTGTGTGTAAACTTAAAAATTTTGTCCATGCACAACTTTTTATACACTTTTATCGATCAGATGAATCACAGTATATTTGTTGAAATCTTAAGAAAGTGACTATTGGCCATAGCAATCATTGAGGAGCTGCAATCTTAAGGCTCGCAGAGCTGATAATTGAAAAGAAGCGTGCACATACTCATTTGAGAGTGCAGAAAGCGTCACTTGGAACAGTGTAGCTGACAAGCATAGAAATAGTAATGTTCTTGTAAAAGTCTTACAAGCAGTACTATAAAGCTTTGAATTGTTCGAAAGAGAAGAAAAATTACAGTTTACGGTAACACAAAAGATAGTGCACTGGTCATGTTTACGAAAAACGCACAGCAAGAAATGCACACAATTCAATAACGTAAACAAAAATGCCAAGTTACAAGAACTTGCTTCCGAAAGAGTGCTAAAAATATATCCAAGAAAAATCCTAACACATGAAAAAAATTGAAATTGGGCCACAGGTAATGACAGAATTTTGAACAGTGTATTCTTCGCACAACGAAATAAAATAGAGTTGTACGACACTGAAAAGCATAACTTATGACATGTAAAGATGGACATAATTGTTGTGATGAAAGCTGCAGCCAGACATTGCGTGAATTCATTTCGATCTGTTTGTGCCTAGTGCTTTTAGGAGGCGAATTTCACAGGCTGAAGTTTCCTGGTAGAGCCAGGAAGTCTGATGCTCCAGTAATTAGTAATTTCATAGGTACAAAAAAAACTAGTCAGCCTCCCTGCCTTTCTTATATTCCTTCTTCTCTAAATCATTACAAAGTTGTGAGGGGCAAAATATGCATTCGAGTGACAAATTTGGTTTCCTTCGAAGATTATGCATTCGAGTAACAAATTTGGCTTCATTCGATGATTGCATTTGCAGGGTCTGTCCAGACAGTGAGACTGAATATACAGAAAGAGTTTGTAACCCTCACACATCAACTAATTAGTTGTCGAAATTACGCCCCTTCTGGGCCAACATCGTTTCCACGACTCACAATCAATGGGGACTCTCCTGAACACAGACGTTGAAATGATTTACGGCTCTCTAGTTACGGCCTTTCGAACGGCCCGGACCAATCCATGGTGTTGTCCTGTCGTGGCCTTTTTAAGTTGGGGTAACAAGAGCAAATCTGGAGGAGCAACATTCCGGCTACAGGATGGCTGGGAAAACTGTGCGATGCCATATTTAGTCAGGAAGTCCACTACAAAAGCTGTATATCTCGGGCCATTGTCATGATGGTGCCTCCATAATCCAGCAATTTCTGGACTGACGCCAACAACCCGTTTGTTTTAGTACTTTAGGTGCTTGGGCGTAGAATAAAACACTTATAGTGTTAACGGGCAGTAAAAACTCTTTGCGAATTACTTCTTTGTAGCCAAAAAGATTATCAACATTGACTGTACTCTCAAATTGTCCATTAGGTTTTTTGGGGGGTAGGTCATTCTGAGCTTTGCTAGAAATTCATACTAAAAAACCCATGAGTAATCTCCAGTGATAATATTGTCGAGAACATTTGGGTAGTCACAACACCAACCAGAAGTTTTAGGCAAATCAGGAGATGTCTTAGTTTCTGTTTCTCACTTCACACATTACCTTTGGCGCGATTATAGCATAAACTTTACGTGATCTAACATTTTCAGTCACAATATAGTTCACAGTAGTTTTTGCAGTTTTATATGTTCTAATATCATTCACACATAATGTGCTGTCAAAGCTCAAAACATTTCGAGCTTGTCAGAAGTTTCCATCCCTCTTTGGTGTTAGCGGGTGTAGTGATTCTTGACAATCATTACCAAAATTTCCAGCTCGTACCTTGTTAAGGTCGGTCGATGTGGTGGCAGCACTGGGCATTGCTCTTGACTACAATTCTAACTGGTCTGTAGGGGATGTAACCAGTTGCATATTCTAGATCTCAGCTGCTGTTCACGCAAGGACACTATAGATTATTTGGAAACAAGCTTGGAGGAGAAGCCGATTGTGACAGCTGGAACCCGAAGCCAGATACGAGAATTTAGCAGAAAGTGAGAATACTAGTGGCTATAATCACATGGAGAATTTTGTTTTCATTTGGTCGACAGTTCTGAACACATGGGCAAGCTGACGGCATTCTGTGATAAGGTGGGAAGTGTCAAAAATGGACATACAGACTCGGATGAATAGTTTTCCATAAAATATTGGTGTCAAATGTGGTCCAAAATTTTCGGAGATGAAAAAGGCTCACGTGCTGTGTAATTTCAGCGCACATCCATACAAACTAAAGGTCAACATTACTGGCGCCCTCCAATGGCATGCCTCATAATCATATTGTTGTTTTCGTCAGAAAACCCCAGATATTTTCATTATAAACACAGGCCTAAAGCCTTTCTCGGCCGATCACTCGGCCAGATTGTAAAGCTATCCGTATTTTATGGCTTCATTACACAATACGCGCATGATAGTTTTCTTTTATTTCGTGAAGTTTCTTCCACACAGCTTTGTGTGTAACTGATCTGTTGAAATTGGTGAATGGGAATGCAGTTTGTCCATCACTGCAGAGAAACGGTTCTAGGGCTCAGCTTCTGGCTCAAAGATCGTGGATTCGATCCTGGTTGCAGTGGTCCCATATCTATGAAGGTGAAACGCCCAGAGGCCTGCTTACTGTGCGATGTCAGTGAACGTTCAAGATCACCAGATGGTCAAATTTTGGTGAGAGGCTTTACTACGGTGTCTCTCATATCTTTATCATGGTTCTCGGATTTAAAACACCACATATTGTATGTAAGCCTGCAGATTATGGTACTGTCATGAGCTGAGCTACATCTTAATACTGACAAAAAGCAACTTTCTAATTGGCTTGAATGCCATAGCTGGAATTTAGTGTGCACAATTAGGTTCTGCCACAAGAAATCAGGGCTACACGTTTCGTCAACTGGGTCATTTTGATTGTCTCATGCTTTCTGCGTCCACAGCTTGAACATCTGTAAGGAAACATTCCTATAAAATGTTTCAACACCTTGCGGAATACCATGTACAGCTGAACAGTTAGCATCACTAACTGTTACCATCACTAAGTGCTAACATATACGTCATTGAGGTAAATCGCAAAATGTTGGTCCTGACTACAATCAAGGTTCTCTTGACGTTCGTCTCAGCCATTGCCAGAGCAATCATGGAGGCCACGACTTTCCCTATTCTTGTACACCGAGATAGTGGACATGCATGTATCGCCGTTCGGCGTAAATACAAACAAAAGACAACCGTCAACAGAACATTCTACAATATGATAATTGATTGATATGTAAGTTTAACGTCCCAAAATGCCACATTATTATTAAGGACGACATAGCGTAGAGCTGCAGAAAATTCGACCACCTGGGGTTCTTTAACGTGCATTTAAATCTGAGCTAACGAGACAACAGCATTTTCGACTCTGTCGATTCTAGAATGTATATTAAAATATTTCAACGCACAGGAACCTTGAGAACTGCAAAAGCGAAAATCGATGGGGCCATCTGGTGGAGCATAATTGCAAGACACATTGCTCGTGTATATATGTACACCCTCCTGTAAAATAAAGCTGGACGTGCGAGCGACCACTCCAATCTGATAAAAACGCCTCGCCACGCCATCGGACATGGTCCGTGCGCATGCCCGTTCTTTCATTTTCGTATCCATAATTCTTCCTTGATTGCAGCGGACCAAGTAACTACACGTAGCGTTGTGCGCCAAGCGTGACTTTCTTCAATCTGCGATGCACTCAGTCGGTGAGGGCACGCTGGTGGTGAATGGTATGTAGCTTACTATGCCTTGAATAAAGAATAGGCTGCCTTGTCCCAGTGGCAAACCGGTGGCACACACATCAATACAGCTCTTTTTTACATTTGCCTTGAAGAAATGAACGCTTGTGCGTGTAACATTGTACATCTTACCACGCAGAACACGCTGGTTTAATCCGCTCGAGGACCAAAATTCCTCATTGGACATTTATTAGCGGATCACGCTGATTTTTCGTGCTCAAGTAACTACGCTTACCGGAATTTCTGCGAAAGGTGTTTGAACACGGAAGTGTTCAACGCAGTTCTACGTGGCATGTGAAGCGAGCCGCGCATACTTTACCGCCACCATGCCCCTGTCGAGTTCTGCGTGTCATAGATTGGAGAAAAAAAAAACGACGCCTAGCGCGAAACACTACGTGTAATCACCAAGTTCGCTGCAAGCGAGTAAAAAATGTGATTGTGAAAATGAATGTACGCGAATGCGCACTCACCACGTCAGATGTCGCGGTGATGCAGTTTTTTCCAAGGGGATCAATTCGGCCATGCTTTCTTCCGTCATTCCATACGTGCGCCCCTTCATGCGTTCATTCGTGCGTCCGTCCGGGCGTGCGTCCGTGCGTCAGCACATCCGAACGTGCGCCCATTCGCGCGTCCATTTGTGCGTCCGTCCTTGCATCCGTCCGTAGATCAATTTGTCCGTCCTTTCGTTCGTGTGTCTGTCTGTCTGCCCGTCTGTCCGTCTGCTTGTCTGTCTGTCTGTCCATGCGTCCATCCATCTATTTAGTCCATCTAAACGAGAGTATGTACCACATTTCTGCTGTCAGAGCTTTGTTAACACCGAGAATGTGATGCCAGCGCCGTGCTACGTTTTTCGTAACATGTGGACTTGCTGATATGTGCTCGAAGGCGGGTATGTGCCCCTGGTATGCGGGTATGTGCCACAAGTTACGCACTACGACAACTAGGGACGCAAAATCTACGCCATAAGAAGGTTCGCCCCTAAAACTCCTTGGCTTTGTCAGATTGTGGTCGTAGCTCACGTGCCCCTACTTTATTTTGCAGGAGTGTGTACGTACGAACAATATCAATTTTTACGAAAGGAAACACACGAGCGCGTGGCCTGCGCTCTGCGGCGGCTGCCTAGAATATGATCAATTTACATATAAAGAAAGCGTTTTGCGGTATCGCCTGTTGCGAGACCAGAACGAAAGCAAAATTTAGCAGCGTTTGTCCAATGGTCATGGCTTGTTCTGTTTGCCAGCAGAAGACGTGAAAATCAGTCAAGCTTTTATTTTCTGTAGGTTGATAGGGCTGCAGCCACGACAGAGTGCAGGTCACGCGCTCTGTCGCGACTGTTTTATGGTGTGAGTTAGACTATTTTTGTGTTCTGAATCTTTTTAATCAGGACCTTTTAATAAAGTAACGTTTGAAGGAACGAAGGTTCGTCTAAAATTCTAATGAGAAACTTGTATATTCGATACAAACGGTCCCGTAAGAAAGTTCTGAACATTTGGTTGGCTAAGAGTGTTTTCTGCTAACTACAAATATCCGCAAAATCCGAAAATCATCATCATCATCATCCTAATCATCATCATCACTATCATCAGCCTGACTACGTACACTGCAGGACAAAGGCCTCTCTGAGGTTCCGCCAGTTAAGTTGGTCCTGTGCTTGCTACTGCCAATTTATACCTGCTAACTTCTTAATCTCATCTGCCCACCTAACCTTCTGTCTCCCCCTAACCCGCTTTTTTTCTTTGGGTATCCAGTTATCCTTAATGACAAGTGGTTATCCTGTCTACGTGCTACATACGAAAATACCTTGGGACAAATCCACTCGCTTGCCTACGCATGCCGGTATTCTTGCACTCCTTAACGTTCGGCGTATGAACAATTTCCTTGCACTGGTTTATGACATATATAAGCAGTCATAGCATTTATCGCTTTCGAGACCGATAGCGAAATATGTTGATAGCAAAGCCACCACTACCATTGCGGTCCTGTTCATACAGTACAAGGCTAATTCTTTGGTCGTTCGAACGAGAAACGTTAAAATGCCCTAGATTCAATGGGTGCACTGGTACGCAAGCAGGCTTGTGATGTGGTATTTTTTGTATTTTGCGGGTATTTCTATTTCGCAGGAAAACGCTAAAAATTAACAGATACAAAGCTCGAGACTCTCTACGTGCACGCTTTGCAAACCAATGCACAACTTTTTCACTGGAATTTCTGGCGCACATTTGTTGCCTAAAATTTAGTTGATCAGTAATTGCCTAACTAGGCTGTGTATTAAAATACAAAAATGGTCTTGCTCACTCTAGGCAACAATAAGAACATCCATTTGATCCTGCTATCATTGCGTGTGTCCGCATATTTTTAAGCTCCGGTTAAATACAACTTGGAGTCCCTGTATACGCTACATCCAACTCTCAGTTTTCGAATTTCCTCAGGACTTTGCCGTCGGGACGCTACACCACTGTAGAGGTTACAGTTCGGTGTCCCAATGACCAATATGTACACGTTCTGCATAAGAATCGCTAACGCCGTAGCCTGTATTGTGACAGTGACGAAACAACTTGGCGTATTCTGTGCGAATACCGCTTTGCAATGCACTCGGTCAACGGGACGACCAGACGCCTTGGGATGGAAAAATGCTGTGCCATCGGCAGAAATATGCGTCGGAGAAGGAGGCTGCGTAGGCGCTGCAGAGCTTTCTGCGTTGAACTAGTCTCTCCAAACGACTCCAATCAGGACTCCCTAAATTAGTGTGCACGTTGATTGATTTGATTGATTGATTGTTTAACGTCCCAAAACCACCATATGATTATGAGAGGCGCCGTAGTGGAGGGCTCCGGAAATTTCGACCACCTGGGGTTCTTGAACGTGCGCCCAAATCTGAGCACACGGGCCTACAAAATTTCCACCTCCATCGGAAATGCAGCCGCCGCAGCCGGGATTCGATCCCGCGACCTGCGGGTCAGCAGCCGAGTACCTTAGCCACTATACCACCGCGGCGGGGCAAAGTGTGCATGTGTATTCTTTTTTATTTTTATTTGAGAAGCATTTTTTGCAAACCTTCGAATCTATCTATCTATCTATCTATCTATCTATCTATCTATCTATCTATCTATCTATCTATCTATCTATCTATCTATCTATCTATCTATCTATCTATCTATCTATCTATCTATCTATCTATCTATCTATCTATCTATCTATCTACGACTTCACGTGGGAATTATGACATGCGTGTCATGTAAGAACAAGACTACATGCCACGCTCATGATGCGCTCACGGTCGTTTTGCTAGCTTCACATACACCAAAATTAGTATTGCGTCACGTGAATGGATGATGAAGGTATAGGACTGGTGTAAACATAAGCATGACATGCGTTTTATGTAAGAACAAGAATACATGCCACACTCTTGATACAATCGCGGTTGTTTCACTAGCTTCCCATATATAGAAATTTAGTAATACGTGAATGGTGAATGGTAAAGGTATATGAGTGCTGCAAGCATTATAATAATGAAATGCTTGTCAGTTGGAACATGGCTACATGACATGCTCATGATGTGTTCGCGGTCGTTTCACTAGCTTCACATATACCAAATTTGTTATTACGTGACGCGAACGGACAGCGCTAGCGAATGCCACGTCCAAACATTTTAATGATGACATGTGTGTCATATAAAACAAGACTAAATGTTACGCTCAAAGTGCGCTCGCGTACATTTCGCTAGCTTCACCTATACAAAATTTGACATTACGTGACGTTAGCAGATGACGAAGGTATATGACTGGTGAACCCATGATAATCATGATATGTGTGTCATGTGAAAACGTGGCTACATACTACGCTCATAACGCGCTCGTGGCAATTTCTGTCGCTTCACATATACCAAATTTGGTATGACGTGACGTGAATGAAACAAGAAGATAAATGACACATCCAAACGCAATCATCACAGGCGTGTCACGTAAAACATGACTACATGCTACGCTTATACTGCGCTCGCGGCAGCTTCGCCTGCTTCACGTTTACCAAAATTGTTATGTGGCGTGAATGGGCAGAACTCATGTATGGCATAATTTACGTCCACCTCGTAACCTTGTGCTGATAATGTGACTATTCAACCTTCCTTATTCTTGCTTAGCATATAATCGATTCTCACTGTGCATTTGATGATCCCAATTCTTGTGTATTTATTTTATCTCTCTATGCCTATTCCTTTAGCGACCCTTATTTCACCGCCCCCGTACAGTATCGCAAACACGTTCTTTACCTGTCTGTCTCTTTCTTATGTCCATTTCCTCTGTCTATTTAACGCAGAAGTTTATTATAATACCACCTTGAGATATTGGGTTGAAAGCAAGAGCTGCTCTTGCCCTCAGCGAAAAGAAGATCGCGCGCTTATTCGCTCGAGAGCTAGCCGCGACGGACGCGTTTTGCGAGAGCCATCTATTTCTTGGCTTATCAAAGGTATCTAACAGCCCTCAAATAAAACGTCCTATGCGTCCGTTGTCAACCGCATATCCGCCCTGGTCACCCACAGAACTTCCGCTGGATTGCCAATTATTATCCGTCTTACTATCCTGCGTGTGTTTACTATACGCCTATCGGCGGTTTGCGCATGACAAAAGGATGATCGAGACCTCCAGAAGCGGTTGTCTAGTGAACGTCCACCGGGGTTTAAATGCCTAATAATAAGCTTCGTGACAAACTAGTTATGGTGCTCGGTAGCCCTCACGAATGTACGAACCACTTCAGCAAATCGCCCTACGAGTCCATTCCCAGTTGACAACCCCATGCACTGGACCAGCACCGAATAAAGAGATTGCCTCCGGATGTCAACAATATGAATCTCACCACTTCGATAGGTATGAGGAGCACATCGACTCAAATTGCTTCAAACCAGCAGGGGAACCTCGAGGCCAAACCGGTAATCATTGGAGAAATCACGGATCATGACGACGTTCTCCGGCATGGAGCGCGAAGGCATCGAAGATTGAATGTCATATTTCAAGTGCGCAGCAGCCTTGAACCAATGACACGGCGCGGCAAAACTGGGACGTATCAGCATTTACCTGGAGGACGGGGCGCATAAGTGGTATCATAATCGCGAGGAGCACCTGAATGCGTGACCCGAGTTCTCTCGTAGGCTTCTGGAAACCTACACCTGTGAAAATTGTCAATATCGAGCTGATCGAGTGATTGAAGATTCCTAATACAGTGATGGACCACTATGCGCTCGGTTGATTTGCAAACATGCGTGAACCTTCTAGACGACCAGCACGGTAGAGCTTGTGGCTACAGGAATTTGACATCACAATCATTCAGTGGTCTGGCTCTAAGCATGACATATTGTCGCTTGCACCACTTCGTCTTGTAAATCAGGAAGTAGAGGACAACGAAGGTTTTCTGGGCGCCATTACCTTGTCGGACTTCAGCAGACGACCGCGAGATGACAAAGAGATTCGACCAGTCATCGATCACTTAGAGGGCCATGACTGTCCCGCTCGTTGACTTTGGTTTGTCTGCGAGAGTGTGCTGTACAAGGAGGAAACCAGTTCGAACGACCGTGCTTACCTCCTGGTGGTTCCTCGACACATGCGACAAGATGGCTTCTTCGCTTGCCAAGACGACGCCACATCTGGTCACCTGGGCTACAGACACTTGCCAGAGTGAGCGAGAGATACTATTGGCCTAAACTTTCAGTAAGCGTCGAAAAGTACGTTAAATACTTTCGTGAATTCTATCGCCGAAAGCAACCATCTGTTCAATCGGCTTACTGCTCAGCCAATTGAAGCACCTTACATGCCAATCTTCCAAGCCGACAAGGACATTAATGTACTAATTTCTCATCTGCTGACGGCAAGAAATGGGTTATCATGGCGCCAGACTACTTAACACACTACGCTGACACTCTGGTAGTACTATGTGCTGCAGCTTCTGCAGTAGCGCAATTTCTGTGGCACCACATTATGCTGCGTCACGGTGCACCTATTGCGTAATAACGAACAGAGGAACAGCATTCATGGTGCACTTTATGGACGAAGTTTTTGAACTAAGCAACATCAGACACCAAAAGACAACCGCGTGCCATCCGCCAACGAATGGGCTTACCGGGTGATCGAATAGAACGCTCGAAGGCATCATCTCTATGTACATCGATGTAGAGCAACAGCACCATGCCAGACACTACGCGATTCACGCCATTTCCGCTTCCCTCTAGTTGCGAAGTGCAGATCATGTTTAACTCTATGCAAGGGTGCCAAGACGGTGACGAGTTGTAACTGACGCCGAGGAATTCGCAGAGCGGGCCGAAGAAGCTCGACAGCTCACATGACTGCACATCGCCCAGCAGCATCACGCAGACGCACGAGCTATACCACCCGCCACAGGTCCGCGGAGACCAAGCTTGGGTGTAGACGCCAGTTCAACGTCGACCAACCAGAAAAACCTACCTAGCCACCATTTTTGCCCGTAGAAAGTGCTCAGTGACGCCATTGACGACAACTACAATGCGATCCCAGAATAACATCGCACGCATGAACCACGACACGACCGAGCCTGGACGTAGTTCATGTTGTTCGCGTTAAAGGGGCACTGACTAATAATTTTATTCTTACTGTTTTTGCGTTAAATGGCAGACCAATCTCTCTACATCGCAAAGAACGTACTGGTAAGCGTGGGTTTGCCCTGAAAAATTAAGGACGGCAAGAATTAAAAAATAGTTTCAATTCTTACTCTCAATGAATGAATGTATGGATGGATGGATGGATGCATACAGCTGTGCCCTTTAGATGGGACGGTGGCTCACGCCACGTAGCCATAACGTCAAGTACTATCACTTTGTGTTTAAGGATTTATTTTCACTAACGCCTCGATTGTAACCACCAATCAGTTAGCTTCCTCCTGGTTATTTCTACCCGTTTAAAGTCTATTTTGCCTTTACTGTCCCTAAACCCCAATGCTTTGAAAACTTTGACGCTATTATCTTCGACTAAAGGGTGGAGCTCTTTAAAGAGCATTATCGAATGTTCAGCCGTTTCTTTCTCCTCTCCACACGCACTACGTACCGTGTCTGTGCCTTCGTATTTTGCTCGGTACGTCTTCATCTACAATACTCCAGTTGTAGCATCGAAGAGCAGGGAAATACCCTGAGAAATATTGTATATCTTTTTCTTGCAATTACCTGCTTAAAAGTTCCGTAGGTATTCAGTGATGGTTTTGTAAGCATTCCCATATTCCACATGTCCCTCTCTGTTTCCTTCACCTTCTATTTAACCGATGTTTCTTTTTGGCTTGGTATTCTGCTGTTGTCTAAATACTTGCTTGCCAATTTTCGACTTCGTTTCCTCCACTTAGTATCGACATTCATGTACAAGTAACTAACAACTTTCCTAGCCCAACGCTTCTCTTCCATTTTTCTCTATCACTCCTAAAATTCTATCTTGCTGCTAGCTTGCCTGCACTAAAACAATATCCATCCCATGTCTCCCTGTACCCCCTGACTTGGGGTATTCTCATGTGCTCCCAAAGCAAATCTACCTATACCACGTTGTTTAATCTCCAATATTGCTTGAACTTCTGCTTTCATGCACAAGACCGCATTGCCGAACGTCATACCCAGGACCCTGACACCTTTCCAAATCCCTCTCACAACGTCATATCTATTGTAGTTCCACGGTGCCCTGTGTTTCATGACAGCTGCATTACTGGTGCTGTTAGTCATTATAGCATGGCATGAGCAGCGCCACCATCTGGCGGTAGAATGTGCATACGCAACTTCGCTTGATGCATTCTTGTCAGCACATCGCTTCTTCAACCGTCTTCTTCGTTTGCTGTGCGCCGAACGTGTGGAACTGTCGCGGCAATGAGGTTCAACGTTTGGATGGTATCACTTTGGTGCTTGATACAGGGCGCGATTTCGAATGAAATTTGACTTACGGCGGCTTTCACCAACAGCCGCATCTGCGCGAAACCGCGACAAGAATGCCAGTGGTAGGCACTCGTCGCAGGTTGGTCTCTTGCCTTCCTGATAGCCCCAATAGCCTTAGTATTTGTGAAAATTTCCGTTGCCGGTGGAATGAAAAGCAGTGGATAAACTGTGTATGACGTGAAATAACTCACAATTGTATAAGTGATGCTTGAAGTGTTCTATTTCTGCAAGGCACCGTCTGTTTCCAAACCACAAGGAGATAACTAACTGTGCTGGCAGGCCATTATGCAGATAAACAAACAGTGCCACCGACCATCTCGACGGACTGGCCTACTCCATTCGCACCTTTGCTCTTTACATCTAGACCATAGAGAAAACCACTCGCTCGCGTATAAGCGTCGTATGAGTCTAGAAGATTTTATTGTATTCGCTAAAATAGTGCTCAACGATTAACCCACGTTAGAAAGTGAGCGGTGCTACCAAGAACATGGGCCTTGCTAGGCCAATGCTCGGAGTCGAGAATGAATGTGAACTGTGGCAATGTTTTTCGCTCGCGCAGGCGTAGCTTTGTTGGCAATGTTATTACACAACAAAGCATGACTATGTGAGGCTGTTTACTTTTTGCTTAGCAAAACGAAAGATACAATGTCTTACCAGCGTGCAAGCTAAGGTTCCGTATGTGGGCGGATACCGATCACTGATGGCTCGTTCTCCCCATGTTTCGTGAATCGCGGTACGCCGTGTGCGCTCCCGCACGCCGAATCGGATGCCGAAACACACCATGTGCTAAGTGCTCTTTAGCGCGTAGCTTCTTAGTCGAATTCGAAGTTGGTCAGCAACTGCATGTTGTACGTGTATGCGTACGGAGCGAACAGAGTAAGCTCCACTTGGTTGGCGTCCAGTCTCCGCATCAGCCGTGGTGCATGAGTTCGACCCACACTTGCCTCAGCTGTGGATCAAACTAGAGTCGGGAGAACTTGTACCTGTTTTCCCCCATTGCACAGGTGTAAGCCGATTCGCAGGGATAAATATTGGCGTCAAGATGGCGAATTCTAAATTAAACGATTCCTTTTCCCTCTGGTAAGCGTATATATTCTATATGCGTGCACGTGCACTATATTACAGACTTCGCTAGCTTACTTGACACCTACGCTGGATGGCAGTGACCGCAAGGCAGAAGTAGACTATCAAGAGGGTGACGGGCAAGATTCATTTTTGTGTTTTGGTGCTTAACGTCATCAAAACTAGCCAGGCTGTGGCATGAAATCGCGAGATTTAGTGCTATAGCTTAAAGTCAAGTTAATGTCGATGTTGGTGGGTGCGCCTCGAGAAGTTTAACTTTATAATCAAAATGAATAGGTAGGTAATAAACTCTATTAGAAAGCGAGCGATGCTACCGATGAGGCGGGCCTTGCTTGGTCAATGCTCGGAGTCGAGAATAAATGTGAACTGTGGCAATGTTTGTCATAGCTTTGTTGGCAATTTTATTAGACAACGAAGAATGACTGTATCAGGTTGTTTATTTCGTGCTTAATAAAAAAAAGTTACGATGTCTCACGAGCGTACAAGCTAAGGTTCCGTATGACAATAAATAATATTAAGCTCTACTTGTAAAATTTAAGGAGACAACGTGATTTGCCGGGAAAATTTCATGATTCATTTTGTTAACAATGTCTGTGCTCTTAATGTCGGCTGCAAGAATAAACGTTCACTAATAAACAGAAACATTATGCTAGATTATTTTACCAGCGTTTGCTGAGCGTCACACATGTTCAGAGCCATCTCTGAAAAGCAGGAGATTTTTACGGCAGAGTAAGCTCACCTCCGAAAAAAAAAGGTGTCACTACCCTATCAAACCACTCATTGCGCTTTCGCAATTTTTTAGGAGCGAAGCTCCTTAGACTGTGGGTCGTTCCATTCTTCCTAGTCGTAGTAGTAGTGTGTAGCCGCCTCTAGTTTATTACTTGCTCAAGAGGTGACATTGTGTGTATATGTCCTAGGGAATATTATAACCAGGTGAGGTTAGTGGACATGAACGAACAGATGGACGCTTCACCCCACTCATCATCACTCACTCCGTGGATATGCTATGATTTTTTATCGTTCGCCAGTCTGCGTTGTTTATTTTTTATGTGGAATTGCTTGTTTCTCATTGACATTTTCTATATTTTCACGCTGTTTATTTTTCACTTCCCTTCATATTGGTTGTCTATTTCATTTTGTTTCTATTTCTTGTTTTCAATAAGGGGGGATAATGCCACGTGCACGTAGTTGGTGGAGGACAGCAGCCACAGAGGCTCTTGCTTAAAAGACAAGAAGATCACGCGCTTCTTCGCTCGAGAGCCAGCCGTGACGAATGCGTTTGGCGAGAAAAGGCTATTCTGCGGCAGATACAAAAACCCCTACACTTCTGAACTCTCATGCCAAAATGATGCGATTTGAGAAGTTTAAGTTGTGGTCTGCTACAATGTATTCAATAAAGTTGAAAGGGGCTTGCGTAATGGGTAGCATGCTTTAAACCACGAGAAATTATGCGTCTGAAATGTTTTCGAATTGGCTATTCGTCTACCGCGTGGTTTTAAGTGGATAAGCGCAATAACGAGTGTGCTTTTTTTTTGTAATGAGTGGCTGGCGTGAAACCGAAAAACTCATATATGATAATCAAATTTTCGAAGCCCGACAGCGATGGACGCTTGTAACACGTAATCTTACTGCGATATAACATGTCACATTCTCACTCTTGTATACAGAATACGTGTCTTTTTAAAGATTAATTTTCTCACTAATTTTCTTTAAAGTACGTAGCTGTGTGGTAGAACGCTTGCTTGCCACGCAAACCACCTCGTTAGAGTCTTAACTTGAGAAAAATGTTTATTTATTTTTTAAGAATCTCTCTCAATTTTTCGGTCACGGACAAGATAATTTTTCGCTAACAACTGACGATGGCCACGTCAAAAACGACACCAATGGCAGAGTTTCTGAGAAACGACCCCTTCAACGCTATCGCTCTAAATACTCATTCCAGGTACTGACATGGACTCCACTTAACCTTATATTGGCCGTTAGTGAGCTTAAGTGATATTCTGTTCGACAATAGTTCTTTTAAAATAAAAAAAAAGTACAATAACACTAAATACTATTGTTCAGTGCAGTCGAGTAGCTACGTTGCCGGTCATTACATCCCGAAAACTGCAGAAGACGTTTGTCGTACCCAGTCAATGAAAAAACCAATACTCATATTGAAAAGTTAATATAGAAAATATTTTGTTCTAATGGTATTTAGAGGAACATAATCTATGTAAGACGCAAGCGAGGCATGTGACGAATAACATCAGTAACTCTCCACTGAATATTTGGGCTAAATGCATTGACGCTGTTTTCCTCGCCCACGTATTTACACGTATCTTTTTTTCAGCACTATGACAATAACTAATAATAATATCGACTTGTAGAATATCAGGAGACAACGTAATTTGCCGTGAAAAGGTCGAGAATGATTCATCTTGTTAACAATGCCCAGGCTCTTGGGACGTCATGAACCGCTATATGTCCTAACATTGATACACGTTTACTATTCTAGGAAAAAAAAACGAAAAGCGTAAACGTGGAGTGGCATATGCAGCGCTTTAAAACAAACTAAGACAGAAATCAGACACGAAACAAATACTGAATCTGTAAATCAGATGATGAGAATGGTCATCATGGCGATCCGACAATATTAATATCAATGTGAAACCTGGTGACCTTGCTTTTACGGACTTTGTGAGTAATCCCACTTTTCTTCCAGATATATCAGTGGAACAAGTCACCTGTATTGTTTCCTGCTTTATGATAAACATTTTTGAAAAATAGACTGACGCAAAAAGTTTTACATTTAGTTTTCTTTTCGTTACAATGAGCAGTGTTGCAGTTGTATTCAGCAGATGGTTCCACGCATGCCTGTTTTACTTGATAGATATCGCTAAAATAAGCCCTAGTCCAAGACTTATGCGGCCCCGCATATGCGCCTTTTTTAATATATTAGGTTTTTCTGTTCCCTCTACGAATAGCGAAATACTAATGATGTAAGCATGGGCGATAAACGATTGTAAAAATCTTCTTACTTAACGAGCGGCAATATTATTATTGTATAAAACTGTTGTATAAAGACAAACTGATAAATGGAGCTTTCCATTTTTCTTACACTGTACATGCACGTACCTATTCTCCTTCGCAAACAAAAATATTCGATGAGGCTGCTATGCGGAATAAATGATACATTAAACCGCACCTCGAGAACACCGGTGTAGTTTTCACAATATCATCGCTTGTCACCTATGTGACACTTTTAGCAACCATAGCAACATGCTTCTTAGAATAGTTGCGTTGTCAATAACAGTAGCCATTAGCATTTGCGATATGAGCGTTCGCGATAGCAGCAGCGAAAGAAAAAGCATGCTAATAGTATAAGGCAATGAAAATTGCAATTTCACAATACTCATGAAAATTTAAACAGGTGTTTAAGTTAGAGTACTCGTTTAAAAAGACCCGTGCGCTTAGCTCTCAGTACGACTAGGCTAAATGTCTCAAGTACTTTAAATTTATTAAACGAATTGGTGAATATTGTGCTGTGTTCGCACAGCAATAAATTACTTCCACCTGACCTTTCTGCCTGGCCTTCCAGCAAGCGCTCCTTCAAAAAAATATCTTTGCTTAAATTCAGCGCATCGCGCAGTCTGCGCATTGTTCATGTGTTTAACATTTGCACTGCCACTTCGCATACATATTTATAGCGTTCAGTATACAAAAGGCCAGCTGAAGCCTTACAAGGAGGGTGAGCAAATGCATGAAAACAGGGCTAATGCTTCTGTAAACTTATCTTTGACAGGTCGATATAGACACTGTTGTCCATATTGTATGGGCTAAACTGTTTGCCACATCGAGGTCTGTTTTCGACCTCGGGCGTCGATATAGTTCGGCGCTATATAGTCGCAGCATTAAAAATGCACTTTATGAATAATATTCAGAGGTATTTCTTTGATTACATTATACTTTATTGCTTGGCGAATGTGATTCGCTACTCTCGAAAGACAGAGGGGTTTTATTGTTACAGAATGGCGCAGGCGCCGGGGGTGGGATGTCGCCGTGGGACGCCTTGCGACAGTATGTACATAGAAAGCACAGGGAATCAAACGCGATCTAAATTTTAGGGACGAAGCTCTTTAAGGCGTGGGTCGTGCGTCTACTGTATGTAGTAGCCACCCTTGTTTCAGTTCTTAGAATGTCCGTTGGACAGCAGTACTTGTATATGAACATATGATCAAAAGATGCGAGATGGAAGTATTTTCGAGTGTTCACTTGGTGGACGGACGAATCAACATACAGACAGATAGGTGGACGAATGAATGGACAGACAGACAGACAGACAGACAGACAGACAGACAGACAGACAGACAGACAGACAGACAGACAGACAGACCGACCGACCGACAGACAGACAGACAGACACACAGACGAAAGGACGTCCGTCCGTGAATGCTTTCAGGCCCATATTAGAAGCTTTTTGCCCACTGCCTACATCTCTCTACGCTGTACCTTGATGTTGAAAATGAACTAAAACTGAATAAACTGATACTGACAGACGGACGAATGGACGTGCAGAAACACAGAAAAACTAACAAACAGATGGACGGATGGAAGCGGTCAGCGGATGATGCATGGTTTGCCGATAAAACCCTCCGGAGCTTCGTCCCACTCATCATTCTTCCCTGCGTGCATATTCTGTGATTTTGGTATGATTACCTGTATGCGCAAATGTTTAAAATGACCATGTCACGTTGTGACAAATCTGGCTTTCCAAAATAGCATTGCTTCCAATTTACGAGCACGAGTCAAAATTACGCCCATACGACCTGAAATCAGGGCGTTGAAAACGAAAGTTCATGGGTTACTGAGACCCAATTTTTATCACCAACTGTTGTCATTTTTCATTGCAACCGCACTGAGGAAGCTCATCTACTAAATGATGACTCAACTATGTCTTTGGCAAGCATTTGTTGACTTCTTTTTGAATAATCTGACTTTCTGCAGGACAGACGCGTTACGGCCGTCAATGGACTGCAGATGCATCGCCGGTGTAAATGCAGTACTTCTGAACGTTTGTTTGACCTAGTCGACAGTCAAAAAAGTCGAATACATCCGAGTACTATTTTAGGACGCTATGGAGCACGGTCAATTGCAGCATCATAAGGCCTGGCGCGCTCTTTTTTTCCACATTATAAGGTGGATTCGCTGTCGAAGAACAGGCTTGCTGCAGTTGGTGTGACAAAAATCATTTTGGAACAGAGTTTAGATGATGCAGTCGCGAAAGTATGTCAGCGTGGCGAGGGCTATCCCAAATGGAAGCACTTGCGGACTCAGAGCAAAATTCAGCGCAGGGATGCAAGCTCGGTTCTCCCGCAACTGGGTAATAGTGTGCAGAAAAGTAACACGAGTAAGTAAGACGGATGTGAGGAGCACGAGCACGTCGTCTCAATCAGGTACAGGTGGGAGAGTGTAACAGCAATGCAGGTAGCTGTTTGCGGTGAAAAACGAACATGTTCAGCAGAGCACAGATGACCTTGAGTGGGCTGGGCGTATCAGTGGTACAGGGCAGGTGAAGTTGCACCGTGCCAGCCGAACGGCCGGAAATTAGAGGATAAAGGTCAAATTGGCGGACATTAGAGTGACGGCTTAGAGTAGATCAACTGAGATTAGGCGTAAAACAATTTCTTTTTATTCTATGCCAAAAACAAAGCAATAAACCAAAACCAAAAACTCCATTCTGGGAATTCAGAAATAGCATGCAATAGTAGTTGTAAGTTTCTGGGCATACATTTCGGCAATGACTTGAGCTCGTGTGATCACGTCAGTCATGTAAAAGGGAAAATGGCTTCATCCATAGGTGTCCAAAGCAGTAATAACCATCTTCTTTCACAGTCAGCGGCAAAGCAGCGATACTTTTCCCTTGTTCATTTACACCTTACATACTGCAACTTAGTTTGGGGCACATGCAACAAGACTTATGCACAAAAATTATTGCAATGCAACAGAAAGTATTGAAACAATTAACAAGAATACCAAATAGCTATGGCAAGTTATTTTCTGTTTTTCATGTGTTGCGCTTCATTGAATGCCACAAACTTGAACTGATGATTTTTATTTATAACCGCGTAAAACAGGATTTGGGTTCATTTAACATTCTGTACCTCACTCGGGGCATGGAGAACGACTTGCGAATGACGACACTTGTTTCATCTTGATCTGGGACTAATTAGGCACGCAAGCACTTGACTGTCAAATAGCAGACATATGCAAGAGTATTCCTTCTGTTGTTCAGTGATCACAGATAAACAGATGCGTGTATAACTTAAAAAGAAAGTAAGAATGGTCTTTAACTCAAGATGAAGCGCTTCTTTTCTCGATGTTTATGTAGTTGCATCTGTTTTTTACCACTTCCAATGTCAACCTCTGTTCTCTAGTTGAACTCCACTGCGTTTCAAGTATATAGTTGCATATATTATCTGCTCTATATAGATTTTGATTTTCAATTTTTACAGTGATGTTCTTTAATTGTGCTGCACTGGATGTATTCACTTACCTGACTGCTGTCCTTGTTTTTTGATCACGTGTTGGGATGTAGGCCCAGTCAGTAAAGAGTTACGTCTGTTTCCTTTTGCCTGATCTCGGTCGCATGTAACTGTTTTTGACACATGCCAAATGAAGAGTAATATTAAAAATCTCTACTAAATAAAACGTCATTCATACAGTGGGTGGGAACAGTGAAGAGAACGGCAGTATGATGGCCGGAAATAGTAACGCGTGGTGTGCAGACACCAAAGACGGCAGCTGCACCTCTGTCAGCAACAACACACAGTGTGAAGGGGCTGGAGGGAAGACTTTTTTTTTGACGGCCCCGAACGTACAACCTCATACAAAAATTTGGCTGCCATTGTCTACTAAAGCTTCATCAGATAAACTACCCACTTTTACGACAATCACGTTCTGGTTGGGCGGGAGCATCAACAGAGGAATTCGAGTGCAAGTCGTAGCAGCTGTGCCACCTCCATGACCTGCACTCGTTAGTTTTTCGTAGGAAACCGTCGGGTGAAGGACGGTGATGGTGAATGGTGTGGCGAAGGAGACCGGAAGAATCTACGACGTGATGAAGGCGTGCAGCTGTACTGGGCACTGGTCATAGCGGCCATATAGCAATGAGCCAAGTCATCACGGCACGGTGGTTGTCGGCCTGAAGAGCGGATTGATGCGTCGATGTTCGCGAAGTTTGGGCTTGTGCGTGAGGGTGAAGTCCACGTGCTTTGGTAATGACGCGAAATGGGTTCCACTCGTTCGCAACGGAAGCAAATCGGCCAGTCGTCAGGCATCCCCAATGCATTTGGATCTCAGTTGCGTGGATCAGGGCGGCCGTAGTGCTGACGGATCTTCAAGGTATGTGGTGCACTGCAGAGAACACATTTTCCGAAGGCCAACGCTTGCGAATTCTTGGAGCGCAGAACTCTGTATGAAAAATAGTGTAGGCGGAGGGTAATTTGGCGTCAGGGCCCTCAAGGGTGCTGATGATATAGCTTAAATTTTGTGCTGAACTAATCTCGTGACGTCATCAGTCGGTGGATTGGGCCGGGTCTTGATTCGGAGGTCCTCAAAAGTTGCCGTCGCAGCCGTGTTAAGAAGGTGTGTGAAGTGTTGGGAAGTGTGACGACGTTTAGCCTCTTGAAAGCGTCGGCACTGAGGTCTTGGACTGTTGAACAGCCTTAAAATACAAGGGGGTTGAAGGCACCTTCAGCGATGCTCTTGAGAACGGGCGCTAACTTATCGGCTTCGTTCATAGTGTCATCAACTTTACTTACGCCAGATGGTCAAGACTACTTTGTTATAGACCAGGTAAGACTCCGTGAACGTCTAGAAGCGTGCATCTAGTCCTTTCTTAGTGACCTGCTTGCACCCGGCAGATTTGCCGAACAACTCACGTAACTTGATTTTAGATACGCCACAGCTGGTGAAACTCAACGTTGCTGTTAAACGACGCCTTGGCCATTCATTTCAAGTAAAATATAAGGTATTCAAGCATAATGGTTGGGTAAAACCCGTTATTTTTACTGACGAGCTCATACAAATGAAGCCACTCACCAACATCTTCAGTGTCAGGGCCCGAACAGTTGCCAGGATTACGTGATGAAGAGGTCACAAAGACCACAGGCGAGGAGGACGCCGTTAGAGCTTTGGGCGTGGCTGCTTACGCACCTGTCGGTAGACATGATGGAAGCGGCAACTTTTTGTCCTCTGTGAAGCTTCGTCATGCCTTGCTACCCCGCACCTTTCACCAAACTATTACGGCAGAGCACACAGGAAAACTAGGCGGTACTTGTGATTTATTTACATGACGCCAAGCGGAAGACGATGCCGATATATAGAGCACGTTCCACATCCAAGAATCACGTCTTGTTCCTCGCTTTCTCTCTTGCTTTTTCAGCGTAAAATAGCCTTGTAACATTATACACTACAAGGAACTCTGGCGGGAGTGTCTATGGGAGCTACAACGCATGGCGCTTTAGCGAGCATCAGAATTATGGGCGGTACATGGATATGCCTTGTTTTCCTACTTTAAGCTTCTTATGGCTTCGCGAGCCTGGAAGCTGTTTTGTCACAAAACAACCAGCGTCAAATGTTCGGGAACTATGCTTCACTACCTTAAACTTTTAGAAACACCATTTCAATTCAGCTCACAAAGTTCATAACGATTCATTCTTTCCTACGAAAGAAAACCGAAACACTTTAATAAGCGAAGCCATAAGAGCAATTCGTCGCCAGCAAGCATGAAGACTAGGCATATTCATGTCATACCTGTAATTGCCATGGTCGCTGAATGATCACAGTGCCAGAGTCTTCTCTAGGTATCTTTAAGAACCTGTATGGTTAGTGCGGAACCAGGGTAATGAAACAAAGCATAAAATCGAATGCTGTGGTTTATCACACGTCTGCTGAATCTCGTTCCGCGACGCCGTCACATGGTTGCTAAGAGAGTGTAAGGGGGAAAGGACACAGTGTCTTAAGCTTTATTTATATAACAAACGTGATCGTGGACGGATGAGTAACATGGCATTTGACGTGATAAGAATTCCTTCATCACCAACACTCAACCGACAGGGGCTAATTCAAGCTGCAAGCGAGGATTGCGGCATTGCTCCCAGACGATCCCAACCAGTTCCCCACTATGATTTTTATGTCCGTCTGTTCTAGAATTGTTTCACACGGGCCGAAGCTGGCACGCAGGAGCGGCTGATGTATGGTGGCGTAGTACGACATTCGCAGGCTCGAATCGCGTTATCATCTGTCGTGTGAACACAGCTTTAACCAGCCCCTTGAACAGGTCACAAAGCGCTAGGATGTGAACGCGTTCTGGCAGTGCTGGCGCCAGCTGTTGCTTATGAGCCTTAAGGGTGACAACGCTGCGCACCACCGGACTGAACTATGCCATAACCTGGGGCCGGATTCACAAAACTCACTTAAGAAAACATTTTTTGCACAAGAAAAATTTTCTTGCATAAGTTGATTCACAAAACGAAAAAAGGTCGTAAGAGGCCATTGTTGCCACATCGGCCGCTGCAATAAAGCGCGCTGTGACAGCCCAGGAACATGTTAGCGATGATGATGCAGTTGCTATATTTGCTTATGTCACCGAAAAGTCCTCGTAAGTGCATTCACGAAGCAAAATTGCGCGTAAAAACAACGTGGCTGAGAAAAAATTCTAAGAGTGGTCCCGACCACTCTAAGGAAAAATGTGGCTACTTAGACCCTGCCGCCATGGCGGTATACTTTGGTGCCCTTGCTGGTTTTGAGTTATTTCATGCCCATGAACGACTGCCTATTAACTGCTGGTGCGTTTTTATTTCTTTCGGGGATTTGCGTTTCATGTAATGTTTCCCTTGTACGCAGGGGATGGTGTTGACAACCACCGTCGTCCAATAAGTTCGAAGTTGCCGTAATTGAAGAATTCTATTGGGCGTCAATGGCGTAAAATTATGCATGTAAATATTTGTGGTTCGATGAAAACCAATGTGCTACGTGAATGGTCGGTGCATTCGAACGTGGCACAGCATAGGATCAGTCTTATTTCTTATGTTGTTGCGTTGCGCCCCATCTCATCCAATTAAAAGTAAGACTTCAGATCCTTGCCTCATTGGTGGAAATTACCACCAAAGAGGCAAATGGGAGCACATTCCTTGAACGCTAAAGGAAATAAAAATGAGAGGAACTTTTTAGTGAGCGGTTCCACAAGTCTGCTCTAGTGTACTTTCATTGGCTCTAACTGTCCAATGGGTGTGATCTTTGAAATACAGCTGTTGATACACTTTGGGATGATCTGGAAGAGCGCGTACTTTGTAAACAGAAGCGTATTAGGGGTGTGCGTGATTACGCATGGAACTACAAACAACTCAAGCATGTTCGCCATCACTAATCAGAAAACGATATGGACCGTGATAATATGGCAAGCAGTCGGAATAAAATGACCAACTTTGTATGACACCGCAAATATGCAAACCCTCACAATTCTGGAGCAAACCTTGGCTGAATTCATCGCTACGACAATTACCAGCTGTTTAACTTGGCACACGAACATCATTCAAAGATAGAGTGAGCCACTGTCATGTATTTTGTGCAACGTAGCGACCACTTCACCTGAGAATACCAGCGTTGCGAAGGCGAATCCCCTGTCGCATGGTCTGATCGAAACAGACGACAAACGCGAGCAGACGATGGCTTGGCTGACAGGCACAGCTTGTGATTGGTTGTGAAGCAATACCCTGTACATCAGCTCACTCTGTGACGTTGCCAAAACACTTATTTTACCTGGCACGCCTGTGGTGTTCGTCATATCATCCCCTCACAGATAAGAGCAAATTTTGTTACGCCGTGAAAATTGCGCAAGTACTTTAAAAGAGCTTTATTACGTGCTGCGCAGTTGTCGAAAACAACATGGCGTCGTAAACAGCATATCGGTCGGTGCGACTTTCAGCAAACGCTTCTCCCATGAGTTACTTCAGCGTTCGACTGGATGCGTTGTGATTACGGCAGCTCTTTGGGCACTTGTCAGCAGTGCGGAAAGCTGCGACAGTGCAATGATGTACGGTGAAGCACAGCGAAGCCTGTGTGTCGGTGTGGTTATCAAGCGGGGATTGGCGCCGGTTTATCGACGGCAACTAGCACTCGGGAAGCCTGAAATGTGTGTTTGTGGGTGGGTAACAGTTCGTTCGCTTGACTTTCCAGTCTCTCTGATGGCTGCTGTGCGACATTTTGGATTGACAGCGTTTGGCATGTTAATTGAGTCACCACAGGTACGGAAACGTATGAACTACGCGCTGCGTTCGGTTCTTGCTTCGCCACTGGTTAGCCCGTACGCTTCTATTTTCTTGTGAGCAATCTAGTGTTCGGGAGTGAAATGATGTTCGTTGTTAACAGTGGTGCTGTGTTGACGTTCCAAGACTTGTGAAGAAGCTGTGCTCGTTTGACCGAAAATTGAAAGACAGCGTTGATAACTGTTTTGCCCTGCGAAGTTGCGGTGGTGGAGCTTGGCACTTTTGGTTGTTAATTCATCACTTCCTTTTTTTGTGATAACCATTGTCCTAGCGCTGTGATGTGATGAACCAAAGCTCCGAGATGCTACATTCTGTTGTGAATCGTGTTACTTTGGCAGCGCGCGTAGACTGTTCTTCGGCAAAAACTTTAGAGTTCTATGTGGCAGTGAGAGCCCGTGAACGTGAGCTTTCCCCCGGCCCCCAGAAACAGGAAAGATTTCACCGGTGCCTTGCTTTGGATCACGTTGTAGGCCAATACCGCCTAACTACAGGTTTCAGTTCGTCTGGCCATCGTTTTGCACGGCACTACAGCCTTGACAACAGCCGGTCATGGCCAGTTCTTACACTATATCAATGGACGTGCACCCCTGGCCAGCCCTTCCTTGCTGTCATCGGCAGCTTCCAGTCTGCAGATGTCCTTTGCCTGTTGTCCGTAGAGCACACTTGGTTCCTCATGACACCGACAGCTACTAAATACTGTCATCAGTGAGTTGACCTTGCAGAAGTAATTTCACCGGTACTATAATTCACGCAGTACTATAACGTGCGCACGTTTTTAAGCCCAATAGATGTAATGTTACCCTATGGTAAGGTGAAGCATAAAAAATTACTACTACTGTCATATACATACATATAATATGGAGCAAATACATCAGAAGTTTATTGTGATTTATTACAAGTGAGCTCTTCTTTGATTATGAGGTTGGGCCTCTCGATTTACCACGTTTGATAGTTGGAAAGTTAATGTGAATTTATTCTCTAGGAGCCATGTTACACTTAAGAAGTTTATGTTATTTTGGGAATATAGTTCTATAGACGATTACCACTGTAGTAGCACTATACTTCACTAGGACATATATATTTCAGTACATAAGTTATACACGAGGCTTGAGTTCATTTCAAAGTGATTATAGCAGATTTTGGTCACTTTGAAGAAGTGATACCTTTGTCAAATAAGTATTACAAGTGAGTGCCTTTAATGATTGTTTTAAATACCTTGTTTTTGACTCTTCACAGACCGCATAGAATGGTTTGTTAAGGTCCTGTGATGCATGGGTTGCACACACTGGCACATCAGTCCTCATCATGACTTGGAGCATCTGTACAAAAATAGCAAGGACACGTGCTCCCTAACTGCGCAAGTCTATGTCACTGCGGAGACTGTTATCACTCAGCGGATCTGGCCTGGAAGCATGCATAGCAGCCTCATCTGGAAGGACTGCGATCTGCTTGAGAGTTTCGAGGGCACAAAACTGCTTAACGGCTGGCTGCAAGGTTAGTTTTTCTTTAATACATACGAATAAGTTAACACACCTTATGTGCTCAAATTGCAAACAAAAGGATGTTGCTCGCGGTGGATACCTGTATTATTCTCACACATAATTCCTATTCAACATTTATAGAACTAAATTGCAAGATAATTGAGAATCTTCAAAGTTGAAAGCCTGCAGCTTATGAATGAAACTCCAATCATCTGAGACTCAAAAGCTTGTGCTTTTAAAAGAGCACAAATACTTTGATTCTTTGCTGAGCTCTCGAGCTTGTGACACCCTCAGTGGATCAAGTGCTCCGGAAGGAAATAGCAAGTCGGTGAAAATCGCCTGGCTGTTCCCAACATGCAAGGAGAAAGACCTATTGAACAAGCCTCAGACGACATAGGGCCAGTAACTGCATCTTTTACTTCATGTAGCTTTTTCTCTCTCAGCGCTGTGGCCTGTTGTGTTTCAGCCGAACGTGTTCATCACGATTGCATAGGTATATATATTTTTTATAAATTGTACCTGACCTAAGTATGCATTTATGATCTCTAAAGGTGACGTTCAGTGTGTTTCAAAGCCATGGCTTCTCATCTCTTTGTCTGTGGCTAGCCTACTTCAGCAGCAGTGTGATGCAGCCAGCACACATGCAAGCCAAGTCATAGAGCGCTCCTTCGGCGTTCTGTGCAGGACGCAGCATATTCATCCAGCAAGACACCGGTATCATCAATAATAGTGAGTGTTGATGGCACCTGTAGGAGCCCGTTGTGTTTGTTGCGTATGATTATTTCCCCTGATGAAGTGCATTTTTGGAAGGTTTCCTTCATTTGGAATTTGTGAGCCACGCTTGGAATATGTGAGATGTGAGCAACAGGCTCACATCTCACATAGAAATGGACATGGAAGAATTGGACATGGGCAGGGCATGTAGCGCGTAGACGGGAAAACCGCTGGTCATTAAGGGTAACTGACTGAATTCCCAGAGAAGGGAAGCGGGTTAGCGGGAGACAGAAGGTTAGGTGGGCAGATGAGATTAAGAAGTTTGCGGGTATAAATTGGCAGCAGCAAGCACAGGACCGGGTTAACTGGCGGAACATGGGAGAGGTCTTTGTCTTGCAGTGGACGTAGTCAGGCTGATGATGATGATGATGATGAGCAACAGGCGCACTCATTATTCACAAGTGCTTTGTGTCTTCAAAACATCCCATTTGCTCCTATACGTGGTATGGTGAGCTGGCTATGTTCTACATCCTTAGAGCTATGAACATTAGCTGTTGTGTTGCAATGCAGCCTAACCTGTGTTTCTTATTGAACTTATTTCTGGTCTGCTTCTCGCACCTAGTGTAACGTTGAAATAGAAGAAACTTCATTGGCTTTTTGTGCCTGGCAAAAGTTTCATGTCTTCATCTATAACAATGTAGTTTTGCTCTTGTATGATAATAAAACATATTTTCTGTCTTCACTGTTTGTTTGTGTGTTGAGGCTTGTCATTGGCTTCTCAAAATAGGACATCTGTAAATATGAGCACATATTTAACAACTGTACACTCTTGCATGTAGCATGGTTGTAACAATGATCTGTATTTTTCTAAGTTCCAGCAGTAAGAAGAGATCCTGTGCTCCATGGTAATGTACAGTGTATCAAGAACAGAGCACAGAAGACCAACAAGTCTAAAGGGACTTCCAGTGACTGCTCTCCTGCTCAATGTTTACGACAGGAGAAAAAGCACATTGTGATGTCAGGAGCAGTTTGAATTGTATACGTAGTAACATTCTGCGCAGCTGCTGCTTAACTTCTTAGCAGTACATTAATCAGCAGTTCCTTTGCTTGCATTCCAAATTACCTAAATTTTGCATGGAAGATATCAAAACATGACACCTAGTATAAAGTCTGCTGTAGTGTTTGTGGGCAGATATTTTTGAGCTGAAGTTTTTAACATGCGTGTTAAGTGCCTGCGTGTCTCTGCATTTACCTCTCAAGAATCACAGCATCCATGGTCGGCGATGGTAACTTTGTTTCGCATTCTTTGTAGTACAAGAAGTAAAGCCATGGATGCGGTAATCTTGTACTTAGTTGATGTAATCCTTCAGTGTACACTCATTTGTATAGCACGAATGATCCCATGAGTGTCTAAGCTCTGAGAAGTGAGTCATGTGGATTATTTTATTTGGAAGGAAGAGGATCATCACTACTCCTAGTATATCTTAACCGTAGATTTTAGTACTTGTGTATTGTTATCCCACTGCCGGTCCGTCCTTCAACAGTCTACTTCTCTGTTTCTACTGTGTGAGTGTAACTTTTTTAATGTATTTTTTGCTCGGATAGGTTTGTTCATAATGTAATGAAGTACTATGCAAGTGACTTATTATCTATGCAGCGTTTTTCAGACTGGAAATAAAAGTATTTATCTTTCTTTATATGTAGCTACAGCATGAAAATAAATGTTTTTTTAAGTGCCAGTCCAATAGTTTAGCCCTACAAAGGTACTGGTATACTCTAATATTGAAGCTGGCATCCTACAATAGTTTTTTTAGTGGTAGTAACAATGTGTTTACAACCATCATCACTATCCTGAGATCAACTGTGAAAACTATAAAGAAATGTAATTACATTTTTTGAACTGTGTGAAGGTAAATGTTGTTATGTTCTTTTATTGTGGTTCCTGTTTCATGCAAATGACACACAATTACTTTGCAGTGGCATAATATTAGTGGTTATTTTACACATATGTGCTGAGCAACACCGCAGTTGAGGCCAACAGCAACACCTACATGCAGTGCACTGGAGCATCACCTCATATAGTAAGTGTACAGTCTTTGCCCACCAGAGAACTGAAATTTTTCATGCAGACTAACAGACAGCTGTATGGAAAATGTGTTGATGTTCAAACTTTGAAGTCTTTTAGAGGAGTGTTTTCAGGGAATGAAATAGGGTTTATAGCGGTAAATATAAACATTGTTTGCACCAAGGAGCGTAGGAGCTTAGAATTGTATTATTCATGTATTGTCTAGAATTTCTTTGCGCTATGCAGCTTTTCAGCCCAAGTGTCCTAACATGCTTTGTTAGTGTGTTGTGAATAAGCCAAGCTATGTAAATAAACAGAGTAACATTGCAGACATGTACGAAATATTGATGCACAGCCCTTTTCTTTAGCATGACATTGTCAACGGCTTTATTCTTGTGTTTCTTATGAAATCTGTTTGTCACTATGCAGCAGAAGAAACTATGCATCAAGCATTGCCGAGATGGTTCGAGAAACACCGAGTTCCGTCATGACAGTGCTGGTGAATTTCTCTTGTAAGTTCCTTTCTATATACTGAAAATGAGTTTATTCAGATTGTTGTTTTAGAGCCATTCGTCTTAATATTTACACCTTGGTGTATGTATGTATGTATGTATGTATGTATGTATGTATGTATGTATGTATGTATGTATGTATGTATGTATGTATGTATGTATGTATCTTAAATTCGAACTCGTTTATCAATGACAAGTAAGTTTGGTAATAATTAAGCTGAGTTTGTTTCTAGTACTTTTCCTCACGAGCTATTATACGCTTGAATATGTTTTTACTTCATTAAAATAAATGTAACCTTACACAAAGTATGTGCATTCAAAGAAGTTTCATTTGCCAACGTTCAGTCAGGAGCAAGAAATGGGGTAAAATAGAACCAACCAGAGAAGATTAGTTTAGAGCATAGCTACTCTACATAGCATATCTTGTACACATTGCGTTGGTCGAATATGTCGATTTCAACATATCAATTTTTTTCGGAATAAGCAGGCTATCACCCGTGGTTGTATATGAGTGTCATATTTATGCATATTGTAATGCCGGTTGGCAATTACTATTAAGGTCACAATCCTAGTCAAGCTGAATACACGAATTTTGTCCATGCACCTTACATCAGTATGTGAACTGTTGTTAATAAAAATAAACTTCGGATTAATTATTTATTGTAGTAACTAAAAGCAGAGTATCTCTCTATGACATAAATCAAGTTGCCATTGTTCTGTTCCGGTCTGGACTATAGGGGACCCTCTCAGCAGAACTCGATTACCTGCTATAGTTCATTTTCACTCATTGATAGCGACATTACACTGAAGCGCGCAGCATGACAGATAGCAGGAGAGAAGACACGAACTAATCACTCTGCTTGTTTCTTCTCTAACTCTTCGTGCCCTTTGGCCTTGCTCCATGTAATGATGCCCGCCAAATTAGCACGAAAACGTGTCCAGACAAAAGCAGTCAACTTGGCCGCAAGCAACTAGCTAGCTGCATGTGTAGATTTTCTTCAAAACACCGTGACGACTGATCGCTGGTCGACTGTCCAAACACGTGAAAAGTAATATACCAGGTATGATATTGGTATTTCAGCACTGGGCACTTTTGCGATAAGAGAGGTTGGAGGGAAGAATTATGAACCCTGAGTTATGTAATTTATGAAGGAGGACGGCACAGCGTTTATGGGTCAAAAGGATAGGGAAAGAAGAAAGCTCAAAAGCCACTTTCTCAAAAAATTAGTACCCGCCGCCACGCTAATCTCAGGCCGGGCAACCTCTTAAAAGAGGGCTCGGTGACACTGCGTATCGAACCAAGTACCTCCTAGATTGCAGCTGAGCGCTGCAACCGCTTGGCGAATGCAGCAGTGCTTGCATTCATTCTATTGCTGATATATCTTCAATGATTCGAATGACGCCAAATGCAAAAACGTGTGGTGAAACTTGGTCAAAACTAGAAAAAATAGATATGGGGTTGCCCAAGGTTACTAGAAGATAGAAACCTCCACGTGTGGCTGTATAACCGTGCACTATTTATCTTATACATTACCGTCATGATGTTGGGATAGCCGGCTCTAACGGCCCCGCCGTAGTGGTCTAGTGGCTAAGGTACTCGGCTGCTGACCCGCAGGTTACGGGTTCAAATCCCGGCGGCGGCGGCTGCATTTCCGATGGAAGCGGAAGTGTTCTAGGCCCGTGTACTCAGATTTGAGTGCACGTTAAAGAACCCCAGGTGGTCAAAATTTCCGGAGCCCTCTACTACGGCGTCTCTTATAATCGTATGGTGGTTTTGGGACGTTAAACTCCACAAATCTAAGCCGGCTCTAACGTACGCTAACTTCTCATAATTCGCCAAATATAAATAAAAAAAATAAAAATATATATCGGCCGGCGACAACGCTAATCATCTATTATGAAGTCACTGTCACTAGTGTCACTTTCACTACATGAACACTCAGTTTTTTCCATTATCCTTATTTAAGGAAGATTTAGCTCATTGACTCACAAATCTTCTAATTAGCATTGCTTTTGTCGCATCTAAAGACTGTCGCCTCTCATCTAACTTTCTTATTGGCTGTAGCTTCCATAAAATGCGTACTCCACTTTTTTATACTTTCCAAGCATCCAACGCTGCTTTGCGGAAACTTTCCCGGACGTTTGCTGGGCCAGAAAATTAGCTTATTTATCTATAAATTTCAAGCTTTTGTGTAGACGAAACGAGAGTCTCTCTCTCTTTTTTTTGTCTTTTTTGCACGTGTGATAACGTCTCTCGACTTGAAGACTCGTAAACACGTTCCTTGCTTTATTTGCTCACTCAAACAACGCTGGACAAATTATGTGCACCGTGTTTTTTGAAAAGCATTAGCACTGAAACACTTCCCGAGTAGTCTCTCTCGGTTTTTTTCGTAGACACATATCTAAGCGTAAGTGTATGCACGTTCTCGCATTCCGGCTTTATAATAATGCTGCGGTGAATAGGACCAAAAAAATCCCGCTCACACTTTTATTTGATTACTGGTGTTCTCTATTTCTGCACAATTTGTCCGCCGGTACAAAAGTCGCTCCTGTTTCATGTAATAAGAATATTGAATGAAAAGCAACCTTTACGTCTAGGTACAAAACACCGTTACGTTCACCCCTATACCGTTCTCGATTACACCGGATTAGTTGATTAGCAGCGCAGCTTCATTAAAATTTAAGGTGACTGGTCGCGTCAAACAGGGGAAAAGATTTGAGACTCCATTTCAAATATTGCGTGCATCGATATCTGCGTGAATTCTTTGATGTGGTGCACCTGGATTGTTGTTTACTTATACTTGGCGGGATAGTGCAAGAATTACTCGATGGCTTAAGACCATCAAGCAATTTCTATTTTAGCTACAGTCGTTGATGAAAGGCGAGTGCTTTGCTTTGCACAGCACACCAAAACGTCTATTGCAACGTACGTGGCATCCCTTAAGCGCTGTAGCAGACGCTCGCGGAACTGAAACCTAAATGCAGCAAATCATTGGCTATCATCGTATACACTCGATGCTAGACGCTTTGCGTCCTACTTTGATATTATTTGCACACACTTCTTTCTTTCCTTGTCGTCTCATCAGCTATCGTGTGTCCTCCTCACCCTCTTAAGTGCCGAATAAGTTAAATTTGTACCCGTGCTATAGTAATCCCTCCAGATAAGAGAATTCTTGGCTAAGAAAACGCGTAGCCAGGAGAAAGCTTTGTGAATTCGGCCCCTGCTTCGCATCTAACAAAAGCCCTCTACGTGCATGTTTTATTGCTAAAACAGGCTCGTTCTTATGCACGACAGCAGTAGCCCTTCAAAAGTGTACTATTTTTCTTCGCTTTACATCATAGTACTGGGGTGAAAGTTACCAAAGCACTTTGACACGCTAGATAAAGGCCTCAGAATTTCGAGAACCATTGTAGTAGTTATGTTTTGTTGTCGCAGAGGGGTTGGAGCATTTTCGAGGATGTTTGCAGTTTAAGCCGCACCTGTTAAACCTCAATAATCGCGCATGTTGGCGTTGTGAGACCTCACTTCTTCGCCAAGACCATCTTCGCCATCTCTCGGTCCTCGACCACCTGTCATAAAATGTTTGATGCACAAGGCATGCTCTTGTTAACACTGGAAAGCGATAGCATTCCGCTTCAACGCATTAGAAAAAAAACATGTCCCGATGCTCTCTGAAATCGAAACGCGAAGGCACACGGAGGAATATCAAATCCTCAAAGATTTACATCTCCGAAGGTTTATTCCTATAGTAAGAAAAGTATCTATCTTACACTGCAAATCCGACCGTTTTGCGTACCTGTGCTGGCATATGTTTGGTGTGTGTTTTACAATAGCCCGGACAACATCTCTTCGTACCTAGGCAGTAGCGTGCGTTGAAACGTCTCCAGGTAAAATGTGGTTCGCATCAACCACACTCTATTCAGCGGCAAGCCGAAGAGCCTTGACCAGGAGCAAAGAAAAAATTGTGTCACATTGTGCTAAAAATGTTACTGACACAAAATTGTGTCAGTACTTTTACACTTTTCGCGTTTAACTTTCATGCACTTCAACCACCCATGAAGTACACGCTCAACGTAAAAATCGTATAAAAGTAGCCGATTAGTTCGCAAAACTGGTGCGTGCAACACGTCAGTTGACAGGAGACGTCAAAGTAGGAGTGCGACCACTCGAAATCGGCAAAACTACGCCACTGCGGACACTTTGAAGCCAACAATGTCAATGTTTTGCGACACATCAAGGAGTTAGGAAAAGAAGGAGGGTCATCAGGGCACTAAGCCGGCCTAAGCTCGCAAAGTCAAAGGTTCAAAACTGTGCAGGGTCTTTATATAAATAAAATTTTAAGCATTCAAGAAAAGAAGCTCAGGCGAGCTACGAGGCAGGTGACGTCAATATTTCATGCGTGGTCAGGTGGTATTCTACAGTGCAAAGAAAGTACTACAGAACCCCCTACTTAGAGTAAGCGCAGCAACCTTGCATGGAATGACAAAGTTTGGTTCGATTGCAGAAACTAGACCATTCCTAATTGTATATTTAATTAAAACGCATGAAGTAGGACTCATTAAAAAGAAAAAAAGATGTTGGGATTGAGGCCACACTCTCTAGCTAGATCAGAATCAGCCACCATGGTACAGTATCTGGCCACGACCTCTCGTAAATACAGCAATTAACCTGTGGCCCTCGAACTCCAGTGGCTGCTAAGCTACTGTGCAAGGTGGTGGTGAGACCTGCGCAGCAGTGGAGGGCGCTAGGAATCTGTGGGTCCGGGCAGTCGACCTTTAGAATTTCAACTTGCCTACCTTCAAAGCCAGAACGCTATCTAGTCAGACTAGTCTAACTGTCCTATTTTATAAACTAGAGCGTGCTGAATGAGATGTACTAGGGCTGAGTAACGGGCACGTAATATGCTACCATAGAATAGTGAACACAAACGAACAAAGTGTGGGTTTTTTTATACTGAAGAATATCGCTGACAAGATAGAGAAGTACTATACCTTCAGTGATTGGGTGGCAAGTATCATAAATGAGTTTAACAAAATGCACAAGATAAAAAAGTACAAACCTTCGCGCCTACTTGCAGCCATTATGACCGTTTGGTGGAACGCTTCTATGAAGACATACAGTCAGCCAATAGTAAAGTGCAGTACAATATGCTATTCCGATTGGCAACTTAAATGTTAAAGTAGGTAAAAAACAGGTCGGAGACCATACAGAAGGGGAGTATGAGATCGGCTCTGCAAATTCCAGAGGAGAAGTATTATTAGAGTTCGGAGAACGTAATAATTTACGTATCTTGAATACCTTCTTCAGAAAGCGGGCTAAACGTAAGTGGACGTGGCAAAGTCCTAATGATGAAAAAAAATGAACTAGACTTTATTCTTTGTTCACATCCTGGCATTGTACAGGATGTAAAAGTAGTTAGTAAGAGCCAAAGCAGTCACCATAGAATGGTAAGAGCTCGCATTTATCTAGAATTAAAAAGCGAAGACAAAAGCTGATATCCTAAAAGTCCAATATTAAAATAGTGGTGAGCGGGAAAGTACAGGAATTCAGAGTTTCTGTTTCAGAATAGATTCGAAGGAATAAACGAGGTAACCGACGTTAACGTTGACGCAATGAACGATAATTTTATAACTGTCATCAGAGAGTGTGCAATGGAAGTCGGAGGTACAGTCACTAGACAGGATGCTGGCAAACTATCTGAGGAGACGAAAATCGTATCAAGAGATGAAAAACCATGAAAGCCTCAAAGGCAATTAACAAAGAAGATATGATAGAGCTTTTTAGGTTACTCATTAGGGATAAGGTAGCTGACAAAAAAAGATATAACATGGAGAGAACTAAACATGCTGTAAAAAGTGGCACAAGCCTAAAAGCTTCGAAGGGAAACTTGTGCATCGGCGACAATTGGATGTGTGCATTAAGGGACAAGGAAGGCAGTGTAAATACCAATATGGACAGGATACTCAAGGTGGCAGAGGATCTTTTCAGAGAGCTGTACAGAATCTAAAACAATTAGGTTAATATAATGAGAAGCAATACTATATAGTCCACAAGAATTCGACATCCTAACAGTAAATACAGGGGAAGTAAGAAAGGCTCTTTAATGAATGCGAAAAGACAAAGTCGCTGGTGAAGAAAAGGTAACACAGAACCTCCCGACAGATGGCGGAGAAACTGTGCTAGAAAAACTGACTATCTCATTTACGAAGTGTTTCTTCGTAGTGTACGGTACTTCTGCCCTTCACAATGGAGTGGGAAGGGTACTTGTGCAAGCGATAAAATTTTTTGGCTTGTAGACGATGGGCTGGCTGAAAAATACCTACTGTTGCGTTAAATATTGCTTGAAGGCGGGGGGCGGGTGCGGTATTCTTATAGGCTTTCAACACCTACAGGATGCCTTGAGCGCTTTCAACGCCCTATTAGGTATGAAACGAGAACAACAAGCTGAGAATTTGTACACCTTCATTGTACAAACGCTTACATAGCGATGAGGGTGCACGCTAGGCGTCTCTTGTGACGTGATTGAATCATGGAGCTAGAAGGGGCTGCAAAGCAACGCATTTTACTCAGCTGGACTTGGGTGGACTCGTACATTCCTCTGCAGACATAAGCACGCGGATTTACTTTTTTATGTGCGTTCGCCTTTCAACACATAGTTCATTTCGAAGATATGAAAGAAGAGTCAACAAGAAGACCACTTCACTCGCTTCAGCCTTTACGCCAGCGTTTCACTGATTAACGCCATGCTGTAAGCTCTAACGGTGAACTGCTAGCCTTACTACATAAAATATACTGAATAGCTGTCATTTCATTTTTCCTTCGTCCTTACATAAATTTTCGGGTTATTAAAGAAGTAACAGTTATGTCGGAAAGGCGTACCAATAAATTCAATAGCAACAAACTAGAATATCGCATGTAGAACTGGAAGCATATCGAAACATGAAGCCGATTGCTGAAGCACAAAGGGTGCACAAAAAGAACACACACATGACGAGCGCTGAATGACCATGGTCACTGGTCGACACTGAACGTCCTTCTCAAACACAAAAAGCCCATAAATTGTACTCGCAGGTATACAGGACAAGCGTATCTCAAGCGTCACAGTTACTTCACTGTATTTGAACAGAGCACTCTTCGCAAACGGGACCCCTACATCCATGGAAGTGGCCTTCTTTCAATCTGTAAATGAAACGCAATATTTGCATTGCAATCACCCAACGTACAAAATGCCCCCATCAGAAGAGAAGCGTACGTGCATGAGCCGAGCTAGTTTACCTCGGTGCGTGCGCTCGCCTTAGCGTGTTGCCATTTTTAAAGACGATAGTCTTTCTTGCGTAGCTTCGACCAAAAATTTTGGTCTGTCTGTCTGTCTGTCTGTACATTTGTCTGTTTGTTTACGCTTAATGGTTCCGGGTGCTCGAAGCGGCACCAGTCGACACCACAAACGACCGACCCCATCCGCAGCGTTCACAAATGTTGCTCGAGATTCAGCGTTCATAATTGTGTGATTGTCAATTAAAAAGCAAATGTTGCGCATATATGAGGCACCATAACAACACGTTTATATTCTGTATGTGCGTCTTTTACTAGAAAAGACTTGCACACGTAATTACAAGCACCGTAGCGTTTATCACGCTGCGCTGACCATGCAACGATTGCACGAAAAAGCGAGTGTTTTCAATGCTTTGTTAAAACGACACGGTGGTGGCAAGCGCATGGCTCTAAGTTTCAGAGCCACGCGCTTTGTTTTTTCAAAAAAACTGCCAGATGGCGCTGATGTCTCACGTATGACGTGACTTGATCCTCTCGTTCGCCTAGAATGCACACCCAAGGCACTCTAACGCAGCGCCTCCAGAATACCATTCAACTTTTTTTTTTGCGCAGAACGTCAAATAAATGTTTTGTTCACTTTCTCCACACGCAAGACTATCGTCTTTTGACGACATTTGCAGATTAACATGCAGATACGGCACCAAGTTTTTAAATGGGTCGAAGCCAGAGCGGCGTCATTTTTGCTCCTTTCCAGTGTCTATCAGCGGAACCACAGTTGAGAGGTGAAACACCGGTAAGATTCCGTGGGCACAAACATGGCAGCTGACACACAGAAGACATGGCAGTTGTTCTTGCCTTGCAGGAGGAAGAGCGTGCATCAAGTCAACGTACACCAAGCATGCCTTGCACAAAATCTCCCAGCTAATGCATAGAGCACTGTGATGTTCCCCGAGACTGGTGTACCTCCTGCTAGATATGGTGTATATAAATTGCTCTCTATTCGTAGGATGTACTAGAACAGGGGAGTGCACAGAACGAGCTTTGAAAAGCGCAACCCAAACTGAGTCAGTTGGCTTGAGGTGAGAGGGAGCGGTGCAGCCGGGTAAAAAACGGAGCACTCGACGTTGGCCTGTCTTTAAACGTCAGCTAGTTATACAGTTTTTGTTGCGCACACGATAGTACTTACGACAAGGGAGACGGCTTCCCAAATTTGTTATAGAGAGAGAAAATTTTAATGCGGAAAGGCAGGGAGGTTAACCAGAAAACATATCCGGTTTGCTACCCTGCACTGGGGAAAGGGTAAGGGGAAAGGGAGGAAGAGAAGCACAAACACACATACACACACTCGCACACAGTAGTGTCACAATCGTTCTACGAGGCGGGTCGCTCGCAGAAACTTCATCAGCGCCTTCGTTGCTTTCTGGCGTGAAGCTCGATCTTTCCGACATTCCAAGATTGACTGCTCAGAAAATGGCTGGTCGTCGAGGCGAGCAAACACTGCTGAGAGGGACTGTCGCTGAGAGCTGTACTGGGGGCACTGACATAAAATATGTTCAATTGTTTCGTCATTGTCGCAATGGTCGCATGTAGCGCTGTCTCTCATTCCGATGCGGCAGGCAAAAGCGTTCGTGAAAGACACCCCAAGCCACATACGGCAGAGAAGGGTCGTCTCGGATCGGGGTAGGCCAGATGGAATAGTAAGTCGTAGGCATGGGTCCAGGCGGTGAAGACGGGTGTGGAGAAAACCGGGCGTATTTCGCATAGACCTTGCGACATCCTGCGCAAGCGTATTAATCTTTGCTGCTGCGTCGCTTCTTGATAGTGGAATAGGTTCCATCACTCCATTTTCGTGAGCATTCTTAGCTGCATTGTCGGCATGCTCGTTACCGATGATGCCGCAATGGCCTGGTAACCACTGAAAAGATATGTCATGTCCTTCGTCTATTAGGTGATGGTACAGTTGTCGTATTTCGAGCGCCAATTGATCTTGAGGTCCACGACGTAGAGTATTGTGTAGACATTGGAGAGCTGGTTTCGAATCAGTAAAAATGCTCCATTTTTGTGGTGTCTCTTGGTCAATCCTGCGGAGTGCGCTGCGGAGTGCCGCGAGCTCCACGGCTGTCGATGTCGTCTTGTGTGACGTTCTGAACTGGATGGTTTCGGCTCTTGCTGGGAAGATCACAGCTCCTGCAGATCCTCCAACAGTTGTCGAGCCATCCGTGTAAAGTTTGACATGATCTTTGTATTCTTCGTGTAGCATGAGTAGAATCATCTGCTTTAAAGCTGGCGCCGAGAGCTCCGCCTTCTTGCGAATCCCCGGCACTGTCAAGCGCAGTTTTGGTCGGTCCAAGCACCAAGGAGGTGTTAGTATCCGTTCCGGAGGTGTGTAGACTGTTGGAAGGCACTCACGGAAAGTCAATACTCTCTTACAGAAGGAGGCACTCGGTCGATCCTCTGGAAGCGAAGCTAGGTGGTGGGCAGGGGCGCGAGCAAGGTGTCTAATATGAGCTCTAAGCACCTCCAAAGTAATGTGCACTGTGGCCGGATGATCTTTGGCGATTGCGATGGTTTCCGCTGTTGATGTACAGCGTGGTAATCCAAGACAAACTCTGAGTGCCTGGCCCTGGGCGTTTTCTATTGTGCGTATACTGCTTTTGCAAGCGTTCGTCAGAACCGGCAAGCTATACCGCAGGTACCCCAGAAACAGCGTTTTGTACAAATGCAACATCGCGTGCACTGATGTGCCCCACGTTTTGCCTCCGAGGAACTTGAAAAGTTGTGCGATGGCCGTTAGGCGCTTCTTTAGAGTGGCCACATGGGGACTCCAGCAGAGATTTCGATCGATCGTGACCCCCAAAAACCTGTGGGTCCTGGCGTAGCAGACACTGTGTCCATTGATGGCGATGGGATATGACGTGATTGCCTTCCGCGTGAACGCGACCAGCGCCGATTTCTCAGGAGAAATCTCGAGGCCTTGTTCTCTAAGGTACGCCGATATTGAATTCGCTGCTTTCTGGAGTCTCGCACGTACCTGAGGACGTGTTACACCTGATGTCCAGGCACAAATATCATCTGCATAGAGAGATATCTGCACGGAATCTGGTATGCGTTCAACGAGACCGATCAGAACCAGGTTGAACAGTGTGGGGCTCAATACACCACCTTGAGGAACACCACGGTGTGTATAATGTTCAGAAGTCGGCCCATCATCAGTTTGCATAAACAATGATCTCATATGTAGGTAGCATTGGATCCAGCGGTACACTCGCCCACCCAAACCAACTGACTCGAGGGCGTCAAGTATGGCTTCGTGAGAAACATTGTCATATGCTCCTTTGACATCTAAAAATAGTGCGACAGATAACCGTCTGCTCATTTTCTGGTGTTGTACGTAGGTCACCAGGTCAATGACATTGTCAATGGAGCTCCGAAGACGACGAAAACCGGCCATGGCGTCTGGATATATTCTATGGCGTTCTAGGAACCACTCGAGTCTGGCAAGGATCATTCGCTCCATCAGCTTCCCTACGCAACTAGCCAGCGCTATTGGGCGGTATGATGTCAGCTCTAGAGGCGATTTTCCAGGTTTGAGAAGTGCAACCAACCGGCTTGTTTTCCACTCTCTGGGGACCGTTCCATCTCTCCAAGACTCATTGAATACTTCCAGCAAAGCACTTCGTGCTCGATCACCGAGATTGCATAATAGGCGGTATGATATGCCATCCGGCCCAGGCGATGACAATCGATTGCATGAAGCAAGAGCCACATTCAGTTCTTCCATTGAAAAAGGCAGGTCCAGGTGCGGGTCAAGTGAATGTGGCGTGTAATGAGCAGTAAGGGCTTCTGTGCAATTTGGTGGGCCCGCAATCTTCCTACAAAAATCTTCCGCTACCTCGATATCCCTTCTATTTTGGAAAAGGGCCAAGGCTTTAAACGGAAAACGTTGTTGGGGAAATGTGCGTAGGCCTCGCACGGTTCGCCATATTTGAGAAAGCGGTTTGCGAGGGTCTAGACTCGCGCAAAATTTCGCCCACCGTTGAAACTCCAGTTTGTCTATACGACGCTGGATCTTCTTTTGCATGCGCCTGGCCATCCGTAGATCTTGAATGGATTTTGTGCGTCGATATCTACGCTCCGCACGCCGACGAGTCGCACGGAGTCGCTCTAACTCCATGTCCGTTTCTGAGGGCTTTGAAGAATATGCCAGCGTGCGCATCGCACTCTGCGCTGCTTGTTTGATCGCTTGCTCAATGTCAGAGGTTAAGCCTTTTTCACAAGCGTGTTCAATGTTGGTTTTGAATGCTGAAAGATCGATCTTCCGTACGGTTTTCGGCGGGTGGTCGCTAGCAAAGCCTTCGATGGTGAGATAACTGGGGATGTGATCGCTACCATGTGTCTCGATGTCTAAAAACCACTTAACGCTTGTGGCGAAGCGACGTGACACGAACGTCAAGTCCAAACAGCTGCTGTACGTTGATCCTCGCAGAAATGTAGGGCTCCCATCATTAAGTAGAGACAGTTCATGAGTCGATACAAATGAAGCCAGCCTCCGGCCCGTGGTATTGACTTTTGAACTTCCCCAGATTGGGTGGTGGGCGTTGAAGTCTCCTATAATTATCCACGGATCCGGGACGCTCGAAAGAATGTCATCCAGTCTTTGGCAATCAAAACGGGCTGAGGGAGATAAGTAGACACCTATTAATGTGAAGGTGAGGGTTTTCTGCTTCACAGTCAGGCAAACATATTGGTTCTCATCATGAGGCGACACAGGTTGAATGATGTAGGTAAGCTCCCGACGAATATACACAATGACCTTGCTGCTTTCGTTTCGGGTTTTGGACGGGATTGATTCGTAGCCAGATAGCCTGATCGGGTTTGATAATTTTGGTTCACATATTACGATGATTGGGAAGAGGTTAGAAAACACGTACTGACGAAAATCGGAAATCCGTGATCTAAGTCCTCTTGCGTTCCATTGGATGACTGATGCTTCTCTGACGTCTTTGCGGAACGATTGTTGATCTCCTGCCATGACTCTACGCGAGGGAGGCGAGGACTGGGCTCAGCGCGTCCAACACCTGTAACCCGCTTCGAGCGGTTGGAGTTCCCAGGCTTCTTAGTATGTCTGCCATGACAGCGACGAGGGATCGTAACATCGGGATGATCTGTTGATCGACCCTTGACACATCCTCAACGGAAGTAGACTCGGTGGAAGGTGTAGGGCGGCGAGGCCTCGCAGGAGGCTCCTTTGCAGGCTGTGTACGCGGAAGCGTAGGCCACTCATCCGCAGCTGTGAGCTTCTCCACTTCTTTTCGCTTCGTGCTTACTACTTCACTCGTGCTCGGAGGAAATGGGTTATGCGCAACACTCTGTCCTCCACGCCTCCGTCGGCGACTACGTCGCCGCCGTACCCTTTCAGCAGCCTCTCTGTGGGTTGAATTGTCCCTAACCATTTGTTTGATAATGGCTATTTCCTTCTTAATCCGAGGGCATTCCTTGGATGCAGCATCATGCGGACCATCACAGTTTCTGCACTTCAGACTTGTTGCCCGACATGCGTCTGCAGTGTGCGGCTCAGCGCATCGGGGGCATACTGTGGTGTTTGTACATACACTCTTGATGTGACCAATTTTCATGCAGTTATGGCACTGGAGTGGTTTAGGGACAAATGGTCGAACAGGATGTCGGAAGTGTCCCACTTTGACATGCGACGGAATGGAATCTCCTTTGAACATTATCTTTACACATCGGGTGTTTCCGAGGCGAAGTACATTCGCGATGAGAACTCCTTCGTTCGCTGGTTTTATGAGAGTTGGGAGGTCCGAGTTTGCTATGGCCAAATCAATGTCGTAGATTACTCCCGCCGTGCAGGCACCGTCCATTGGAATAACCGGTCGTACTTTGATGCCTCCCAAATCTGATACTCTGCGAAGCTTGTCTATGGCGCTGGCAGTCATTGTGTCCACAGCTAGAATATTCTTCCGCGTGTTCACCCGGATATCCTTAATGTCGTTTGGTGCTACCCCCTCAAAGTACATAGAGAGAGCTTGCCTGTTTACTGCTCGAAGGCTGATGGTGGAGTCCTCGGGCATGAAGAGGATGGTGTGCGGCCAGCATTCTCCTTTTGACTGAGACGTTAATGTCCCTGCTGGTGAAGACGGCTTGATACTTCTTCTTTTGGCCTTCCTGCTTCTCACGGTCTCGAAGTCGTCATCCGACGAGTCGTCGCCAGTGGCCGAGTACAGTTCCGTGTCCTCGCTGGTGCTCGAACAGGTGCTTCGTTTCCGCGACGAGCTTGCCAAAGGTGGTCTATGGTCGGACATAGCCGCAGAAGGCTCCACGTCCACAGCCATGATGCAGTGACTATCACCGTTGGCCTCACTGGTTCTAGGCCAGGCGCGCTGATTTACCGAGGAGCTCGCCATAGCAGACCTCTGGCTGGGCGGACCAGTGGATGACTCCGCGTCCGTCGCCTTGGGGCAGGGAGCAGCGTCTCCCGTAGAAAGCGAAAAAACTTGATAACAATGCTCGGAGCCGAAAGCAGAAGCGTTCTATGAAGAGACCCCAAATTTGTTATGGTGACTGAAGAATGTGTGGAAGTGATAGCGGATTTTGACAAGGAAGTAGAATCCAGTATACAATTTTTATTTTTGCGTTTTCTCTAGAATATAGTTTCATTGTCAAACGAAGATATTTTATGTTGCTTCAAGTGATATTATTTTCCCAGTGCCGCTGTACCTGTCCTTGAACAGTGGAGGCCCAAGTTAAAATACCTTGAGGAGAGTCCATAAAAGGCGTCTGCCGCCTTGCGACACAACTTTTTTTCAAAACTGCATTCGGACACATTCCATGTTCGAACTTTTTCGGAAGGCAAGCAGGCTTTTAGTTATGAGGAAAGAATTGTTTATTTGACGGAAACCCTCGGTCATTAATTTTTGCATCTTTTGGAGCAATTTGCTTTCGGCTTGTGCTGCTACAAGCCATAAAAAACGAATTAGCAATAGACCCATAAGGAATTCGGTTCCTAAGTGTTGATAATAAAGGCGGGACACCTTTCGACACCGTTATGCTGCTGGTAAATCCAGTATGCAAGCTAGCATTTTGAGAAAGATGCGTGGGCTGCGCGAGCATATTTTTACGAAAGCGTGACTTGGTTTCTGGGAATTCAGAAAGCTGCACCAAAACCACCTGACTTGCTCTTGAGGGTACAGTGGCTTATGATCTTGCCTGATTTTAACCTGACGATACTCGCAGCATGCTGGTCGACTAAAGTGTTCCCTCATGTTCAGTGTATATTGGGTGGTCTTACTGTCGGCGCTTTCCGTGCTTTATGTTAGTTACCAGAACCAGGTATTGAATAAAATGCGCACCAAGTGCGGAGATAGAATGCTATCCTCCCTCTCAAAAGAGCGGAGTTAGAATTAAAGCTACGGATGTTGAGTTTTATTTTTTAGTGAGACTTCTGGGATTTTTTTCCCTAAAAATAGCTTCGTATGTTAGGTATTGCAACCAAATGAACCTAAAATGTGAAATTGAAGAAATTTGACATGAAAGTGATTATTGGCAGTGCCACTGTACGACATATATAAAAAACGTAAAGCACGGCTCCAAGATTTTCACCAATACGTGAAATCTTAGAGGCCACACATTACGTTATTTTTTCAATGTCTTGCGGTTGAGCTGCATATATTTACGTTCCGTGAAAAGTTAATCCATTTAACTTCACCCTTCAAGTCACTTTGTGTTAGATTACGTACCAACAGAACGTAGTGTCACGAAGCAGAAGAATTGGCATAGCGGGTTACACTGAATAGGAAACACTGAACATCTACAACTGCGATTCGAACCCGAGCTTTTCGAGTAATAAGCGGGCACATCACCACTGAACCACTTTGGCGGAGCCGAGTGGTAATAATAAAACGATGAGAGAATGCAGGCTATTCACTGGAGAGCCACAAGAGGATTTACCCTGTTCTACAGACGGGTTATGTGGAGACGCGCATGGTGGCAGAAGGGTTCAGAAGAAGAAAAAAAAGACAACCACTCGTTTCTAGCACGCAGCTACAAGGAAATCCGTATGGACTTCTCAGAAATAAATGCCTCTTAGTTGCAGAAAAATTTGTCTTGGTCTGGTATTCGTACCCGGGACCAACGCCTTCATGGGGCGGTGGCTCTACCAACTGAGCTAACCAGGAAGTCAGCAATTGACAACGCGATGCGACTTCATCAACAGCGCAAACCACATAGACCTTAGAGTTTCTTCATATTGCCACGTTCCATTTCACAAGCTTCTGTTATCGTCCCAAAACACCACACGATTCTCAGCGCAAACCGCGCCAGCAGTTTTCGAGAGGGTTCCGGACTGTAGTAGATCATTTCGATAAGATCACGCCCACTGCGCGAATGGTACAGATTGTTCTGGAACGTACGCCGCCGCCAGCGGTAGCGCTAGAACATTCGACGGCGGGAGTATAAATGCCAACGCGCTTCGCCGCTTGTCAGTAGTTGATCGAAGGCCGACGCTCCGTTCGCCGCTATCAGTCTGAGACTGCTATCTGTGCGAGACTGCTGCTGTAATTGGACTTTCTGTTTACCGGGCACAGGTTCGCCCAAATAAACAGTTAAAATCCCAACACGAAGTCTCCTGTCTTCGGCCACGTCACGACCCCGTGACATCTGGTGGAGGTGCTGCTTCGTTCATGTACCGCACGCCCCCGTCAAGCCGTGAACCCAGCCCACGTCGCGGAGAAGACACCGACGCCAAGCAGGAGCAGCGAACAAGCCGCCGACAGCAAGGGCTACCACCGGAGTACGGGATTCTAGAAGACAAGGCGCGGAAGACCAAGGCCATGACCGCGACTGCAGCGACAATGACAACCGCCGCATCCCTGCCCACGATGGTCATGCATCAACCCAGGGAACCACCAATTTTTCATGGGTCATCGTTCGAAGACCCGGAGTCCTGGTTAGAAACATACGACCGTGTGGCCGCCCTCAACCACTGGGGCAACGAAGAAAAGCTCCGGCGTGTGTACTTCTACCTGGAAGACACCGCAAGGACCTGGCTAGAGAATCATGAGTCCACGCTCCGAACGTGGGATGTCTTCTGCGGCGCCTTTCTGCAAACGTTCGCGAGCGTCGCTCGCAAAGAAAGGGCCGCTGCTCAACTAGAGACCCGGGTTCAGCTACCGAATGAGAAGGTTGGAATTTTCACAGAGGAGATGACCCGCCTATTTCGTCACGCTGACCCAGACATGCCTGAGGAGAAGAAAGTTCGTTTCCTCATGCGAGGGGTCAAACAGGAGCTTTTCGCGGGACTAATGAGGAATCCACCGAACACCGTCCAAGAATTTGTATCCGAGGCGACCACCATCGAAAAAACCCTTGACATGCGCACCAGACAGTATAATCGTCGCCTGACTCCAGAATGCGCTGCTGCTCAAACCAGTGACTCCGAAAACCTGCGTGAAACGATCCGAGCGATCGTGCGGGAAGAGCTGCGCAAACTGTTGCCTTCGGCGCAACCTCAAGTGGATTCGATCGCCGACATTGTGCGAGAAGAAGTTCGGCAATCACTTCGAATTCCCCATACACCGCTGCCCGAGCCGGAAACTATGAGCTACGCCGCTGCAGTGCGCCACAACGCTCCTCCCCGTCCACGCCAAAACGCCGCCCCGTCGCGCTTCCGTCGCCAGACACCACCGCCGCCACCACCCCCACCTTTCACCTACCGTTCACCAGCGGGCCAGCGCAGTGCGCCGAGGAAAACCGACGTTTGGCGCACCCCTGACCACCGCCCACTGTGTTACCACTGCGGCGAGGCCGGGCACACTTACCGCCGTTGCCAGTACCGACAGATGGGACTGCGTGGCTTCGCCGTCGATGCACCACGTCCGCAGCCAGGAGAACGACCACGTGACATCGCCGACTACCTGACAGGAACTCGGTGGACACCACGAAGCCCTTCGCATTCGCCGTCGCCCAGCCGCCGCACGTCACCGCACCACCGACAGTACTCTGGCCCAACGCGGGGCCGGTCTCCTAGCCCGTATCCGGGAAACTAAGGGCAGCAACCGGTGGAGGTGCGGTTGCTGTGCGACGAACTACCGAAGATCCTCCGACGACGCCGCGACGGAGCTTTCTGAACACAACGCCAACCAGGCAAAGCCCTGACGGCGAAAGCTAACTTACTGAAGGTGGCCTGACGACGCAACGTGGAAGCAACGGAACAAGCCGACGCAGCCGTGACCCGACGCCACGCCCTAACTGTAATGCGAGACGGCGAACTAGCGACCTCGACGTTCTTATCGACGGCCACAGTGTGACCGCTCTCGTCGATACTGGAGCCGACTATTCTGTCATCAGTGGGTCGTTCGCCGCGAAGTTAAAGAAAGTTAGGACAGCTTGGAAAGGCCCTGAAATCCGCACAGCCGGAGGTCATCTCGTAACGCCTGCAGGAATCTGCACAGCAAGAGTCACGATTAACGGCCGTATTTATCCTACAGACTTCATAGTCCTACAGCGTTGCTCGAGAGATGTCATCCTTGGCATGGACTTCTTATGCCTCCATGGTGCTGTCATCAACCTAAAAACAAAGTCGATAACGTTATCCACAGAAGAAGCACTACCGCCGCGCACGCCGTCTGGACACCATGCCTTGAATGTGCTGGAAGAACAAGTCACCATTCCGCCTCGCTCAAGCGTCATTATTTCAGTCGGCGCTCCTGAATCACCTGACTTCAAAGGCGTCGTTGAAGGCAGTCAGCATCTGTTGGTCACCCGAAATATTTGCGTCTCAAGAGGAATTGCAGAGCTGCGGGGAGGCAAAGCAACGATTATGCTAACGAATTTCAGCAATGAGTACAAACATGTGAACAAAGGAACAACGGTCGCATACATCGAAGAAATTGTCGAAGCCACCAGTGCTTTCGCCCTCACCGATTCTGCGGAACCTGCTCAGAGGAACCAAGCCCCTCCTATAGCTTTCGACGTCAATCCCAGACTTCCGAACGATAAGCAAGAACAGCTCAAGGCCCTGCTCCTGCAATACGAAGATTGCTTTTCGTCGTCATCAAAAATTCGGCAGACCCCAATCACGAAACATCGCATCATAACCGAAGAAAATGCCAGACCACTCCGTCAGAGTCCGTACAGGGTTTCGACGCGAGAACGTGAGGCCATGAAGAGACAAGTTGATGAAATGCTGCGGGATGACATTATCCAGCCGTCCAAGAGCCCATGGGCATCCCCCGTGGTGTTAGTGAAGAAAAAGGATGGGACCCTACGTTTCTGCGTCGATTATCGCCGCCTGAACAAAATCACAAGAAAGGACGTGTATCCTCTCCCACGAATAGACGACGCACTTGATCGGCTCCATAACGCCAAGTACTTTTCGTCAATGGACCTCAAGACTGGCTATTGGCAAATCGAAGTCGACGAAAGAGACCGAGAGAAGACGGCGTTTATAACACCGGACGGCCTCTTCGAGTTTAAGGTGATGCCCTTCGGCCTTTGCTCAGCGCCTGCAACTTTTCAACGCGTTATGGACACAGTACTGGCAGGATTGAAGTGGCAGACTTGCCTTGTGTACTTGGACGACGTCGTCGTGTTTTCCTCGAGTTTCGACGAGCATCTTCGGCGCCTTGAAGCTGTACTTCAAGCCATCAAGACTTCCGGACTCACACTGAAGCCAGAAAAGTGCAGATTTGCGTATGAAGAGCTCTTGTTTCTGGGGCACGTTATCAGCAAGTCTGGAGTTCGTCCTGATCCATGGAAAACAGCCGCCATCGCCGACTTCCCGCCGCCCACTGACAAGAAAGCCGTGCGCCGATTTCTGGGCCTCTGCGCCTATTATAGGCGGTTCGTGAAAAACTTCGCCCGCATCGCCGATCCTCTCACTAACCTTACCAAGGCCGACGTGGAGTTCAAGTGGGAAACGCCACAGGAACACGCTTTCCAGGAGCTCAAACATCGCCTCCAGACGCCTCCGTTACTTGCCCATTTCGACGAATTTGCCGAGACAGAAATACATACTGACGCAAGCAGCGTAGGTCTTGGCGCCGTTCTTGTGCAGAGGGCTGACGGACTTGAAAGGGTTATTAGTTACGCCAGCCGATCGCTATCCAAAGCAGAAGCAAATTATTCCACAACAGAAAAGGAGTGCCTCGCCATCATCTGGGCTACGTCGAAATTTCGCCCATACCTCTACGGCAGGCCCTTCAAAGTTGTGAGCGACCACCACGCCTTGTGTTGGCTAGCCACTTTGAAGGACCTTTCAGGTCGCCTCGCACGATGGAGCCTGAGACTTCAAGAATATGACATTACTGTCATTTACAAGTCCGGCAAAAAAACACTCCGACGCCGACTGTCTCTCTCGTGCGCCTGTCGACCAACCGCTACCCGACGACCCGGATGACGACTTCTTCTTAGGAACGATCACTACCGACGACTTCGCTGAACGACAGCGGGCCGACCCGGAATTTAAGGCCCTAATAGAATACCTCGAAGGCAGGACCGCCGAAGTGCCGAAGGTATTCAAGCGCGCACTTGCGTCGTTTTTGCTACAAAACGGTCTTCTACAAAAGAAAAACTTTTCACCGCTTCGGGCTAAGTACCTCCTTGTGGTGCCTTCAGCTCTGCGACCAGAACTCCTGCAGGCCCTCCACGACGATCCGACGGCAGGGCACCTCGGTATTTCTCGCACGCTCGCGAGGATACAAGAAAGGTACTACTGGCCGCGTCTTACCACCGACGTCACTCGTTATGTGAGGACATGCCGGGACTGTCAGCGACGCAAGACACCGCCGACAAGGCCAGCGGGACTTCTGCAGCCAATAGATCCACCTTGCCGACCTTTCCAGCAGATTGGTATGGACCTACTGGGGCCGTTCCCGACGTCGGCTTTCGGAAACAAGTGGATCGTGGTAGCTACCGACTACCTCACCCGCTACGCCGAGACAAAAGCCCTGCCAAACGGCAGTGCATCCGAGGTAGCTAAGTTCTTCGTCGAAAATATCGTCCTACGTCACGGCGCCCCGGAGGTCCTTATCACTGACAGAGGAACGGCATTCACTGCCGACTTAACCCAAGCGATCTTGGCATACAGCCAAACAAACCACCGCCGGACGACAGCGTACCACCCACAGACCAACGGCCTCACCGAGCGGCTTAACAAGACGATCGCCGACATGCTGTCAATGTACGTCGATGTCGAACACAAGACGTGGGACGCCATTCTTCCGTATGTGACCTTCGCCTACAACACGGCAGTGCAGGAGACGACGCAGATATCTCCATACAAATTGGTCTACGGAAGGAGCCCGACAACGACGCTCGATGCCATGTTACCCAACGTCACCGACGAAGAAAACATCGATGTGAGCGAGTACCTTCATCGCGCCGAAGAAGCCCGACAACTTGCGCGGCTCCATATCAAGAATCAACAGACGACCGACAGCCACCGTTACAACCTTCGACGACGCTTCGTGGAATACCAGCCCGGTGAACGTGTTTGGGTGTGGACGCCGATACGCCGACGTGGACTAAGTGAAAAGCTTCTGCGACGGTACTTCGGACCGTACAGGGTGGTTCGACGTCTCGGCCCACTTGATTACGAGGTTGTCCCCGACGGCATCACGAACTCTCAACGACGCCGATCGCGACCTGAAGTCGTCCATGTCGCACGCCTAAAGCCGTTTCATGCGCGTTAACAAACTGAAACAGTGTTTTTTTGTATTATTGTTGTATTGTAATTTATTCATTGTACTTTCTTGCATTATTATTGTACCTTCATCTTTAGTTAAAGCATCGAGACGATGCCTTTTTCAGAGGGGGGCAATGCCACGTTCCATTTCCCAAGCTTCTGTTATCGTCCCAAAACACCACACGATTCTCAGCGCAAACCGCGCCAGCAGTTTTCGAGAGGGTTCCGGACTCTAGTAGATCATTTCGATAAGATCACGCCCACTGTGCGAATGGTACAGATTGTTCTGGAACGTACGCCGCCGCCAGCGGTAGCGCTAGAACATTCGACGGCGGGAGTATAAATGCCAACGCGCTTCGCCGCTTGTCAGTAGTTGATCGAAGGCCGACGCTCCGTTCACCGCTATCAGTCTGAGACTGCTATCTGTGCGAGACTGCTGCTGTAATTGGACTTTCTGTTTACCGGGCACAGGTTCGCCCAAATAAACAGTTAAAATCCCAACACGAAGTCTCCTGTCTTCGGCCACGTCACGACCCCGTGACAATATTAACTATAGGTTATTCTGGCATTGAGATCGTTCAGCGACAATGGGCATGATGGGTAGTACATGGACTTGCCTATTTTTAGTACTTGAGGGTGGTGAATCGCACTCGTGGCTTCGTTCATGGCTGTGTTTTGGTTTCATTTCGCAGGAACAAACGAACCATTTTGAACTATGGTACGCGATTTGAAATGGTAGGCCTAAAATAGGGAGATGCTGAAGTGCAACCACTGAACATTTACTCATTTTTGTTTCGTGACAAAGTAGCTCCAAGCCACACGAAGCACGTTAAAGAACCCCAGGTGGTCAAAATTTCTGGAGCCCTCCACCATGGCGTCTCTCTAAATCAAACGGTGGTTTTGGGACGTTAAACCCCACAAATCAATGAATAAATCGAAGCCACACGAACACACATGATGCCAAAAGTACGAAGATTAGACAAATCTGTGTAATACCCAACATTCCCATGCTTGCTCAAATGCCGTGCATTGCAGCTCCTATAGACGCTAGCGCCATACTTTTCTCTAGTGTACATTTAGAAAACTATAAGACACAGACACAAGTATGGCAAGTCAGCTCTGCAGCGATAGGGTTAAAAAAAATGTGGCGATAGGGTTAAGAAACGGAAAAAAGACAACCATTCGTTTGTCGTTTCTCAGTATAATACTGTCACGGGCTCGTGACGTCTACGAAGGCTCAGACAACTTGTTCAAAATAAAACTATAAGCCGAAGTTGCGGTCAATAAAGAGAAAGTCAGATTACCATAATACACATTAGTACATGTAGCGGCGATAGAGCGTCCACCTTCGATCAAGTAAAGAGCGGCGAAGCGAGTTTGCATTCATACATGAACCGTCGAATATTAGAGCCTTATCACTGGCCATCGTAAAAGCTCTGGAACAATCTCGAGCATTCACGTCTTCAACGAAATTTTAACAGATGGAGCCACAATAATCACACAACTTAACTGTTCAGTGGAAACTGCACCTCATTGTTCGATAGCCCCGCCGCGGTGGTCTTGTGGCTAAGGTACTCGGCTGCTGACCCGCAGGTCACGGGTTCAAATCCCGGCTGCGGCGGCTGCATTTCCAATGGAGGCGGAAATGTTGTAGGCCCGTGTGCTCAGATTTGGGTGCACGTTAAAGAACCCCAGGTGGTCGAATTTTCCGGAGCCTTCCACTACGGCGTCTCTCATAATCATATGGTGGTTTTGGGACGCTAAACCCCACATATCAATCAATCATTGTTCAATAAGACAGGCTGTGTGCACGAAACGTGCATGAAACTAAGGAAAAAGTAAATGCGTTTGGCGATAAAATACATTAAAAAGAGTTGGTTTACTGCATTAGTATGCAGGTACGCTTTTGTGAAACATGCCGGTATTTGTGCTCCACAAAAATATGCCTATCAAGCTTTTGTCATAGCATACTGAGTAATAACAACTGAGTTACAAGTTCAGGTATACTGTAATATATATAGAAACATAATCTTGACAAGGCCGGCTTAAGCTATGACAGATATATCAGCTATGTTAACCATATTTGGCGTACAAGTTCGCCTCGAGATAACCATAAAATTGACTCATTTATGCGCTCATTGTGCTTGAATATTCTAATTGAAAGCATTTATGTGACTATGGAAACAACCGCGATCTGATACAGCGCCATTTAGCACGAATACATAGGCTGCAAAATCATTAAAAATGGCAGTAAAGCTACGGAATTTTACTGTCGGTCGTATATTTTGGTTTATGTGAATACCTACACTATTCTGCATCATAAAAAAATTCCACCCTGAGTATCAAGTGTGAAGATAAAACTGATAAAAATGCTCCTGTTGCGTTGTGTGCTTTGTGTGTGCATATTCTGAAGGTAATTATCTACTACCAATAAACCAATATTGCTTAAAAAGCGAGCTGCTTAACCGGTTGGCAGTAAAATAAATAAAAAATGGGACAAAGACTGCCTCTACGTTGCGGCTTATTTATAAGCAACATGAATGCCCGCCACTCACCTCTGTGAAGCGATTGCAAAATCAGTAGTCTGAAGCCTCACCGGCAAACTTGTTCACGATAATTTTAGAGCCTCCAGAATCGTGTTAGGAACAGGAACGAAGCTTCGGAAAACCACGCACATTCACGAGCGAAACAAATGGCACACGTTGCCTGTAGACCTATAGCACTCATCACCTCCATAACCACCAAACACACTGTCAGTGAAGAGAGTGTAGGTGAGAGTGCACGGAAATGCTTTCTTTTTTTTTTGCAGGAACATCCGCTGCCAAGGTCACTGGAGGCTCAGCAGTCATTATTTCGTGAACACGAGCCGCGTGTGTGGAGTGCTTTTTTCCGTTGCTTCGAAATCAATGTAGGGATTCATAGGGATGACCTGCCCGACGCGCGTAAGCTTTATAAACTGGATTTTTATTTTAAAAGAAACGCGCGATGCGTATTGGGTGTCCCTTTGGCATTGTAAGTAGAACAATCATGAAAAAACGCTAGTTATTAACCGTAAAAATCGCAGGCCTCGATGACATATGTCACATTTCACGTTGGTAAGCTAAAATAAAACGCTAGGCCTGCGCGGAAGGCGCAGCACAGTCAGAGCGAAAGCCAGAAGAGAAGCCTTTGAAAGCCTTATCTAAACACTTGTTGTGTGACTGCTGCAAGCACACTTGCTTGGTACCCACTACGACATTAATAATATTTTTTGGATACTAGGCCGGCATTTGCTATGACATTTTTCGTCATTCTTCTAAGAAGCATGGCATCCGCTAAACACTTGCAAATAATTCTGAGTCAATTGTTCGTGCAGTGGGTGACGACGATGGAGAATAATGTCTGAAGTGGGTATGCGCCACAGATAAGGGGTGAACTAGAAGAAGCTTTTGTAATGTGTTGGAGCATTAGACGACCCATCCGTTACGCTATTCAGATTGTGCGACAACTGGAAGTTCTTTCACTGTCTTCAAGCTATGTATAAGTTGTATAACGCGATTGCTTTCCCGAGACCATGCCTGCCTAAGGCAAGTTTCCCAACAAGTACCAAGAACTGGCATGGCTAAGTGGTACATTACTGGGCTGGCAACCAGTGGACCTGGGTTGGAGCCCGACTATAAACAGCTGCTCTTCAGGACAACACTTGTGAAATAGCTGTGATTTATATAACTCTGCCTGTTCCAGTTACCGACTGCTTTATCTGAATGTATATAAAACAAGACTAAGAGTGTACAGCTGTGCTTTATTTTCAACATGAGATACGAAAAGTACTCGCTACAATTTTTCTAGGTAGCTATTTGACACAGGCCGGAGCTCACACCAGTAAAATATTTGTATGTGTTTTGATATAATCCTTGCCACTTCGCGTTTTTGAACGCGTGAAAAAGTCGCCCCTTTAAAGTGCACCTCTAAAGCAAGGTTTTGTCTGCGTCGATATAAAACGCTGGTCACGCAAGCTATCACTTTTACGGGTGAAGCTCCTAAAGCCGTAGGTCGGTCCCTCCTAGCTCATAGTACGTGACCACCTATTTCTTCGACTCACTGAGCATGTGCGGACAGACAGACAGACAGACAGACAGACAGACAGACAGACAGACAGACAGATGAATGGATGGACAGACAGACGGCGCATGGATGTGTGGGCAGATAGACAGATTGACAGACGCACACACAAACGGACATACACACAGGCAGAAGAATGAACGGACGGACAGACGGATGATTCACAGTTTATCGATACAACCCTTCGAAGACTCGCCAACTCATCATCGTTCACTCAGTGAATATACTGCAATTTTTTACAGTGGTACGCAGCGCATGTCTTACCGAACTACATCACTTAGTGGTGCATGTGCAGAAGCTCCGTCTTTATGCCTTTTCGTTCATTGCCAAGAAAAGTTGTCCGTGAGTACAACAAGCCCGCTTAATCACCATTTTGAAGTCCTGGTATAGTTACATGCATTGCCAGGATTCCATAAGTGATTTGCTGCCTCCTTTTGTGTGGTCCCTCTGCCAAATAATGAACAACGAACTAGGTGAGTCAAGACCTAGAAAAAATTATACCTTCTCTTCAAGCCTGTATTCAACGACAAATTGCACTTGGGAGTCATCATTACCGTTAGATGTCGGATTCGTTGTTAACAAAAAGACGAATGAGAAGCAGATGGCTGCAGGTTGCTTTACCCATGATTTGAATTGAGGATTCCGTTCATTTGCTCAAGACACTGTAGGTGAGCTGACGTAACTTCCATACTGTCCTGCTTCCATTCATGACTCCTCGAAAAGTTTTAAAGCAATGGCCGCTACTCTATTGATTACGATTTTACAGCATTGCATAATAAAAAATTCAAGTCTTCTCAGAAAAAAGACAGCTGCAAATTATGAAGAAAGCACTTCGACCTAAAGCAAATCGGGGGTTAGGCTTTCTCAAACAAATGTTCTAAAGCAAACGTGATACACCAAGCTATGACGCGAAAACAAACATGGGATGACCTTGTAGGCGACATATTAGGGCAGTTAGACACAGAACTTTATTTTATGTGCGAAAATTGCGACTCAATATAGCTTTCAGTAGGTTGTTCACGTTTAGTCTTGACAAAGTGATGGTGAATTTTTTTTAGTTGTTAGGTGACATTCGCTGCACTGACCGTCCTGACCGATGCTTTCTTTCTTGAAATTTATATGCCATAACTTGGCATAGATAACTTCTTGTATATATATATATATATATATATATATATATATATATATATATATATATATATATATATATATATATATATATATATATATATATATATATATATATATATATATGGGCGTTTTTTGTCATGTCATTTATGTCTCTGCATATACCCACTGTGGAATAAAAATACCAGATTACTTATTGAATATTGAAGTGCATATATACTGAAAGAACACTTGATGGCTACTATAAATGCATGTATTAGTATGAATCACCAGGCACTGCTTATTCTCACCATGCAACTGAACGTGATGAAATGGTGTGTCCTTGTCCTCGCGGTTGTCCACGAAAACAAAGGTAAACCTACTATTAACATTCTTATATGCCACACTTCAGTCCAATATGATGTTGTTGTACAGCAAACATGGAACTCTTCAGAAAGGCGCATGCGTCGATCCATATACATGCTCACCGATTACGAAATAACCGTCGTAAGCGCTACGATAACTGGAATTGTCTGATAAGTGAACTTGTCTGCTTCAGGGCTCTCCTTTCGAAGACCTCCATTCATTTTAGTTGGATATTGTCTTTGATGAATACGTAATATGACTCTCTCTTGATGTCTTGGTGGAAAAGTAAACACAAATCCACCCATGCCTTACTCTTCTGTGCTCCCTCTTTAGGAAGGCCCATATTTCAGACAAGTTACACAGGTAACATTTAGAATAGCACGATTTCTAATCCAACTCATTAGTCCCGTATATTGTTAAAAAATTGATTCTCACAGATTTTGGGAAAATGTACCTGTGCCAGGGAAGATAGTAGAGACCACTGTAAACTGTTTACGCGTGAGCAGAAGTACTGAATAAACAAAAGAAAACCAGCATCTTTGTGGAATGCGCAGCACAGACACAGCGAAACGTGCAAGAAAGCCTTTGAGAACCCTTCTAAACACTTTTTCGGTAACCTCTTCAAGCACTCGCAGAGTACCCACTACGCCATAAATCATCGTTATTTTTGTGCAGTATGAAGGAATTTGTTTGTTTTTCCTACAAACCCAGTGGATCGTACCCACTATTGGCGATTAGCTAATTGCGTGTTTGTTTATTTCCTTGAGATTATGAGTTATACCCACTCAGGGGCATTGGCCGAGAAATCATAGAGTACTTTTTCTGTGAGAAAAACAACTATGGGTAAGAATGAAATTGTAGTAAAATATAAATAATGTATGGGGAACCACAGGAAAGAAGAGGAAAAGGGGGAAAATAGAAAAGTCAATTTCAGAGATTTTGAGATATGAAGTTTGGAGATGACCACGCAGTTGCGTTTGCTTAACCTAATCATTCAGAGTCCATGTTAAAACACCACTTGATGACACACAATAATAAAAATTTGTCTGTGGATTAGAATGGAATTCGTTTGAGTGCACGAAGAAAATCACAAAGGGCATTGAAATCACCCCTGTGGCAATGTCTCATAACTGTGACACCAAAGTTAAGTACGGTTACCGCCATCAGTCTAACGCCTATTGTCAGAAAGAAAATAGCTAGAAGTCTTCTTACAAGTATAGAGTATCAGCGTCAAGATAAAACATATTGTTATATTGTTTCTAATTTTCCGCAGAGTACACAGAAGGGTGACATCCCCTGACCAGCTCTGTGTAAAATTAAGCTAAGAGGGGGGACACGGCTTCGAAATCTAGTAATGAAAACATCGAGCTTTCTGTGCTGACTTCACTGGGGCCACCACAGAAACTTGAGCTGGTATATACTGTCCATGTATATGTCGTTTCTAGCATTTCAGTGCAGATGAATAATTTTCTACATCTTATTGCGGCAATATATTACACTTATGGCAGTACGGATAATTTTGAGCCATCAAGAGCAGCTCGTGCTAAGAAATCAGCCAGTACATTTATTATTATACCGCAGTGTCCTGGAACTAACAGTAACCTCAGATGGCTCAACTTCGGTGGCACGAATGTTCAGAATGTCCTCAGAATTCGAAAGTTCTCAAAAGCTGTCAGAGCTGCGCAAACTGAAAGAAAATCTGTCATCATGACTGCGCTGTTTTTATTTGACGAACGTTTTCGAAGTGCTAAAATAAGCACCCTGAGCTCAGCTTCGAAAATCGAAGTAAAATGAGGTAGTTGCACTAAGAAGGACTAGTCAAGTAAATCAGAGGCAATGCCTACACCTGACTTTTGATTGTTCACTGAAGCATATATGCCTATTATATTCTTTGTTTCTTATTTAAGTAGGCAATCTAAGAATATGTTATTTAAAGATTTGAGAGACTGCAACTTCACTTTTTGGAGCAAATATTATCATACTAGTCTATAAGAATACAATTCGGGTCATTAGTCGCAATTACATTTCTAATTTTCACATTTATACTCTGTAGTTTTTTACACAAACATCATCTGGGGTGTGTAAAACCATGGCCAATGAGCAAGAAAGAAGGCGCCTGGGCCTGAAATAAAAGTATATTGCGATCTTCATGCCCGTAAGATGTAAAGTATTTATTATGTTTGTACTGTCAAAATTCGAAATCAACAAAGTAGTGCACGCAGGCACGCTTTCGATACAGTACATTGATAGTCACAAACCTGGGGAGTCCCAGATACATTCGCGGTGTTTTTCGTTTCAAGTCAGCCAGGGGTTTTTATTTATAAGCAAGGCCACCCGAAAATAATATGCATCTGAATCCCGGGATAGGGCGCATGCACATCTTGCAGAACAATACGAAGGTGTGCCTGTACCTCTATTCACGGTTACACAGCTTGTGCTATAAGCCTGAGGCCCGCTGTGCCTCGGCAGTTACACACCCTATGTTTGGGCTCCAGATAAGCATTTCTTTGGAAATGATTTCCAAATATTTTATAGAGTCTACTTGCTGAATGGAATTCGGTACATAGTATTAGAGTTAAAATTGAGTTTGCAAGCTGAAACACCAAGAGCGCGCTTTCGTTGACATTTATTGACATAATAATGTATTTTTTTCATTTAAGTTGTAGTGAGTGTATACCACAGTGAGCAGCGAAGAACACAATGGCATAAGTATAAATGTAGGCAATAACTATCTGTTCTCTCAAAATTGTGCTCAATAAAACATTGAATATTTGAAGATAAGACTGCTCCTTGGGGAACTCCACCCGTTTTTTGAATTTACGTTAGGGACATCAAGCCTCAACGAAGTAGAATTCCCTTGATTTCAAAAATTGTTCTACCCACTCAATTTTTTTGGAAACAAGGGAATTCTTCTTCGTTCTCCCCACTCAAGAGGGAACGAAGAAGACGACGAAGCTGTTGCTGCTTGTCTGAGTAGCTCTGTCTGTATTTATTGTTTTTTTTGTTTATATTACGGCTAAGCACTGCTCAAGACGTCGGACGACACGAAAAGGTACCTGCCATATCGGCGACCGACGAATGCTGCGCAGCCCACCGCGTCGAAGGTTGCTAGAAGAACCGAAACAAGCATTAGTGAGAGCGCCGCAATGACGTTCCAAGGTGTGACACCAGGTCAGAAGCACCAGCTGGTTTGCGCAAGCATACCTGACTGCATCCGACAACACAGCGCTAAATTGGAGGACGAATCAACTGTCATCGGGGACCACAACGTGGCGAACCTCAACGGTCTCGACATGGACGAGGGTGGTTTCCGGCTTGTGCGACATCGCAAAGACAGGACGGTGGGCATTCCTGTGGTAATTGCTCCAACATCCGAAGGAGATAACTTGAGGCAAATGAACCCTATTGTCCTATACTTTGAAATTGAAACGATTCTCGGTGTAGCCCCAGTTTAGAGCCATTTCACAGCACAGGGAGCCCTGCTCTTGGATATAGAGACGAAACACCAAGCTAATATGCTTCTAGAGACCAACACTATCTGCGGCCTTGCCATATCAGCTCTTGTACCGCACAGCTACATGAAAAATACATGTATTATAGAAGGAGTCCCAAGTTGGTACCCGGACGAAGAGCTGTTAACCTACCTGAGACCTCAGGGAGTACACCACGCAAGAAGAATTATACGACGGGTCCAAACCTCATCCTCCGAATGGGAACCGAGGCGCACTGACTCTGTGGTTCTCACATTCTCTCCCAATTTGGAACGCCCAGAAAAAATCAACCTTGGCTTCTCCAGACACTAGCTTGTAGACTACGTGGAGACGCCACCACACTGTTTTAAATGTCAGCGTTTTGGACATGTTGCTAAGCACTGACATTGGGAACCGAGGCGTAAGTGCTGTGGGGGCCTCAGGACTCTAAGACGTGTAAAATTAAAGAAAAACTTGTGTGTGCAAACTGTGGCGGTGACCAACTAGCTAGCTACGGCCGATGTCCAGCACAAACACCTGCGCAGCGAAGAAATAAGATGTTCGTCCTCGGCCAGAAGACTGAACGAACCATCGCTCACAAAGAAGACGTCCGGTGCACCACAACATGGTGGTTTGGACAATGAGTACGCAGGAAATTTTCCGCGCCTAAATCCGACAAAAGCTGGTACCGAGTCAACGCAAGTGCTCAACGCTGGTGAGAAATGTATCGCGAAAGAGTCCGCCAAGCTCACCTATGCTGATGCACTAAGCCCATCTCAAGCACCACCTGGAAGCACACATGCTAAGATGCCTGCGAGTTCAACAAAGGACATGTTGGAAGCAGTACCGGTTCTAGAGTCAGTGTTACTTTGCTCTGCTTCCACATTCACACAGTAGAATAATGGCAATGTCTCGCCCACCTGGTCTATTCCATCCTTTAAAAGTGCCCTTAATAATGCAATGGAACTGCGCCCGTCTTCTAAAGTGCCTGTGCGAACTCAACCTTTTCCTGCGCGACATTCCAATACCAGCTCTAGTACTCTCAGAAGCCGGTCTCCCGAATGCAAGGATGCTCCCAGGGTACACCCGACATGGCAACCCGAGCATAACGATATTTTCAAATGGAAGCGCAACGATATACATAAGGCGGCAAATACCTCATGTCGCCTTACCAATGCAAGAGCTCTGTTCCAACTCACTGGAAGTCGCTGCTGTGCAAGTGTGCCTGGGAAACCGAAAACTGAGTGCAGTATCGGTGTACATAAGCCCACGAAGAAGCTCTCTATGGAGGCTTTCCTAAAGGACCTTTGCACTTTATGTCCCGCTTCTCGAATAATCTGTGGTGATTTTAACGCGCACCATCCACTCTGGGGAGATAAGAGAGTAGATTTTCGAGGCAAGGAACTGCTAGCAGCGGCGAATGCTGCCGACTTATGTGTGACGAACGACGGCAAACATACATTTGTCTTGCCACGAGATTCATGGAGTGCAATAGACCTTGTACTTCACTCCACGGACCTTCTGGTATCATCGACCACGGCTCCAGACAGGATGGGCAACGACCATTTCCCTACCTTTACCAATATCCTGGGATTTTGAACTGCTGGTCGACAATTCTGCAATAAAACACGCTGGGACACCTACAGAGAAGCGTTGGACAAATCCACTGGTGAGCTGTTTGCAGATATGTTGCAAAGTAAGCGAGCCGCAACTTCGCTGCTGAAACTGCCCGACCATTTTCCTGCTCCTGACCTGAAATTGAAGAACCTCTGCGCAGCACGTAGAAGAGCGGAGCGGAAACTAATGAGAACAGAAGGAAATCCGTCTGCGAAAACCGAATATAACAGGATAAACGCTGTGATCCGTCGCCATGCAAAAAACTAAGCCGAATTCAATGGGCCGCTTTCTGTGAGAGTTTATCAACGTTCATGCCCTTGACAAGGATATGGGCAGTAAAAATAGTCTTTCTGGGAAGAACCGCTCGCACAAGCCATTCGTAGCACTCGCTTCGAAACAAGGGAAAGATTTGAAACCCTTGCAGAGGATTTCGCAGACGTGTACACATCTGGTAGATTAGCAGGAGCGGCGGTTCCTCTGTCGCCCCAGTTTTTTCACACGATGTATACGCCATTCACCTTCCATGAATTGGATATGGCACTTAGCAATTTAAGAAGACGCTATGCCATGGGTCCCGACTTGATCAGCAATCAAATGCTGACAAATCTGCCATATGAGCGAAATAGGGCCCTTTTGGACATATTTTATCATGTCTGGAGCCCGGCAGAGATCCCAGTTGTTCGAAAGACCGCATGGGTTGTGCCAGTCCTAAAGTCCGGAAAAGATCCTGCGAGCCTCGCATCATATCGACTGGTATCTGTTACATCATGCGTATCTAAGTTGATGGAAAGATTAATATGTACTAGATTTATTGGTACCTTGAACAAGGAAGACGATGTCATCGTGTATGACGGGATTTCGCCCATGAATGAGTGCCCAGGACAGTGTTTTGGACCTATTAGGCCACATCCAGCGCCACCACGGCAGCGGACTCTCGACACTCACCGTCTTCATGGACGTTGCCAAGGCATATGATTGTGTGCTTCAGGTAGGCATCGTGAACGGGCTCCAAGCCATGGTTGTGTCGGGAAATGCTCTTCGGTTCGTTCATTAATTTTTCAGAGACCACTGTGTCCGGGTTAAGCTTGGAAATGTAACGAGCAAAGAGAGACGCGTTTCCCTCGGCGTCCCACAAGGAAGTGTTCTGTCTCCCTTGCTTTTTACCGCTGCCATGGGCAGCCTTCCTGACACTGTGCACTTAGCTCTGAAAGCAGTTAAAATATCCATCTACGCCGATGATATCTGCATTTGGATCTCAGGGTACCCCACTAACGTTTGGCCCAGGTAGCACAGAGGGCTATTTCAATCAGTGAGCGTCACTTGTTGACAATTGGCCTATCTACATCAGCCGAAAAATTGATCTTCATGCTCTTCCCGGGAGCAAGACGGAAGTCAACACGCCTGTCGCTGAATATTTGAGGCCACTCAATTTGTTGAGCAACAAGTGTCCGTTTCCTGGGCATTACCATCGACAACAAGCTATTACGACGACGTGAGGTTGATGGTACAGTGATGCATCAGTGCCAAGGATGAACGCTCTTCGTCACATGGCAGGGGTACGTTGGGGCAACAATCCTATGTCCATAATTAAATTGAATGCTGCGCCTATAACAAGCCGCGTTTTTTCTGAGCTGCCCCTGATATCAACATCACCGAGCCAGTTCGAACGCCTAGAGGCAGTGCACAGAAAGAGTCTTCGCTTGGCGATGGGAGTTCCTCAGGCAGCTTCAAACACGAAGCTAACAATAAAGCCGAGTCTATTCCTCGGCGCCTTCTGGCGTCCCAGGCCTTATTGACGCAGCTGTCAAGACTGGGCGAGTCCTTTGCAGGAACGGTGCTTCTCAGGCGGCTAAGAGCAAGAACTGACTCACATTTACACGTGGAACTGAACACAATTCCATATTTAGGCTTCACACTGCCTAAATGGCACCCTATGGACCCGCCAAGGTCTTTTGTGAATGTTGCAACTTCAGCGAATCCAAGCTACCAGCGAAGTGCACCATGTCAGCCGCGGAAGCAAACTTTCTTGTGCTGGACCAATTGAGCACCATGTACCGCGGCCATCTGCAAGTGTACACCGACGGATCAGGGTGCATACAAACGGATAGCTGCGCAGCGGCTTTCTGCATACCCTGCCTTGGCGTGTCATGGTCGGGCCACCTGGATCGCGTGGTTTCGTCCACAACGATAGAAATCGCTGCAATCACGGCGGCTTTGCGAAAATTGCGATCCTTTTCTGCATGAGTTGTTGTAATGCTGACGGACTCCAAATCGGTGCTACAAAGACTGCATCGTGGCCTACCTCAAGAAAAGTTCACCTGGCGGCAATCTCTGCCACTAATTAAACACTTAATTGGCAAGAGTGTTAATATAAAGTTTCAGTGGATCCCATCCCACGTTGGCTTTGAAGGCAATAAAAAGGCTGATGCCCCTGCATGCGAAGCACGGACTTGTGTTTCAAAAGTAAGAACTCCCAAGACTTACCAGAACAACAAAGATGTGATACGCAATCATTTCAAGGCGATCTACAAATTTTCACACCAAGCATGAGTAATTCATGGACTTTCTCGCGAACAAGCGACGCTGTTGTACCGCTTAAGTACCGGTTCCGCATACATCCTTGCCTGGTCATTCAAGACTGGGAGATACGCTTCCCCGTTCTGTGCGTTCTGCGGTGACATCAAGGATATTGAACAATTCATTTGGCTTTGCCCACAGTTTGATGTGCAAAGAGCAGTGATGATCCGCACCTTGCAAAAAGGCTGTCATAGGCACCGGACAGCTGATGACGTCGTTTTTCCTGAAGGACCCGCGGAAACTAGTAGGAACGTGCAACGAATTTTGTTGGTCTTACTGCGAGACACTGGGCTGTCTGACACGTGGTGACAACTTCCGAATTCAGGATAAGCTCAGGCGGAACAATTGCCCGCCATGCAGGCCAGGCTAACCCCGCCTGCTGCAACACTACCACCACCACCACAACATTCTACCCACTGAATAAAGTTATGCGGAAAATTCAAATCATTTAGCGTATTCAAAAAAATGAAGTGCTCCACACTGTCAAAAGCTTTGGCTATGTGAAGCGTTACTAACACAGCGTATTGTTTCCTGTTTCGAGCAAGCTGAACTGAACTTTATGAATCCACACGGGCCCCCCAAATGGAGTAATCACTACAGAATTCAATTTGGTTCGGTTTTAATACTGAGTTGTCTGCCATGCATATACTTACCCTGCAATGTATGACCGTTGTTATTAGTTTGAGCTGTTAATTGTTGAAATGGGCTTGATAATAAAGACTGTGAATCCTAAGTGTCGCTTTTTAGTGTAGAAGTGACCTTCACCTTTATGCGGTACACATGAGTTTTTAAGTTGTAGTTTATAATATCGATTACGTCACTCGGTGATAAATTGAACAATATATTGAATAGATTTCAATCATAGGAACTGTGTTTCCATTTGGGGCAGGAGCCGCAGAGTGTAAATATGTAATCACGTTGGATACTTTAGCGTGTGTGCTCTCCTCTAAGTCAGTCAGTGTCATCGACTTCTGGCAGTTGTTTGGAACAAATAAATCTGCTTTCCAGACCTTTACCGGTTTACACTTAGAATGGCGTCATTTCTTGTGCCGACAGATTTTCATAGGCTGCTTTTACTGGTGATGGCAAGACTTTCCGAGGTCTCATATATCATAACTGTGCTATTACATGTTTAGGCGTCGAAAGGTATTCCTAATGCCTTCTGTCATATTCTTGTTTAGCTTGGGCTAACGTTCAACTGAATTCCGCTGCAGTGAGTTTAAAATGTGCCTGATTTTCGGGGGACTGATTATGTTGAAGAGGCTTTCAAGCGGACTAACTTCTTCAGTGCTCTCTTGTACATGCATGCTTCCACCAACGGCTATATGCCCGCTTTGTAGATTCAATAGTGAATTCCGTTGTTTTGAAGGCTCTTTTGCTTCGCTCATTGCTTTTGTACCATCGCACTCTTCCGAGTGAGCAGCTGACGCTGACTTTAGATCATTCAAAAATTTATTGTAGTTTACAAATACTCGTACATTAGAACAAGATGAAATATTCGAAAAAGAAATAACAAAACTTATTGTGAAGCGGTGACTGTTGATGCCAAAGTCCAGCACTTTACAAGAAGCAGTAATAGCCGAACTGATGGAACTGAAGTCTAAGAAAGACCTGGAGCGATTACGAATAAATGTAGAAGTTCTGACGTTGAGGCACATCATGCCATTACCTATTGTCCACTCCCATAACCGCTTTCCACACATATCTGTTCAGAAACCCCAACTCGTGAAATGAGAGTTAATGCCTCCAACTAAAACTTTGTCTTGCAAGATGGCCTTGTAGCTTTATGCGCAATTTGTGTGTCTTGAACTCCGCCCGGAAATTATATAATAACTAAATGAATGTAATGCAGTTTTGTATTGCAATGTCTACTGCCAAGGTTTTGCATTCTGGCATAAATTTGTACGAACATTAGACTTTCATACTGATTCTAATAATATAAAAAAAGCTAAACCCCAACCTCTCGATGAACAGTCTAATAGAACTAACAGGAAGGCATTTAACTAAAACAAACGGTGACAAATAGCCATGTCTCTCGTAATGCTATATTATCAGGAGTGAATTTAGAAGTAAATTATACCAAATCTGCAATTAAAGAATAAATTGATGGATAAATGCAATAGATTATCCTAAGCGACACTATGTTTTCGAAAGAGCTGCTTCCGCTACTGCCTTTTCTAGAGCGCTTTCTTCAAAAAAATCTCCGTGAAAAGCCCTTCTTTTTCGTCAGATACATTTTGTTCTCTGACTGTTTTGGTGAGATACTTTTCTTTGACAGGGGGGGGGGGGGGAATCTACATCGCTTGAGTGATCTAGGCTTTAAATTCATATAATCTGAATTTCGTGTGTCTGCATTTTTATTCTCACTTTGGCTCTGGATACTAACTGCAGAGGGTCCAGCGGACGCAGAATGCAATGGCGCGGTTCCGGATTCACCGTCATATACTGATCGTAAAATTTCAACATGGTGGGAAACCAGGCCTGAATCTTTCGGTGTACCAAATATGCGAGTCATCTGGTTGGCCATAATTTGTGGTTAGCCTAAATTTTCTTCGACCTCCGAAATATTGAGGCAAATCTAATTATCCTTTACAGAGTTCTGACAAGCTGCAAGGCTAGCGTACTCCTGAGTTATGGCCTGTATTTTTTTCTATAACTTCTCGTATGGAACAGCGCCTACGCCCTATAACTGCGAGGATTTCTATTTCTCAAGCCTTAGCGAAGAAGTTAGGACCATCTGCACAGTGTGGTTTGTTGGAAATAGTATTTCTGTTCTTTACCTTGGCACTCACTCGAGTTGTTTTGGTCACCACACACCCGCATCTGAGTGCTTACCTGCATTCTTAAACAGTGTGATCATATCACCAGCGCTTCGCACACTGGACTGGTCGTGGTGATAGCGGCTCCACTCTGTATACTAATGGCCACGCCTTGTTTTCGCTCGGAAGACTCGCTTTAGCAAAGGTTAGAATTACAGACGCAGTCGGGATCTTCTTCTTTTATACGATACGTGCACATCTATAAACAGAAATCGCACCAGCCTCAGCAAATATCATTGAGATTTCTGATGGGGTCATGCTAACATCAGCGCCACGAGCAATACCTTTTCCACATTCGAGATGCAAGGGAATAATGGTGCTAAACTGACTGGTTGCGACCATCTAGCACTTTAGGTCTTGGACCCAGAATTGATCAGACTAAAAGCACAGAATACCACATCAGCTGAACTGGCGTACCAGTGTGATGCTGTGGCAGTGAGACGTAGCAACCCTATGCTCTGCCAAGACTACTTTAGAATTCGTCGTTCGAATGAAGCCATAATTTCTTGAGACAAGGGCCTCATGAACTGCGGGGATGCCGTTGCGCATAAACTGATCGACTGGTATCTCCGGCAGCAGAAGAGAAGAAGACCCGAGGGAAGCCCCTGGTCCCGGTGCAAAAAACAGCATCTGTGTGCTCTTTCTAGCGCTAACTGTGCTTACTAAAGATTAAGAACACTGAGGGAACACCAAAAAGGACACCGAAACCTCCGCAACTACACGTTCTTTGTCCGAAACCTTAAAGCAAGCACGCCCTCAGCATTGACCGCATAGGAAGGCCTTCTTCTGTCTGCTGCGTGCAGCCGCGTTACAGCAGCTACCAACTTCTTCCTTCTGAGCCTCGACTGCCCCTAGCGCGTGGCAATATCATAAAACGTTGTTGCCGTATTTCCTCACGCGGAGCAATAGCTCACTATAGATAATTGATGAGACTTCCTAATTAGATGTTTTAGCATATTTACGGATAGCAACAACACAACCAGAATTGACGTTGTCTCGACATGACAAGTGTGCAAGAACATTTTCAGTGACCATTTCAAAAACCACACCTGCAAGATGGAAGAGCGACATCTCTAGAGCCTGGTGTAAAATCTCTTGCGGCTACCATTACAATCACACTTGCGAAGTATCCATAACTCCATGAATCATTATTTCTATCAAGTTGGAAATCACCTGCTACACATATATATTTGTCAATCTGTAAAGAAGAGAAGTACCCGCTACACATCTGCAAGTCCTTATATGCACTATGTTGATGTGATTGCTGATGACTGTGAACGATTATGATTAAACCCTTTCTAATGAGTTGCCCCGCTGCGCTGGTCCAGGGTTAACGTACTCATCTGCGCGTACTCAGCTGCTGACCAGCAAGTCACGGGATCATGTCCCGGCTGGAGCGGTTGCAGTTTCGATGGAGGCGAAAATGCTGTAGGCCAGTGTGCTTAGATTTGGGTGGACGTTAAAGAACTCCAGGTGGTGCAAATTTCCGAAGCCCTCCACTACGACGTTGCTCATAATCATAACTCCACATAACAATCAATCACATCAAATAACCAGTTTTAATGGGTTGCAAAAATTCATCAATTCACATGATCTCACAGCTCCTTGTTAAGAAATCAGTATTGTGTGACTACTGCTTGTATTTTTACTCTTCTGCAAACCTATATGCTCAAGCTAACGTGCTTCCTTGCTGACATGAAGCCAAAATGGCGTGTTTTAGAGAGTTTTTTTAAGCAGGAGCATGGCTATGCGCTAGAATAGTGGGCCACCACTAAGGAACTCCGCTTTTTCGACCCTGGTTTTATTGTGGAATTTTTAACGCGATACCGTTGAAGAGTTCCTTTTGCAGGAAATCTGACATCGACGTTGGTTTCTTCGTCTTTATCTGATTTGTCATCGAGGTTAGTGAGCGAGAAATTATCATGTTCGTGAACAATACAATGATAAAATGGCAAATATGTAAATATTAAAAATTTACGGGTGCGAGTGGGGATCGTCCGCTTGCCTGACAAGCAGGTGTTTCACCACACAGCTACAGATATGCACCTGCTTTAAAGTGAAAGGAATATAACCTTATTTATTTATTTATTTATTAAATACTGCATACCTTATATAGGTTCAAGAAGGGTGAGGGCAAAAAACAAACTAAAAAAAACATAGTTATTACAATACACACTCTTTCTGCGTAGAAATGCAGTGAAAATACCTTCCATGCTTTACAGCCACACAAGTCAGATATATACACGGCAGGCTTAACATTATTAGGTAAAAAACGTAGTACTGCTGTACCTAATAGGACAGGGTACCAAAAGGAGGCAGTGGAAACACGCTGCGGTGGTTTCGGAGGTCACGGGATCGAATGAAGGCTGTGGCGGCTGTATTTTCGATGGAGGCAAAAATGCTGTAAGCCCGTGTGCTCAGATTCGGGTGCAGGGTAAAGAACTCTAGGTGGTCGGATTTCCGGAGACCTCTACTACAGTGTCTCTCATCATCATATAGTAGTTTTGAGACGTTAAGCCCCACATATCAATCAAACATCAAAATGAGCAAGGTGGCCGCGCCACATCTCGGCTGATTCTCCGCGGGTGATGTTCAGTTTGTACTGAAAATGTCATGAGCACCTGCATTTGGAGCCCTTGCATGGTAGCATGCAAAGGGTTGTATTGCTGAGCCTTTGTCAGTGTATCTACACCTGTTATGCGCCATGGAGCATGAATGATTGTGCAGGTGTGATAAAACTTCGCCGAGGCATTTCTTGCTTCAAGACTCTGCCGACCTACAAAAAACGACGTACAACCAGAACCTGAACGGATCCACCTACCTGCTGATTGAATTTTGTGCGGTCTGAAAGCAGTGCTTTGGGCTGCGCTATTTAGAAACGTGGTTGCGTGATGAAATACGCAGTGATTGCATTGTTTCTCTAGGGTATAAGCTTTTCAGATGGTACAGAGATACGCGACGCGGTGGTGCTGCTATTAATGTTAAAAGTTGCATACCAACTGCAAGGATTGAATGCCGTGTTTGTGAAACTGTGTGGTGTAAGATTACTTTCAACGGTATAGTGTACACTATTGGCTCAGTATATTGACCACCTTCCTCTACGCCTCGGTTTCTAGATTCGCTAATTGATTTTTTGAGTGACCATGTTCACGGGAACACGAGGCATGATAATGACCGGAGATTTCAACTTGCCCCACATTGGCTGCCAAAATATTATGCCCGGTGAGATTAAAACAACTAGTTCAAAAAAAGTGTTGAAAATTTATTTCTGCCATTGCCGGGAAAATATTGTGCGTAAGCCAACTAAGGTTACAGGTTCGTGGAAGTCATTAATAGACCTCGTTTTCTTTTCGCAAAATATAACAAACTGCGCTTTAGACACTTTATATGATATATCCGACCACAAACTGTGGTCATTGGTCATAAAGACTAGTGCATGCTGTTTAAAAAGACCATTTCTTCCGGGAAAAGTAGGAGACTTCGAAAAGGCTGATGACACTTCCATCTTATATTTTTTCAGAGCAGCAGCTTAATGACTTGGAGTGAGCATCTGGCTTTGAATGTGTAGAGCAATTGTGGCAGATATTTACAAGCAATGTCGTGACTTGCGTTGACCGCTATGTTCCTATTCCCATTAAGGAAACGCTTAAACAAAATCCTTGGATTACAAACGCAACATTATTCATAAGAAGCGGCAAATTAAATGACTTAGAAAAAACAAAGATGGAGCGGCTGAAGTGGCAGCTATAAACATCGAGTGGAAAGAAGCCCTGGGGAATTCAAAAAAGAAGTTTTTTAGTGAAACGCTTGTTAACGTCTTCAAAGTTTGCCATGCAAATTCTGGCATTATTTCAGTGAAAGAAGGGAAAGATTCGAGCTGATTGATCATGAGGAGCGTTTTATGACAAAAGTTGAAAACTTAGCCGAGACTTCTTTTTCAGTCGGTTTTCAGAATATACCAGCGAGATAAGATTGAAGCATCCGTCAGCACCGACGAAAATACCGCAAGGGAGCCCTTTATTATTATTCGTGAAGGTGATTTTTAGTTACTGCTCGAAATAAACGCGAAGAGAAGAAGTGGTCTGGATAGTCTACCAACAGAGTTTCTGAAGGGATATGCCGAATAGGCTTCAGTTTATTCAGAAATATTATTTGTGAATTGATTAAGACGCGATTACTGCAACACGACTGGCGCAATGGAATTGTAATACCAATTTTGAAAACTGGTAACCATGCGTTAGCCAACAATTACCGACCCGTTTTCTTGACGTTGGTTTGCTATAAAGTTGAAGAACAAAAAATTGCAAAACACACTCTTAATTTGCTCGAGTCTAACCAGTTTTTTCTGACCAACATGGATTCCGTTATGGTCTTTCAAAGGTCACACAATTATCAGAAACACTCAACGATTTCTATGAAAACGTCGATGCCCACATGCAGAATGATGTAGTTTGTGTGGATTTCAGGAAAGCTTTTCATATTATTTCCCACCGTAAGTTGATTTTAAGCTTGAAATATTAGGAATAAGTGAAGAAGTGTTATATTGAATAGGTGCCTATTTATCAATGTGTCAACAGGCAGTATTAAATAAAAAAATATACTTCAAAAGCACTACGCGTGTGCTCAGGCGTACCCCAAGGGTCTGTTTTAGGACCAATTCTTTTTCTGACGTTTTTAATGATATATGTTCGATAAATATTTTCAAAATGAAACTGTTTGTAGATGACTGCTTGATTTATTCCCCAGTGACTTGTTAAAGTGAGCACAATAATCTGAACAGGCACTTGCAAGCATTAGATGAGTGGTGCAAATAGTGGGACAAGGAAAATAATTGCGGCTAGACAACATTCATGCATATTCACTCAGCTGGGCGGGAACTGTTTTTCATGTACCACATCGAAATCAACCTTTACATTTCGCCCCTGGACTCAAGTACCTAGCGTTTAGTAACATGCATACATTACAGTCGCACTCACATATAGATAATATCTGTTCTAAGGCGAATAAAAAACTTTGTCTCCTCAAGAAAAAGCTGGACCATGCCACAGCGGCCGTGAAACTAACTGCTTGCAAAACATTCATAAGACCAGTCTTGGAGTAGGCCAGTATTGCCTGGTCACCTCATCAGATGGTTATGACGACTAAAATTCAGAAAATACAAAAATTAGCAGTCGGTTTCATGTGTGGTAAACACTGACGCACACACTCCGTCACGGCCTTGTTAGAGTCCTGCGAGCTTTATACTTTAGAATATCCTAAACGCAAACAACGTCTCCTATTTCTTTTTAGGATTATAAGCGGGAAAAATAAACACTGTTTTATATCTTCAGCCACATGAAAGGCAATTTCGTCGTCATTATAATAGCAGAGCTATTCAACACTATTTCACATCCACGAATGCTTTCCGCCACTCCTTTGTTTCAGACTCCGTAGAAACATGGAATACCTGATTGGACAGTGCAAAAAACGACGTCAGTCATCTTTGAAGACGCGTTAGAGTGCTTTATCTGCCGCGATAATTGCTAACTTCTGTTGCCACCATTTGTTTCTCGGTTTTTAATTGGCGTAGTCACTGCTGTTTGTTTTTTCTTTTCCTAACGATGATTATTCATCTGGTCTTCCTGTGTGATTTCAAATACTGCTTTGTTGTGTGAGTACTACGTACTGTGTGACACCCTCCCCATAATGACGCCAACCACGGGTTGACATTGTGAAATAAATACATATAAGTACACAAAAAACCGCGATAAAAGCATTCACTTGTTCTGTTGACAGTCTACGATATTCGTTCCAATGATCAATATAAGGCCGAATGTGCTCGATGGTTTCAAGAGAAACCCAAGTATAAGTAACTTTATCACCACATTTATAAGAGTGAGAACTCAGCTTTATCGTGCCAGTATTGCGGAGGATCAGAATGCTTTCTAAAAGGCTCATCTTGTTTTACTCGCATGCTTTCGCACTTACTGTACATCACTTAAACAAGTTCCACGTGCTTGTATTACCCTGAGGCCGAGCCAGGGAGCTGAGATGAAGGAATGCGCTTACCTGCAAGTCGTGAACTCTACGCTTACGTAGTTATCTTAAGCATATTATAATGCGTGGCTGTTTATATAGCCAGTCTATTATTCTGTCTAAGCTACATGTTGTTGCGGGGTCTTGACGTGGCTGAAAGAAACAGACGGGGTGTTCGGGTGGAACTATTTATTGGGCCCAACTTGTAGCCACGTAAAACAAATGTCAGATCACAGCAAGGCAATAGCACTGGTAGCGACGAACAGAGAGTCGGCCGTTTACCAACTGACAAGCGGCGGAGCATGTCGGTAATTATACAGGTGCCCTCCAATATGCCAGCCTTAGCACTGGTCTTTGCGCCACCCCTAGAATAATTTTGACTGTTTGCGTCTTGTGGGCGATCGTAACACAACCATCAACAATAATCGTGAACCTTTTAGAAAAATGAGGCACAATTTGCACTGGGCATTCCAGACAGGCCTTTTGGTCAAAAACCGAGAGAAACATAGGTGTATATAAGAAAAGCGCCTGGCGATATAGCCAGTTCTCATTTTATATCGACAGCCAATATTGTGCCGCTTTCCTCATCTTCTTTTGGCATAATGCCATTGCAAACCGGAAACTGGTCGTTTAGTAAATGTCGAAAGGGTAGACAGGATGGTGGCACTTTGTTTCACAAAAGTCTACAGGTCGCAACCGTTGCCAGTGAAGCTAAGACAACCGCTAAGTTCAGTTAACTCACATGAACCCGTCTCATAAACAACACCCTGCTTTGCCCCCTAGAACTGTCTGTTTTTGTGTGCGGTGCATCTCTCGTCCCACTACGCATGACTTCAAATATTATTAGAGACCTCATACTGCCGAAAAAGCAAGACTTTGTGCGTTTGTGATGAAATGCTCTATTCTCATCTTCACCAACAGGATTTTCTTCTGAGGAGGGTGGTGCAGAACGATAAACTTCTGGAATTGCTGGTCGCTCTCAATGCGTTTAAGTATTTAAGAACCCCTGAAACGTTTATACATTAAATATTTTTAGTGTGGAGGAGCTTCAGATTTACTCCCCCCCCCCCATTTTAATTACATCCTCCAGGTTCGCCACGCTTTTGAACAGGTTTTTCTGAGCAAACGCTGCTTACTCCACAAACAAAGTTACTAAATCGGTGGGCTAAGCCACTCTAAATGAACTGAATGCTATACCAACGCATGAACAAAAATTTAGACAAAAATATCAGAATGAGGCACACCCTTCTGCTTTTTTGTGTCTTCTTTTTTTCCGGCAGTAGGTCGGCATTTATTATTTCAAAGTAACGTAAAACCTTAACCACCACCGTGTTTGGCTCCATTACACCAAAAGTGGGGATCTTCACTGTGGCAATCAGGCTGTTTCAGTTCGTCACATATAGTAAACCTTCTAGCAGCAGTTTTGGCTAAATGAACTAATTTGCAGCATCTCTCAAAAGTATTTGTCAAGCAAGGATCTACAAAAAACATTTACGTATGAGTAGGACCATTTTTTATATTGGCGCAGTGGAACTTAGGAGAACTAAACTGCCAATATTTGCAAATTTTAAGTCTTCGAAGCGAAGTGCGCTTTAAAAGCGCATTACCACCTGTTTTACACCACGCACTTCTGCCCATGTTCAGAGAACAAAAGTAGTTTGGAAAAGTTCTACCTTCAGGTAACCTGTGTAATAATGTCGATTCTCTAAAGCTTCACTGCGTGGATCAGACATTTTTTCTCATAGATTTTATACAAAATTCTTAAAGTTTTTAATTGACAACGGCTTTTATGGAGCCAACACTCATTACTTGGGCGTGTAATTCTTAAATAGTTTTGACATCATGTGGTAGACGTGATTCATGGGCATGCACAAAGAAAACTGCGTCTATTGAAATTGACACATCTCACTGCAGTTAAAATTGATGATATGCAAAACACGAATGAGGAAATTGTATATGTGCGCTGTGTGCAGGTGTCTTTCTTTTGTACTTCAACTTTTTCCCATAACTCATGAAAGTTGATATGTGACTTCAATATAAGCAAAACGTTATAGGGTAGGTGGTAATTATGTCGTAAATTACTTTCATGTCTTGAATATCACTTGCCATTTACCACTGTCGTCTATTCACGTTCAGCGATACAAGATTTGGTATAATTCGAGCTAGAGAAACAGCCGTGAGCGCGCTATGAGAGCATCATGAAGTCATGTTTTACACAACACGCATAACATGCTTATATTGTCTGGACGTGTCATTTACCTCCTTCGTCCATTCACGCCACGTGATAACAATTTTGGTATATGTGGAGCTAGCGAAAGCGCCACGAGCGTGCTATGAAAGTAGCATGTAGTGATGTTTTACAATACATGAATGCCATGATTATCATGTTTAGATTGATCATTTACCTTTGCCGTCTATTGATGTCACGTGATAAGAGGGTTGACTAGAATGTCGCTGTGAAGGTCGGACGCGTTGCGATCGGCTGCGGTGATTTCTTCGCTTCTTGGTGGTATATTCGAGGCCGCGTTCACGCGAAATCGGGTCGCAGCAGACTTCTAATATTGTCACGGGCTAAGTAGATGCCTGAGGATGACGACGACGAAGTGCTGAACGGGAACGTGCTCGGACTGCAGCAGCGTCGTACGCATTAGCTCGCCAGTATATTCGCCAGTACACATTTGTTCATCAGTGTATACTTTATTCCCCGTAACATCATTGGTGGAGGTGCTGGGTACCACTCGCTATACAGCCCAACGAGCTGGATCTTCGCAGCGGACGGCGCATTGCAGCTACCACGATGACTGACCAGGCTATTCAATGTCAACAAGATCCGTCAGCCCCGCAGCCGATCGTTGTGGTGCAACCTCGTGACCCAGGTCCATTCAACGGCACAAGTGGCATAGACGTCGATGACTGGCTTGTTCAATATGAGCGCGTCAGCAGCAGCAACCATTGGGGTCCAACGCTTATGCTGGCGAACATCATCTTCTACTTGCATGGCACGGCAAAACTCTGGTACGAGACACATCAAGAAGAGTTGACTAGCTGGGACGTCTGTAAGCAGAAATTGCGCTATCTATTTGGGAAACCCATCGGACGTCAAGTGGCCGCAAAGAAAGAGCTTGCGACTCGTGCCCAGACATCCACGGAGCCGTACATCGCGTACATCCAGGACGTGTTGGCTTTGTGCCGCAAGGTCGACAAGGACATGCTCGACGAGGACAAAGTCGGACACATCCTGAAAGGAATTGCGGATGACGCCTTCAATTTTCTCCTGTGCAAGGACTGCTCGACGGTGGAGTCAGTCATCGAAGCATGTCGTCGCTTCGAACAGGCAAAAAGTAGGCGCATAGTTCACCGATTTGACCGCCTTCCCAACACGGCGGCTACGTCCTCTTGCGAAGATTTGCCCACACTACACCAACCACCAGCGCCAGAAAACGTCACCAGAATAGTCCGTTGGGAACTCGAGGCCATGGCTCCCGCTATGTCTAGCGTCAGCGCGCCAGGACACAACCTCGGTGCTGTTTCAATGATACAGGCCGTGGTTCGCCAAGAGATCGCGAATATGGGCATTTCGCCACCTCATCAAAATGCCTCTGCTACTTCCAGCTCGGCTCCAGTCGTTGCGGCTGCCACTCCGAACCGCACGTTCACGCCACGACGAAACCCAGCTGAATGGCGCACTCATGATGATCGGCCCATATGTTTTACGTGCCATCGGATAGGACACATCGCTCGCCATTGCCGCAGCCGGTGGACCTCATCACCTCGACCGAGCTTCTATGATTGGCGGCCTCGCTCTGAACGTGCACCTTATGCCCCGTCCTACCGTGCTAAGACAGGTGCAGAGTATAATCCAGAACGTCGGACCAGCCGCTCGCCATCGCCCGTGCGTCGTCAGTCCCGCTCGCCCCAACCCCGCCGTTCTCGGTCTCCTTACGACCGTCGCTCGGAAAACTGGCCGGTGCAGCCCCCGGAGGTGACGCTGCATACACGACTTGGACTGCAAATCCTCTGATTACTCCCGACCAGCGGTGCAACCTCCTAACAATTCTCGTTGATGATTTACCTATAACGGCTCTTATTGATACCGGTGCACAAATATCTGTGATGAGCTCAGACCTCCGCCGCCGCCTCAAAAAAAGTTCTGACGCCTGCGATTGCACCTACCGTTCGTACCGCGGATGGGAGTACTCCTGCTGTGCTTGGAATGTGCACTGCGCGATTAACAATTTCTAAGCATCAAACTTCAGTTCTGTTCGCTGTACTGGAAAATTGCCCTCATGACCTAATCCTTGGACTCGACTTTCTGACTTCACACGCTGCGCTCATTGACTGTTCTAAAGGTCTTCTTCAGCTCGAACTACCACGTCGCCATGACACGCAATGTTGCACTCCCCAACACGGTGGTTACCGTTAAGGACAACCGAACTTCGTTTCCCGTCCTCAATTTCGGCCTCTCAGCGCAAGTTATTCCTCGCGGCATGTCACTTGCGCATCTTACACCACTGGTCGACCACACAGTTTCCGCTCTAACCACCAATTCGCCACCCGATTTTTCATCAACGTCGTTCTCGTCACGTTCCTGTTCCGACCTTTTCAAGCCAATGCTATCTGACAAGCTCACCTCTGAACAAGTCTCTGCTTTCTGCCGTGTGCTTGCTTCTTATCAGGACATCTTTGACTTCGGCGACCGTAATTTGGGCCAGACATCTGTAGTAACCCATCGCATCGACACCAGTGACGCTCGACCCATTCGCCGACGACCCTACCGTGTGTCAGCCCCGGAGCGTGCTATTATACAGCGAGAAGTCGATAAAATGCTTGATAAGGGCATAATCGAACCCTCATCTAGTCCCTGGTCCTCACCCATTGTACTTGTTAAAAAGAAGGACAATAGCTGGAGATTCTGTGTTGATTACCGCCATCTCAACCATATTACCAAGAAAGATGTCTATCCTCTACCGCGCATAGATGATGCACTCGATTGCTTGCACGGTGCCAAATATTTCTCTTCAATAGACCTTCGCACAGGCTACTGGCAGATCGCTGTGGACGACAAAGACAGAGAGAAGACGGCCTTCGTGACTCCTGATGGTCTTTATCAGTTCAAGATGATGCCTTTTGGATTATGCAATGCCCCCGCGACATTTGAGCGCATGATGGACTCTCTCCTTCGAGGCATGAAGTGGACCATCTGCCTCTGCTATCTTGACGACGTTATTGTTGTTTCGACTACTTTCGACGACCATCTTACCCGCCTGTCCGCAGTGCTTGATGTTTTTCGACGTGCCAACTTGCAACTTAACTCGTCCAAATGCCGCTTTGGGCAATGCCAAATTTGCGTACTCGGCCATCTTGTTAACGCTGCGGGCGTTCAACCAGATCCTGCGAAAGTCCGAGCAGTTCGCGACTTCCCCACACCCCGCTCAGTCAAGGACGTCCGAAGTTTTCTGGGACTGTGCTCCTATTTCCGTCGTTTTGTCGAGAAGTTCGCTGAAGTAGCCCGTCCTCTAACCTGCCTCCTCAAAACGGATGTCGCATTCACCTGGGGCCAACAGCAAGCAAACGCCTTCTCGTCGCTCGTCGACATTCTCACCAATTCACCAGTCCTAGCACACTTCGACCCATCTGCTGCTACGGAGCTTCGTACTGACGCCAGTGGCCACGGCATAGGCGCAGTGCTCGCGCAGCGGCAACAAGGAATGCACCGCGTCGTCGCGTATGCAAGCCGTCTGTTGTCGCGCTCGGAACAAAATTATTCTATCACAGAACGCGAGTGCTTAGCTCTCGTCTGGGCCATTGCGAAATTCCGACCGTACCTGTATGGCCGACCATTCTCAGTTATTACGGACCACCATGCGCTTTGCTGGCTCTCCTCACTCAAGGACCCTACGGGACGCCTTGGTCGCTGGGCGCTGCGCTTACAAGAGTACACTTTTTCCGTATCCTATAAATCCGGACAACTTCACAAGGATGCCGACTGCTTGTCCCGTTACCCAGTCGATCCCCCTGACACGAGGGAAGATGAGCAAGAGGCCCTCGTTCTTTCAATTACCGACTTCACCGACATAGCTGCTGAACAACGCCGCGACCCCTCTTTGCGTGCTATTATCAATGGTCTGCACTCTCCCCACCGTTCTGTGCGACAGTACGTTGCGGCATGCGACCTCTGCCAGCGCCGCAAGACACCTGCTCTGAGACCTGCTGGTACCCTCCAGCCCATTGAAGTACCAGATGAGCCATTTTTCCGAGTCGGCCTCGATCTTCTAGGACCCTTTCCCGTGTAGGCCACCGGTAATAAGTGGATTGCTATTGCTACCGACTACGCAACGCGGTATGCCGTTACACGCGCCCTCCCCACCAGCTGCGCTACTGATGTAGCCGATTTCCTTCTTCATGACATCATTCTGCGTCATGGTGCTCCTCGTCAGTTGATCACCGACCGCGGCAGCTGTTTTCTATCTAAAGTAGTCGACGAGCTCCTGCGATCCTGCTCTACCCACCACAAGTTCACTACAGCGTACCATCCGCAAACCAACGGCCTCACGGAACGCCTCAACCGTACCTTGACAAATATGTTAGCGATGTACGTTTCCAAGGATCACAAAGATTGGGACATCCACTTACCTTTCGTTACCTTCGCATACAACAGTTCACGTCATGATACAGCTGGATTTTCCCCTTTTTACCTACTGTTCGGTTATGACCCGCCTTTGCCCATGGACACCATGCTCCAATCTGACGCCGCCTCATCGACTGCTTATGCTCGTGATGCCCTGGCCCGAGATGACATCGCCCGCCAAGTCACCCGGGATCGTTTATGTGCCTCGCAGCTTAACCAAAAGAGTGCTTACGATCGCCGGCACCGCGACGTACAGTACTCTCTGGGGTCACTCGTCTTGCTGTGGTTACCATCACGTCGTGTTGGTCTCAGCGAAAAACTGATGTCCCGTTACGTTGGCCCCTACCGCGTCATACGCAAGGTCACCAGCGTGACCTATGAGATAGCTCCACTCCATACTACGTCAGTACCAGCTTCAGTCCCGACCGATATAGTGCACGTCTCACGGCTTAAGCCATACTTCTCACGCCCCGAGAATTGATCGCACCGGGACGGTGCTTCTGCCGCCGGCGGGTAATGTCACGGGCTAAGTAGATGCCTGAGGATGACGACGACGAAGTGCTGAACGGGAACGTGCTCGGACTGCAGCAGCGTCGTACGCATTAGCTCGCCAGTATATTCGCCAGTACACATTTGTTCATCAGTGTATACTTTATTCCCCGTAACAATATCATCGCGACGCTGTGAACACAGGAAACGCACCGATGGATGGACGATTTGTACATTCATAAGTGACTTTCATGACGACGACGCCGATTGTCCACGCAGACAGCGGCGCGGACGCATCGCTGTCTGCGTGGTGCACAGGCGCCGCGTCTCAAGCAGAAAAGGACTTGTTCTCGCCACATCAAGAGACGGAAGGTGAGTCATCCAAGACTCTGGGGGACACTGAGAAGAATAAAAGATTCTGGATGAATTACGGTAACTAGAAGACGATCGGGCGTGAGGAAAGCCACTCGAGCTGCTGGCACCAGAACGCTGGCGTCTAAGACAAACGCTCAAGAGCCTACGTCCGGCCGTTGCCGCTTCAGAGATTTCAAGAAAAACCTTTTAATGGAAGCGAGATGCCACTGCTGCAATGTGAAGAAACTAAGGTCGTCGTGAGGCCGATAGGCGGTCCGTGTATTAGGAAGCATCGCACGTCTGTCGTGGCAGAAGCCATATGGGTTGTGGCGAGCTCGGTCCGGAGGAGAAAAACCCGGACACAATGTACCCTAATCACCTGCAAGATATTATGGTCGTCAGTGCTTCGAGCCAAGAGAATGGTAAGCGCTACGTTAACGTTGAAGCTATTACGGTGCCTGCGCACCGCTATGAAGTCAGTGCATACGTGGCTGCTCCGCATGCCACCTACAAGGGAGTCATTCATGGGATATCTCTTAGTGATGGTCCAGGAGCCATCGACCGATACATTGTCAACGCAAGAAATGCCCTGGCCTTCGGAGCAAAAAAATGGCAGCATATCCACGGAGTGAATGATGGATAGTGGGGCGAAGCATCCGTCCATCCATGCGTGCGTCTGTGTGGCCACCCGTGCATCCATCCGCCCGTTCATGCGTGCGTCTGTTCGTGCGTCCAGACGTTCATCTGTGCGTCCGTTCCTGCTTTATTCCATGCATGCGCTCCTGCGTCCGTCCATACGTCCACCCGTCCGTGCAGCCATCTGTGCGTCCGTCCATGCATCTGTCTGTGTGTCCGCTCGTCCACCTATTCAACACACCAAGTACCACCATCTCGCCTCTTTTCATTATGTATTCCTGATATAGAAGCACCGCCATCCAGCGGACATTCCAAGGACTGAACGAGAGGAGGCACACGCACACTTTCTTACGGCTTCCGCTTCGTGTCTACTTCCCACCTTTAACCACCTCGAGTTCATGGCATATACTAGTTCACTGTATTCATGGCACTCCGGTCCAACGCTCTGTAAACCTTTCTAAAAACCTAGGAGGTTACACCCAGTGAGTATAACGTAGCAACCCTTTCTTGTCTTCTGTGCGTTGTTGAGCAATAAAAAATTCGAAGCGTGCGCGTTAACTAAAAGCCGAATTCTGTCTCTCGTTCCCTCTTAGCAGCCATTGGCATTACATTGAGCACTAGCATTTATTGTTCAACAACGCACAGAAGAAATCTCACCGGCACCACGTTGGAGGTCAAAATGTTACACTTGTTACGCACTACTACAACGGCTACGAGAAATGAACTGGTGCCGCTATAAGGAGCTTCGCCCCTAAAAATCCATAATACTGGCGTCATCATAGTGCTGTTCGACGGGTACAAGGTTACCAATTATGTTTCTTATGGCGGCACCCCCATCAAGTGCATATTATACAGGAAGCAAGTCGATGTTTTCTATGCCGGCGGCCGAAAAGGACACTGCTCTGACGTCTCCCTGGTGCCCAACGCTTCATGTGGCAAGGCTTGCATACAAGCTATCCAGCACGAAAAGGGTCGTGTTTGTGAACCAATATGTAGTTTGTGTAACGGTAAACACCTCACCGCATAAAGAAATGCCAGCACTGATATCAGATACCCTATGTCGTCAGGTGCAGACGAAGCCTGAGAGCCCACACCCCTCAGAAAAGGTATCCATCCATCAATGTCAATGGCTTCCTCGAGCTGAATGGCTGTCATCAGCAGGGCCTGCCCAGACCATCGTCTCCTGGAGGCCGATTCAAATAACGAGGGAGATCAAGAACTAGAGGCAGCTGCAGGAGTCGTTCTACGTCCAGGGTGCGCCTCAGGTCGCGCTCGAGATCCGGGGCCCGCTCTATGTCCAAGACACGGTCTCAATCCAGGGGCAGCACCACACCACGTCCCAGCTCCTGTACTCGTTTCGGATCCAGTCTCGCACCTGGCCAGGGAAAGACTGATGCACCCAGCACCAGACTAGACCCCTCACACAGGCCAGACTGCGGGCATGCACGGGGACTCCAGATGTCCGGGGCAGTCCATGCCACTGATGACCAGAGCAGGGGAAAATCAAACCTAACCTGGGTCGACAGGGTCCATAGTAATGACGGCGAGCAACCCGTGCGACGCGATCCGCTTCCAGAGCATGCTAGAGATGCGGAGATATTACGATTGAAAAAGGAAAATGCCGAGCTTATGGATACGCTTAATAGGACTTCAAATGAAATGACGGAGTTTAAAAGAATGCTGAGCACGATGCACAGCAATACTGAAGGCAAAACTACCGACACGCCAGTGCCGGCCTTTAGAGGAGGTTGGTCCATGGCAGCCAAACGCAGGGTGGTAGTGAGCAAGCTCAAGAGCACGGATTTCCAAGACGAGGAGATTACGAAAACGCTAGTTTACAAGTACAGAAAACATTAGGATGGTGGCAGGGAGTGAAGCTAGCGTCACAGATAGCGCTAGGCAGATGCAGGCTGCACTCAGTGACCCAGTTGAGGGGCTAAGGGCAATGAAGGAACACATCATTACGCTAAAAAATCACGCCACACTGCCTAAATCTGCGCCACAGGGTCCGCCACCTGGCAACGTAGAAAGGGCCATTCCCTTAAATATCGAAAGCCCAGGAGTTCATTACGTAGATGGTCCAATTGTTTGAGCCACGCTGACCCCCAGGGCAGTGATGAAAGCTGAATCCATAATGAATGACTATAAACGTACTGTATGTAATTGCAAGTAGAACTGCGGAGGGTACGCTGGTAAAAGAGCACTCCTGAAGCAGTACTTTAGAACAATAGCAGAGAAACCTCAAGTTATAGCTCTTCGAGAGACTTTAGTCTCTGCAGCGTCCCTTTCTGGTTACCTGGCAGTCCCTGGCCAGTCAGGAGGACGAGGTGTCTGCACACTAATAAGTTAAAAGCTGACACACGTCGCCCACGACTTCCTGGCCAGATGCAAATGGAATATGTAACGGGAGAGATCCTGCTTGACACACCACAGCTCTATCAGCGGAAAAACAGGGTTTTTTGCCCTTGTGTCTACAGTAACTCTAGGCCAAGGCACTAGCAGTTCAAGACGTTACTCGAGAGGGCAGTTGAATTAGCTGGTCCTCAGCCCCTTATCATACTCGTTGACTTCAATGCCCCACATGGCTTATGGGGATACGTGTATGAGACGCGAAAAGGTCGAGACCTCTGGCAGGGCGCCATCGAACTAGACCTTACCCTAATCACTTATAAGGCTTTTCCTACGAGGATAGGCAACTCTGCGACCAGAAACACGTTGCCAGACCCCACTTTCATCAAGGATGTTCCAAAGACTACACGGGCCAACACCGTCACGGATTTTGACAGCGACCACTACGTTCTGCAAATTTCTAATATAGTGGACCATAGCAGAATACTAGAGTTCACGGTGGTTGTCTGGGAACGTTTTCGCAGTATTCGTGGTACAAGGGCGAGAGCTCCTGACAATTCCGAGGAATGATGCGAAGGCATCCACAGAGATACGACTGCTGCCACCAAAAAGATAAAGACTGATTTAAATGTGGAGATAGACAGTGAGCTTGCCCACCTGCTAGAAGCCAAGGCAGCTTTAATTTTTTGATGGATGGAGCAGAGGCACAACCGTAGGCTGCGGCAAAGAGTATCAAATTTGAACAAAGAGAACAACATTGCGACACACAGTGCAGGCTGCAGTGAGATGAGCTCTGAGTCCATCGACGGTCAAGTCAGAAATGGCAAGTCCTGGCACCATGGACTTACAATTGACTTGCGAGATGACCTTGGCATCCATGAAGCACCTTTTGGACGAGCATAGCACTAGGGTCATTCAGAGACACACTTTAGCCCGTGCCCACCACAAAGCCACTAAAGAACAGCGCATTGACGAACTCGTTACCCAATTTTTTTCCAAGTACCTGACTGTCGAATGAGAGCGCAAATACGGTGTTTTCCCAGAGTATGATGCCCCCCCTCTTCCTGAAGTAGATTAAGAGTTTTGAGAGGCTAAAATCAGAAGAGTAATAAAAATACTCAATCGAGATTCGGCACCAGGGCCAGACGGGATCATGAACAGAGCCCTCAGAAACCTCGACAACGCATCCAAAGAACATGTAACTGGTTCCATCAATGAACCATAGAAAACGGGCAGTGTTCCTGAGGAATGGAAGCTAGCTGACACTGTACTGACTCCCAAGTACGGAAAGTCTCCTAGCGTTGAGAATCTTCGCCTCATCTCCCTCACGTCGTGCGCGGTTATTGTAGCAGAGCACGCAATTCTCAACAGACTTAACGACTACCTGGAAAGAAATGAGACTTATACGCACAAGAATACAGGGTTTCCTACCGGCCTTTCAACGCAGGTTGCAATGCTGCTTATTAAGCACCACGTTCTTGAGGAATACTCTAAAGATACAAATGCTCTTCTTGGCCTAGGCCTAGAGAAGGCCTTTGACAACATCAACCACATCAAGCGCCGAGGTCGAATTTTACCTGCACCAAACGGGACTCAGATGCTCACCAGTCAAGTCGGAGCTCCTCCTCTATAGAAGAGAACGAGGTGGCCGACCTAAGGGATGAAAACCCATCGTAAAAATCAATTTACACATATACACAAGTGACGGGAGTAAATCCCGAGGGTAGACACCATTCGGATCCTCGGCATGTTAATTGAAGCGAAGGGTGGCAACGGCACCGCTCTACGAAAGATCGTCTTCAAGACTGACAACGCTTTTCGATTCGTCAAAAGAATCTCCAGGAGATATAGGGGCCTTAATAAAGAGAATTTGTCAAGGCTAATCAATGCGTTTATGCTCTGCCACTTTACCTACTCCATTGCCATGCACAACTGGCTTGGGCCAGAGTGGGACAAGCTCGACGTGATTATCAGAAAGATCGCCAAGAAAGCACTGGCGCTTCCCCTACGCACACACACCTAGAACTTGCTCGCGCTTGGTGTGCTGAACTCTGCTGCCGAGATCGTGGAAGTGCAGACACGCTTGAAGCTGGCTCAGTTGTCCACTACGATGGCTGGTTGCGCATAATTGGTGAGCTAGGTTTTAGCCCTATGGAGCCGGAAACAAATAACTTACGTATGTCAACACATATACAGGAAAACGTCGTTGTTACTCTAATACCCCGCAATACTCACCCTGTGCACAATGAGGGACGTCGTTGGCCAAGGGCGACAGCTCTATTGAAGTAACTGGTCAAAGGAGGCGTAATTGCAAGTTTCGTTGATGCTGCAGCATATCGAGACGGCAAAGAGTTCGCAGTGGTGGTTGAGGACGAGACGGGCTCGACTACGAACTGCGCCATGGTACGCACAGCGAACCCACAGGTAGCCTAACAAATGGCAATCGCACTCGTTCTGCTAAATGATCGGTGCGAAGAGGTGTACTGCGACTACAAATCCACAGTCAGAGCCTTTTTGAAAGGGCCGCATATCAACACAGGCCGCCAGGATTTTGAACAGCTCCACCAGCGATACGATTGTCCCTCACACCTTATATTGGTTCCCTTCACATGTCAGCTCCGTAAATGGCGTTGCACTGAACCCGAACAACTCGGCCCACACAGCAGCGCACGCGCTCACAGACCGCTCTGCTCTCGACCGGTGTGACGACTCCAGTGCTGACGACGCGGGACATAAAGACGCACCTACTACACACAACGAAGGAAGAAAAATAGCAGGAAAAGAACAGCAGAGAGGTTAACCAGCCTATGGGCAGCTGGTTTGCTACCCTGCACATGGGGAGGAGATGGCGAGATGAAAGATAGAAATGAGAGAGGGAAGAGAGATAAACACAGCACATTAGGCAGCACACACGCGCACACTCAGTCATAGTCCGGACTTGTCTTTCGTGTTTTGTGACATTGTTGTTACGGCCGCTTGTTCAAATACGTGTCAAGTAGGAATTCCAACATTAATTTTGTCGCCTTCTGTTGCAATGTCTTCTCTCGGGCACTTGAAAGCTGTTGTCAATGCGCGCAAGAACGGATGCCCGTGACTGTCTCCGGATGTCTTACAATGGACAGTCTCAAAGGATGTGGTGTAGCGTCTCTTCGCAATGACAGGCATCGCAGAGAGGGTTGTCGGCCATTCCGATGACAAATCAATAAGATTTTGCAAATGACACCCCTAGCCATAAGCGATGAAGAAGGGTGTCTTCTCTTCGGTCGAGCTCAGTAGGCATGCGCAGAGCCATCAAATAGGACAGGTGGTGTTGACTATTCATCTCGTTGCTTGGTGGGCACCATAGTGAAAAAGTGATTTCACGCACAAGTCGTCGAAGATTACTAGCAGCATCGGTACGTGAAAGTAGTATGGCTGCTTCTCCGTTGTGTGTGGCTTGCGCATCCACACACAATGAAATTACGAAGTTACATCAACACACAACGAGATTACGAGATTACATAGCGAGGCGGGCATTCCCAATGCTACATTCCAAACTCAATAGAGCACAGGCCGTCTCGTTGCACTTACTTCAAACCCGTTCGTACCCGTCGTTAGCCTACCTAATTGCAATTCATCCTTCCACTTCCCAGATGTCACCTGCGCCGCTTGCGGGCAGACCGCTACATTAGCACACATACTCTGGGAGTGCGGGTCGCTTGGGCCGACTTATAGCAGGCCTGAATGGGATGCGTTTCTGCACAGCCCAGAACTTCAGGACTAAATCCTGGCCATCCAGTGTGCCCGCGACCGGGCCGTCAGGCTAGACCTGTTGGTCCCCACGTGGGAGTAGCCGCGTGACGTGTAGCAACTCCAGCGTCTGCACTGGGCCATAAGAAAGTTGTTCTCTTTCACTCACTTACTCTCTCACGTGATACTAAGTTTAGTATATGTTGACTTAGCGAAATGGTCTTGAGGGTGTCGTGAGCGTGGCATGTAGTCATGTTGGTAAAAAACATGCATTTCATAATTGTCTTGTTTGCACTAGTCATATAGCTTCGGCATTCATTCACGCCCTGTAATACCAAATTTTGTGTACGTGAAGCAACCGAAACGCCCACAAGCGCATCATGATTGCTTCATGTATTCATGTGGTTACATTGCATGCCTCTCCGGATTATCATGTTTGGACGTGTCATTTACCTTCGCGGTCTGTTCGCGTCACGTAGTAACAAATTTGTTATATGGGAAGTTAGCAAAATGGCCTTGAGTGCATCATCAGCGTGACATTTAGTCATGTTGTTACGTGACATGCGTGTCATGATTTTCATGTTAAGTTTTGTCACTTGTGTTCACCATCCAGTCATGTCATACCATAGTTTTGCAACATGTTATGTAAACAAACCAGTGCAAGAGCAGCAAGATCATGAAACCTGAATCATGACGATCATGAGATGCATTTCATGGTTTTCATGATACGACTAGTCAATCATGCTCGCCATACAGCCATGTTGTGCCATACCAATTTTCATATTGATACTACCCAAACGGCCAGGAGAGCTAAAAGCTTTAGGCAGCTAGATAGATAGATAGATAGATAGATAGATAGATAGATAGATAGATAGATAGATAGATAGATAGATAGATAGATAGAAAGATAGATAGATAGATAGATAGATAGATTGATAGATAGAAAGATAGATAGATAGATAGATAGATAGATAGATAGATAGATAGATAGATAGATAGATAGATAGATAGATAGATAGATAGATAGATAGATAGATAGATAGATAGATAGATAGATAGATAGATATGGTCAATGACGCTGAAGTTTGCTAAGAAACGCTTCGCATCTAAAAGTACGCTGGAGGATCTTCCGCGCATGCCACTTCTTGCGCGCCGCAATTTGTGTACCTAATGACTGCAGCACCACCACTACGGTCGATGTGCAAAGAATCAGGCGGCGAGATGCGTTCACGCCACACAACAGTCGTAGCACACACTACTAATACCGTGTTGTATAAGCGATTGAACGTGCCATTTTCATAACAACTTCGTCGTTTACAGCTGGCCACCCATCACGTAAGGCACACTTGGTACTGCGCGTTTTCCCAAGCTTGAGACTAGGAATTGCGCACATAACAAGTTCAAAAATATTTCACACGCATATTTGCTCGTGGTGCAAAGCATGCACCCGTTACAGAAATTAAGGCCTCATGCAAACACTTCAGTGTTTATGCTAAAGCAGTTAACATTCAATTGCAATGAAGCAAGCAATAATACGGTGGCTTTATTCTCTTTCAGCAGGTATTGTCTTTAATATGGGTCAATTCAGAATTTATGCATGTTTCATTGATCTTGGATATCAATGTATATCTTAAATTGCTTAGAATTTTCTCCAAAATAAATTCATAATCTGAGCAGATAAAAATGATAATTTTGACGTTGCTCTCAGAAAAGGGCTTGTCGATTGACGCATTGTACTTGGTAGCGTCTTTAGCAAATTATTTATGGCAGCAATAAGCTGATAAGTGAAGTAAAATGAGTGCTGTTTGTCAAGTTATTATCATGCACAAGGGGGAACATCACGTGCCTTGGCTGATTTTGTGTAGTACACAACGTTACTGCAGGAGATATGAGCAAAATTTGAAAATTCATTTATGTGTCCTGTTCAGGAGCACAAAAAAAAGACATTGGGCATTTGCGGTGACAAAGCCACAAAACCATAGGTACTGGCCTTAATCCCATAGCTGGCGTGAGAATGCTGTTCCCGTCTTCCTATAGCATATTGGTATAGCATGATTACTTCATAAATGTTAACTCGTTGGTCACCCAGATAGCACACTGGTTAACAAGAATATGTCACACTTATATTTTTGCATATGAGTTTAATTCAAAGTGAATAAATGAGTTGTATGAATTTCTAGTAAGCGCATAACATTTTAAACGACCTGGTACAAATAAAGTTCAACTATTCGCAAACTCTGTTAGCATTCTCATTTGCTATGATGACCAATTAAACTTAAGTTGCTGAGACATTTGGCTGTAAAGTAGAGGTAGATGGCTCTATACTGGGCCATGGTGGTCGTCATTAAGGAACTGGGGTAGACGATACGACGGTACACCTGTTTGAAACAATTGCAATCACTCACTAATGACCACCGAATGTTGTGAATAACACCGGAATATTCCCTACGATGTGCCTCATATTTATATGCTGGTTAGGCCCGCAAGACCTTTATGCTAATAATACTATATAATTATTACTCATAAAGTATCGCTGAAAATGAGTATAAATTTATTGGTTTAGTTTCAGCGTCGTCCCTAAGGAAAATGAGCAGGTAACTCGCACTAAACAAAGACCATGAAGAAACTCGGCTACCTGAGGAGAACTGTGGCTGAATCTACGATTATTATAAAATTTTTGGCGTACAACACATTCATAAGACTATTGTTAGTCTCTTTTCTGGGGTCCTTACACCTAATCAAACATTTGAGAAACTGAAAACATACATAAGAAATAATTAGGACCGTCATCACAGTTCCAATAGTGCTATATTACAGGACACGAACCTCTAAAGAATTGAAATACAAAGCTATCGAGAGAGGCCTAAAACACTTTACCTAAATAATTATGAGGTGGTAATGTAGACAGGGATTCGTATAATAAGCCACATTACCGGTGCCCTACAGATTCATTTAAATAGTTTAAGCCAATCGAATATTCTTGCCAAACCAACTTCACCAAACAATTTTTTTATCCTGCACTCATTGAATGCAACGCATTTTCTGAATATGTGCTGCACAACCTAACCATGTCTTTGTGTGAGCACACTGTGGCTAATTTACTACACAAGGTGTTTCCCCAACTATCTGTCGCTTTTCAGAAAACATGTTGTCGCAATTCAACGTGAGCAGACCACCGAGACGTTGAATCCGAGAACTGACGCACAGTTTTTATGCAGCAGCCAAGAGCAAAGATATACACAAAATCACGTCGTTTTTGATCAGTGTCCCTTTTTACTAGACTATTGGCGTGCACATCGTTTTCGTTCTCTGTCTATTTGGAGCGTGGCATCGCCCGGATGTTTTAGCTCAGCTAGTCAATCGCGCATAAAGTCACTTTGGACAAGCGATGGTGCTTCGCAGAGTCACTAGCTGACGTATATTTTAATGAGCACTACGTGCACAAGTTTAGGTCGGTGCTGGTGACACCTTTTACTGCTTGGGCAATCCGGGATGACCTCGTAGCTAGCGTCACTTATTCATCGCAGCACTCAGTAAGGTCCGAAGTATCTTCTGAGCAACTTTTCGGATAGCCCCCATATTCGTAGAGGTGTCGACACCCGTAACCTGTTCCTGATTTTGTACGTTACAGGTGTATGACGTAGGTTATAGCGACCTGCGTCCTACTCTTACTGTTGGTATATTCGCAGACGTGCAAGCTGCTTGGCTTCCTCTGCGCGTTGAGTGAACGTGTCGGCACTCGTTTTGTTGTCATCGCATTCGTATGACAGCATCATGTCCAACATCTTTCTTACTTCTCGTCCGTGAACAAGGTTGGATGGGGTCATCCGTGTGGTTTTTTGTTTATTAGTACTGTATGGAAATGTTATGTAAGGGAAAACATTGTCCCAATTTTGTGCTCGATGCCCACATACATTGAAAGCATGTCTTCCAGAGCTTTGTTGAGCCACTCGGTCAACTCGTTGGTTTGTCGATGGTAGGCTGTCGACTTACGATGAATACTACCACTGAGCACCAACACATGATCTAAAAGCGTGGCGTGAATCTGGTTCCGCGATCTGTTATAACGATGAACGGTGCACGGTCTCTCAGCACAATGTTCTCTATGAAAAATCGGGCCCCCTCCTCTGCTGTGCCTCTGAAGGGTACACGGGAGCCAAAAACGCTGCATGTATATATATATATATATATATATATATATATATATATATATATATACGTATTGTGCTCATAGAGCAAAGGCGCAGTTTTGTTATGTGGGCAATTACCCATTGTTGAGTAGAAATTTCAGCGTGTTCGCTCGGATCAGGATTTCTCCTTAACGAAAATGGAAAAAGTTCGGCAGGTGGATAATAATGAAGTTCTTTTTTTTTCAGCCGCTCAAACTGTCTATCCGAGAATGCTAGAAAGCAGGGCTGAAGATGGCTCAAAGATTGTGAAAATATCAGATGACATAACACTGACTCTGCGGAAAAGTTCTATTTTTTCAGAAGAGTTCTTCATTCATAGCACTCGGGATGGGGTACCGATTGCTTACCACGTAAGTCCTATTTTACATTGTTTTCTTTTGGCTTAGTCGTCGCAAGAGTACGTTTCTCTCCTTTACATAAAAGCAGCAGTCTTGAACACTTTCTGCAGCTATAGGGAATGCCAGACGTTATCACCGAAAAATTCATAAGGTAAATTTATACGCTTTGAGCACTTCTTTACACTTTCTGTTTCTGTTCATAATTTCAAAATAATTTCAGTAGTTTGGTTCATATAATGGGCCACCATTTGCTTTACAACATATTGAAGGAATGTGTTGGACAGTTGTTCATATGAACCTGTTAAGGCACTATGTAGATGTAATATTTGGTTCTTCAGCCTTTTGGTCTTTCTTATTTCAACAATTGAAGTTGTGTTCATCTTCCTATTCATTACTTACTTATTTCAAATACTGCTGTTCTCATATGAGAGCATGGAAATAGGGAGAGGCAATAGGTAAAATATAGGGAATGTGTTGAGAACAATAAATACGCAACAGCGCTGGGGAGAAGATGTTACAATATATATAAATAAATTGTGGTCAAACAAATGCGTGCATTGAAATTGAATACATTTCTGACAACACTAAAGCAAAAAGGAGAGAGGTAGAACAGCGTTGATACAATAAAACTGCCATTAAACAGCATATAAAACAGCATTGGAAGATGTTCAAATCAAGCCCTGTGTGTTCTCTCTGTACCAAGATGAGTCAATCGACAAGTTTGAGGATGGAAGTATGCATAGCGGTACGGGATTAGAAAAATATTGGATGGAAAGCAGTTTTACGAACGAGGCCTGTCCTCTGTCGTGCCGTAATCGTCCACGACAATGACGATCACCCTCATGACGACGAAGGAAAACCACGTTGCAGACCACACACTCTTTCTGCCATTGGGAAGAACTACTACTACTACTATTGCTACTACTACTAATACTACTACTACTACTACTACTACTACTACTACTACTACTGCTAATACTATTACATACATTGCGGACGCATGACCTACAGCTTAGGCAGCTTCGCCCCGAAAATAAGTTGTGGTAACGTTGTCAAAGTGCTGGCTGCATTTAAGGTGTGAAGTAAGCATCACACTTCAATGTTTATGTTCGATTACATCGGGTAACACGGCGTCGTCGACAGCCTAGGTGAAGTGTGAGGCGTCTTTCGATTCTCTTTGTCACGGTAGAACTTTCACTAGGTTTGTTGATACCTGCCGTGTTTAACACGAAACTGATATTGTGGTTAGGTAAGCACTCCGAGCGAAGTAGTCTATATGGCTATTGATTTCGAGGTCTGTAACAGACTACAACAAAAAGGCTAAGGATAGAGTAGATGTTCGTTGTGCGAACGACTTGCGTAACGTGACAACTGATTGTAATGAATTGCTAAGAAAGTAGTCTATCTAGTCTCAGCTAAACCAACTCAAGATCAACGCGAAGAAAACTAAAGTGATTATTTTTTGCTCCAAAAATAAATGTGTTCAGTTAAATAGTACGATTTCTTTTGAAGGTTAAAAACTGAAATTCTTGACAGCCACAAAATTCTTCGCGTGCACTTTTCTTACCAGCTCACTTGGGACAGGCATGTAGATTACCTGAGTGAAATCTCTCTTTTGTGACAGGTGTCCTATCACGATACCATAGCTTGCTGCCTAGAAAAAACAAATTGCACGCCTCCAATGCTTTAGTTCATGCCTAATTGGGTTATTGCACTTTAGTACGGAGCACAACTACTACAGCTATCATACGTAGAGTTTCGATGCTACAGAGGAAGAGAATTTGTTATACGGGCTACACAGACTATTATTCCAGCACTAGAGAAGGGTTTTCTGAATACAATGGTATTAGAATTGACAACCTTTATACTTTTCGTTTGTTACATACTGCGCGATATGCCTCCGAATCTCTCAAGAACTACATGAAACAGTTGGCCTGTTTAGAACGTCGTGCAAGTATTATGAACACTAGGAACCCTGAAACATGGTTGGTTTCATATTTCAGGACGAATTATAAACACCAGTCGTTGGTGTATATTCCGCGATCTACTTAAAATAAATATGAAAAATTCGCGTGCCTAATTAAAAAAATTGTGTGTATATTTTGTTCACATATTATGTCATTTACTGTGACATTCTGCGCTGTTGAAAAGTGCGTCAATGATACCTCTTATTAGCGTAGGTATTATGACTACATGAATTTTTTGTGGCGGTATGAATTTTTTTCTGATAATAAAATGGTGTACGTTTTTGTATTTTAATATTTCTGTTTATTGCTTTTTTCTTTATGATACTTTAATGTACGTAAAATGTTTCACCTTTTTATGCGCGTGTATTTATTTTACTTCACTTTATTTCTTGTGCAGTTGTCATGCTGAAATTATATAACCCTATTTATGTGTAATTATGATATCCCATTTAAATTGTTTTACTATCTGGTTTGCTCGCCAATGCACGGATCTGTTTGTCGTTACTGCCTTGTATAGTCTGGTCGTTGGGTCTCGTCAAGCTACTTATGTAGCTTTTAACCCAGTTAGCATGTATTAACCTAGCCAGCATGTATAAACTAGAAAATCAAAAATCGAATTCAATTGAAATAAATATCGTTTATATTTATTGTGTGAATAACAGTGGTGGAAGTACTTGTCTTTGTGGTATCCCCGATCACATAGAAACAGCTTTAGATGTCGTGTCTCCGAAAATATAGCTGTTATCGATTAAGCTCTAAGAGTTATTTTCTACATGTAAGTGAACTGATTTTGAGCATGACTTGCAGTTTGCGGTTATTTTTTATTGGAAACAGTGCCAAATGCTTTTACGAAATTCATTAGAATCATATCTGTTTTATTATGGATAAAGAGCACATGTGCAACTTCATGCACAAATTTGGTCATTTGTGTTATGGTTGCTATACCAACCCAAAAGTCGTGCTGGCTTGGGAGAAAACGCGTAGTGATTTGAGCGAAACTATGGTGTGTTTCATATTATATGTTTTAGTAGTTAGCACCAGGTACTTATAAGAGATATAAACTACGTTTGGTGACCTGCGGCGCCTACACACATGCTGTGGCCCGTGGTATACTGGTATGTGGCTTACGCGTTTAGAAGAAAGAATATGACATTGCACGGTAAGAAATTTTCAATTCTTTATGTGACGACCAAACTGTCTCAAACGCCGTACCCTCTCACCTTTTTATAAAACTTTTGGCGGACTCGAAGGTGGGGAAGTTATCAAGAGGGCACTCATACGTAGGTGTCTGTATAATTGATTGAGATATGGGGTTTAATGTCCTAAAACACTGTATGACTATGAGAGATGCTGTAGTGGAGAAGCTCCAGAAATATCGATCTTCTGAGGTTCTTCAACGTGCAACTAAATCTGAGCATACATGCCTACAGCATTTTCGCTTTGTTTGAAAATGCAGCCGCCAGAGCCGGGACTTCAACCCGCGACCTGCGGGACAGCAGCCGAGCACCTAAGCCACTAGACCACGGCAGCAGGGCAAGTGACTAGACAGACAGACAGACAGACAGACAGACAGACAGACAGACAGACAGACAGACAGACAGACAGACAGATGGATAGATAGATAAATCGATAAACAGACAAACAGACAGGGAGACTAACAGTTAGATAGATAGATAGCTAGATAGATAGACAGACAGACAAGAAGACGAACAGATAGATATATAGATCAATAGAGAGACCGACAGATAGATAAACAAATAGACAGATAGACAGATAGCTGAATAGATAGATAGATCGAATGACAGATAGACCGACATAGAGAAGAACAGATAGATAAATAGATCAATCAATCAATAAATAGATAGATAGATAGATAGATAGATAGATAGATAGTTGATAGATGCAGATGAATTGATGTATAGATATATAGATGTGTAGATAGATAGACAGATAGATAGATAGATAGATAGATAGATAGATAGATAGATAGATAGATAGATAGATAGATAGATAGATAGATAGATAGATAGATAGATAGATAGATACGCCCAAAGTCCAGCAGTACGCAAGCAATTGCTACGCGTCTAAAGTTAGCCCGATATGTGTGCTATTCCAATCTGCTTACCTCGAAGCAATGCATTCGTAATGTTGATGGTACCACTATATTTTTCGGAATAATTTTATTACAGAAGGTTCATGCTCGTGATAATGCGCGATCTGACTGAGTGTATTTCTGTTTAGGTTGTGAATACTGACTGAAAAAGTTCATTAGTGCAATCAGCTTCCGAATAATTTTCTTCTACAGGTAGTTGCTCTGCTAACATCTTTACCCTGAAGCATTTTCATTACGTGAAGTGGCTATTTTCAAGAAAATTTGATAGATGTAGGTTCATATTTTGGACGTTTGCTGCCATGGCTTTATCTAAAAAATCAGCTTTAACGTACTGCAGTTTCAAGTTCATGGACACCCTTGGCCAGTTATCACTGTTACATAAGGCCAATTCATGCGAGATCTCGGCTTGTGCGTGACCCATGGGTTTGACCTTTCGCCTTTTAGTTTTTGGCGGGCAGGAGGGCATATTTATCAATACGAAAAAATTGCCAGATCTCACGAAAAGTGGGAATTGTTGATATGAGAAGCACTAGTAGGAAAAGTTGATATGTCACTTTGATTGATTTGTGGGGTTTAACGTCCCAAAACCACCATTTGATTATGAGAGACGCCGTAGTGGAGGGCTCCGGGAATTTTGACCACCTGGGGTTCTTTAACGTGCACCCAAATCTGAGTACACGGGCCTACAACATTTCCGCCTCCATCGGAAATGCAGCCGCCGCAGCCGGGAATCGAACCCGTGACCTGCGGGTCAGCAGCCGAGTACCTTAGCCACTAGACCACCGCGGCGGGGCATTAATATGTCACTTTGAAATTAGCAAAACGTTACGAGGTTGAGGTGAATGATGCCGTACACGATTTCCGTGTCATGATTATTAGGTTTAGATGTATTGTTTACCTCCGTCATCTATTCACTTTATGTGATACCAAATTTAGTATATGCAGAGCTAGCGAAACGGTCGGGAACATGCTATGAGCGTGGTATTGTGTCATGTTTTTCTTTGACACGTGTATCAACATTATCATGTTTGCGCCAGTCATATATTTCGTCACCCATTGACGTCACGTAACACCAAATTTAGTATATGTCAAGCTAGGAAAACGGCCGCGAGCGCATCATGAAGGGCTCTATATACTACAATGTAGCGTTGACGCGCGCGCACGCTGGGCACAGCGACGTTACGTTAGCAAAACGCGAGCACTGTATATTGATATGTGGGGTTTAACGCCGCAAAACCGCCATATGATTACGAGAGACGCCGTAGTGGAGGGCAACAGAAATTTCGACCACCTCGGGTTCTTTAACGTGCACCCAAATCTAAGCGCACGGGCCTACAAAACTTCCGCCTCCATCGGAAGTGCAGCCGCCTAGCCGGGATTCGATCCCGCGACCTGCGGGTCAGCAGCCGAGAACCTTAGCCCTTAGACCACCACGGCGGGGCGCAAGCGCTCTATAGTCTCACGCCAAGCGCGACCAGCGACCGTCGGCGCAGCCCGATGGCACCCGGCCCAAAATTCCCGCTAATGCGTTACCCAGACAACAACGGGTTTCTCTCTTTTCGAGACAGAGGGACGCCGGACACGCTGAAACGGGAATGCTTCAATGCAACGCAGCGCGGCGCACGGCTGGGAGTATATGAAAAAAAAAATGGCAGCATATCCACTGAGTGAATGATGGAGAGTGGGGCGAAGCATTCGTCCATCCATGCGTCCGTCTGTGTGACCGTCCATGCATCTGTTCGCGCGCCCGTCCCTGCGTTCGTTCATGCATCCGCCCCTGCGTCCGTTCATGCGTCCATCCATGGATCTGTCTGTGTGTCCGTTCGTCCACCTATTCAACACTCCAAGTCCCACCATTTCGCATCTTTTTATCCCTTATAGAAACACCGCCATTCAGTGGACATTCCAAGGACTAAACCAGAGGTGGCACACGCACACTTTCTTACGGCTTGCGCTTCGGGTCTACTTCCCACCTTCAACCACCTTGAGTTCATGGTATATACTAGTTCACTGTACTCATGGCACTGCGGCCCAATGCTCGCTAAACCTTTCTAAAACCAAGGAGGTTACGCCCAGCGAGTATAACGTAGCAACCTTTCCCTGTCAGATAGTGCTCAATGTGCATGCCAGTGGCTGCTAATGTGAAATGAGAGACAAGAGGATTGAGCTTTTAATTTCTTACGGCTTGCGCTTCGTATCTGCTTCCCCCATTTAACCACCTCGAATTCATTCACGGTATATACTAGTTCATTGTATTTATGGGCCTGCGGCTCAACGCTCGGTAAACCTGTCTAAAACTATGGAGGTTACACCCAGTGAGTATAATGTAGCAACCCTTTCTTGTCCGATAGTGCTCAATGTACATGCCAATGGCTGCTAATGGGGATCGCAGCGTGCGCGTTGACTAAAAGCCTAATGCTCCTGTCTCTCATTCCCCATCAGCAGCCACGGGCATGTACAATGAGCACTATTTTTTATTGTTAAACAACGCACAAATGAAATCTCTCACCGGCATCATCTTGGAGGTCAAATGTTATACCTAATTCGGGTATGTGCCACTGCTGGTTACGTACTATGAGAGACGCACAAGCCACGCCATAAGTCAATATCTGATTGGTGCATGTAATCACTATGTGCTTACTATTTTTATGTGTTTGTGTGTGTTCAATATGGGTGTTAGCTCTCCTATATATGCATTTCATTCGAACGCTGTAAGTTATGTAACCCTTATGAATATTAATACCTGTTGTACATATTTTCTAACATCTTCACTAAGTCTTGTAAATTCTGTACATATATCATCATGTACATTGTCCATATTGTGATTAGTGCATTTACGTAGTATATGTACAGTTATTAGTACAACGGACTATGGACATGCTACGGACTTGGACACTTTAGTTTAAATGTGTAGTGTATGTTGTGCTTTGTCTTTTGTTTGTTATTGTACCTGTTATACAGACGCTTGTCTCTTAGGTTTGTTTCGTCCTATGAAAGAATAAACTTTTTCTAAACAGGAGCTTCGCTTGTAGATACAACGGCGGCTCTTCTGCTTCCTCTGGTTCCTCCAGCCCGTCTAGCACGATCGAGACATGTCTCCTGGAGCGCGATAACGGCATTGTTTTTGCCTGGTCACCTCCGTGACTTTATGTGGCGTCTTGGATGGAGAGTACTCCCAACACGGGACAGACTGGAGAGGTGGGGCATGGTCCCATCTTCCACTTGTCCAAACTGCCCGTTACAGGAGTCTAACCAGCATATGCTGCAGCAATGTGTCATTGCAAAGGTGTTTTGGAAGTCAGTTAACACTAGTTTTCACGGCCTAGGTGTTAATCGCTTTGTAACATCTGGTCGCTGCCCGCGTAGTCGCTTTGCACGCCTTCTAATAGCTGCGGGAGCTTTTTGTTTATGGCGTAATAGGTGCGAAGCTGTTGCGGCAGATCATCGTCGTCGTGCTCTTTTTTCAATACTGGAACGCCTCTACTCTGAACTCATATCGTTTCTGTCGGAGGAATTGTTCTTCTTTGGGGAGGAAGAATTTCTACGACAATGGTCGTGCCGCTTTCTGTCCGTAGTTGACAGACGCGTTCAATTAGTTTTCCACCTGGCCTGGTTCCTATAGCCAGGTCACCTGTCAATGTCTGAATGGTGCATGTAATCACTATGTGCTCACTATTTTTATGTGTTTGTGTGTGTTCAATATGGGTGTGAGCTCTCCTATATATGCACTTCATTCTAACGCTGTAAGTTATGTAACCTTTATGAATATTGATACCTGTTGTACATATTTTCTAACATCTTCACCAAGTCTTGTAAATTCTGTACATATATCATCATGTGCATTGTCCATATTGTGATTAGTGCATTTACGTAGTATATGTTCAGTTATTAGTACAACGGACTATGGACATCGTACGGACTTGGACACTTTAGTTTAAATGTGTAGTGTATGTTGTGCTTTGTCTTTTGTTTGTTATTGTGCCTGTTATACAGACGCTTGTCTCTTAGGTTTGTTGCGTCCCATGAAAGAATAAACTTTTTCTAAACAGGAGCTTCGCCCCTAAAACGTCATGCCTGGCGTCGCGACGCTGGCATGACGCGACGAAATGAACGCCGGCGAGCACGCGCATCGCGTCACTTCGAAATGTAGTGTCACCTTGACTGCGGCATGTAGTCTTCTTATCACATGACACGCATCTCATGAATTTCATGTTTGCACCAGTCACACACCTTTGTCATCCATTGACGTCACCTAATACCAAATCGGGCATATGTGTATCTAGCGAAACGGCCGCGAGCGCATCAATAGTGTAGCATGTAGTCATGTTGTTACACGACACGCATGTCGTCATTATCATGTTCGGATTTGTCATTACCTATGACATTCATTCGCGTCACGTTTTACCGAGTTTGTACATGTGAACCCAGCGGAACGGGCACGAGCGCTTTAGAAGCGTAGCATGTAGTCATGTTTATTTATTTATTTATTTAAAAATACCTTACAGGCTCTATTACGGAGCATAGAGTAAGGGGGGTACATAGGAAAGAATTCTATAGTGGGTGATAATACTGTCACAATACAAAGCAACTACAAAGGAAAGCAACTACAGAGCAACTAATAACTAATAACTGATAAATATACAAAGCAAGTAATACCATTGGAACTAATAACAGTGGTTGCACAAATGACAAAGAGGGGCTTTAAGCAACAACAAGAATTTCCCAGCCGCAAAAATGAACAAAGAACAAAAACAGAATTCAAAGAGGTTATACAATGCTATTGAGATAGATGTATCATTAATTGCTCGCGAAAATTTTCAAGATTAGTTAAATTGACAATGACGTCGGGTAGTTCATTCCAGAGTGCTACGGCGTGAGGCAAAGCTGATGAATTGAATGATTTTGTTTTTCCAAAGATGCGTGTGATGCTTCGCTGACGGTGAAGTCGTTTAGACATGCGCAATGGTGCCGTTAGTGGGAAGGGTGGTGGCCTGGACGCGTGAATATATTTATGAAGCAAAGACAGGACGGCAACTGTGCACCGTATGTCTAGATGCTGTTATGAAAGGTCACGTTTTATTTGTGTGACGCTCGAGGGGCGACTGTAAATACGTGAAATGAACCGTGCCGCCCTGTTTTGCACAGCTTCTAGCTGGTTAATGAGATAGGCTTGGAAGGGGGACCATATGGGTGATGCAAATTCCAGCTGTGGGCGAACAAAGGTTAAGTAAGCTTGTTTGCGGACATTATTTGGCGCGTTTCGTAGGTTTCGACGTAAGTATCCCAGTGTTCTTGATGCGTTTGCAGATATGTAGGTTACATGTGCCCCCCAAGTAAGATTAGAAGTGAAATGAACGCCGAGGTACTTATACGAAGACGACCGTGACACGTTGGAATTATTTATGGAGCAATCAAATTCAACAGTTAATTTTTTTCGACTAAAGGATATTACATTACATTTTGATAAATTTAAAGTCATTTGCCATGCACCACACCAGTTGGTAATGAGATTAAGGTCTTTTTGGAGAGCAAGGTGGTCATCGGTACTAGTTAAAGAACGGTATCGAATGCAATCGTCAGCAAAAAGCCGTATTGACGAAGAAATATTATTTGGAAGATCAATAATGTAGATTAGAAAAAGTAGTGGCCCCAAGACGCTACCCTGAGGCACTCCGGAGGTGACATCGGAAATTGGAGAGGAAGAGGTATTAACCAGAGTGAACTGCTTTCGAAAAGACAAAAAGTTACGGATCCATGATAAGGTTAGCGAATCTAAACGAAGTTCTGTTAACTTTGAAATCAGACGGGAATGAGGTACGCGGTCGAATGCTTTAGAAAAATCTAGGAAAATGCAGTCAGTTTGTAAATTATTATCCATATTGAAGTGAAGATCAGTGGTAAATTCCAGTAATTGGGTGTCGCAAGAAAAACCTCGCCTAAATCCATGCTGATTCTCAAAAAAGAATTTATTGGTTTCTAAATGACAATAAACGTGCGAAGAAATGATATGCTGAAGCATCTTGCAGCAAATGCATGTTAGTAATATGGGGCGATAATTTTCTGGTGAGTATCTATTGCCACTTTTAAATGAGGGAACTACTTTACCTATTTTCCAATCAGCCGGCAAGTGTCCTGTTGATAAAGATTGCGTGAAGATGTGGTACAGGATTTTACTTGAGCATAATGACGTGTTTTTGAGCACCTTGGAAATAATGTTGTCAATGCCTGAAGAAGTTGATAATTTAAGTTTTCCAATAAGATTCGCAATTCCTTCAGTGCTGACGGCAATAGGTTCCATTATAGTAAAATCAAACTCGGGAACTTCTGGCACTCTGGAATGATCCTCACACGTGAACACAGATGAAAAAAATGAGTTCAACACTGAAGCGCTATCTACATCTGATAGAAGCATATGGTTAGCATCTTGTATACTGACAGATGTGGTAGCATTGTGAGGGGAAATTACTTGCCAGAATTTTTTCGAATTAGTATTTAACATAGAAGGCAAATCGTGTGTAAAATATTTAGATTTCGCTTTGCTTACAAGCAAGCAGTACTCTTTCAAAGAACCCTTGTACTTTTCCCAATCTGAAGGGCTCGAAGTGCGTTTTGCAATTTTGTAGAGCCGCTTCTTCCTTGATCTATGAGACTTAAGCGTTTTGTTAAACCAGGGATTTTTATGGTCGTTAGAGATAGAAATTAGGGGAATATATTTATGAACCAAACTAATGATTTTGTTTTTGAAGAGAATCCAGTTTTTGTTGACTGATCGGTATGGGAAAGATGGAAGAAAAACCTGATCGTAAAAAGCATCCGGTTCATCATTTATACCTTCGTAATTACCTCTGTTATAGTCCCGAATTTTTTTAACAGTGCTATGTAATACGTGGGTTGGGAGGCTAAGTGTTATTTAAAGTAGCTTATGGTCACTGAAACCATCTACGTGCAGAATAGAACTAACAGTCTCATGAGCGCTAGTTAAAATTAAGTCTAAAATGTTTTTACCACGAGTCGGTTCCTTGACTACTTGAAAGAGGTTATAATCTAGGGTTAGGCATACAAATTCCAATTCTTCGTGGCAGGTAGAAGTTAGGAGAGACCAATCAATCTGGGGAAAATTAAAGTCGCCGAGTAAGTATATATTATCAGGAGAGCATTGCCGAATTACGGAATCAACGCTTTTGCGCAGCTCCTCTACAAACGAGTTATCCGAGTCGGGAGGGCGATAGCAGACACCTATCAATATTTTTGTTGCTGATGTGATGCATGCAGCCCATACAATTTCAATAGTGGAGTCTATATTGACGCAAAAGGATGAAAGTGTTTTTTCAATAGCTAGTAGAACGCCACCGCCTCTTTTTTTATCGCGGTCATGCCTAAATATGTTGTAGGCGCTGTTATCGGGGAGAAGCTCGTGGTCGGGTATATCAGAATGAAGCCAAGTCTCTGTTATTGCTAAAATGTCAGGGTTACTATCTTCTAAGAACGAGCAAAGCTGATCGCGTTTGGGTATAAGGCTGCGTATGTTAGTAAAACATAACTGCATGAATGGTGACTTGTTATAGTAATCTGAACACTTAGGTTCCGTTGCGTGTGCATGCTTTCTTTGCTATGTTTTGTGAAGTACAACGGAATCCGTTGCGTGATCATTCATGTAGGTCTCGTCATCAATGCGCAGTTTGTCCACTGACAACTTTATTGGCTTCTTTAAGCGTTTGGTGAATTCAATTAACTTTTTCCTACAATAACGTGTAGATGGCGAGAAGTCCTCACCAATCGAAAAGTCCGTACCCTTTAGTTTATGCGCGGCAGAAAGAACTTTTTGTTTGTTTTTAAAGGAACTCATTTTAGCTATGATTGGCCGCTGCTTATAAGTCTTGTACTTTCCTAGTCTATGTACCCGTTCAAAGTGGTCGTTTGTTAGTGGGATGCCAAGTTTTTGAGAACAGAAAGTTATGAAAGTTATTATTATTTTTTCCTCGGATGTTGCCCAATTTTCTTTGTCTTCGTCATCTATACCAAAAAAGAACAGATTGTCCCGCCGTTGCCTGTTTTCCGCGTCATCACATCTCATCGTTATCGACTGTAGCCTATCAGTAATATTGCGCAAAGACTCATTAGGCACAGAATCGAGTACAGTGGAATCAACTGCATTCTTTGCGGTTTCCAAGGCAGTAACTCTTTCCGCCAATTGCTTAATCTGCTGGTCAGCCACATCTTGCCTTTCCCGAACACTTTTCAATTCACTGAGTATTCTGGCCTGCCCAGCCTCAAGCCTGCCGACAACCTCCAAAACTGTGGCGACCTTGTTTTCCAAGGTAGGCCCAGGGTTCATCTCGACATCGCCACAAACGATGAGCAACAGTTCAATCAGAGCATGGCACAGGCGTGTCGGAAGACAGCATGCTCGCCTCACAGAATCGAACAATGCCGCTGGGCACGACACCGCAATCAGAAAACGATTGTCGCTCTTCACACAAACAGCGCACTCAAGGTAACTAACCTGAAAATACAGTAGTGGTAAGCGACCCATTCTCGATGCGGTGTCGTGTCCAAAGGAAACAGTTACATGACACGCATCTCATGATTATCATGTTTGCACCAGTATCATACCTGTGTGATTCATTCGCAACCCGCATTGCCAAGTTTGTTATAAATGAAGCTAGCGAAACGGCCGCCAACGCATCATGAGCGTGGCAAGTAGTCATGTTCCTACATGACACGCTACTCATGATTTCGATGGTAGGGTGTGCCGCTTGTGTTCACCATGCAATCATGTCATACCATACCAGTTTTGCAGCATGCCATGTGAACAAAACCACCGAAAGAGCTGCAGGACCTTGAAATGTGAATCAGGACATTTATGACATAGATGTCATGATTTTACTGTAATGACTACTCAAATATGTTCTTCATAGAGTCATGTTGTGCCATATCAACTTTGGTATCGATAGCATTATTGAAACGACCAGGAAGCTAAAAGTCGTAGGCCGCTAGATAGATAGATAGATAGATAGATAGATAGATAGATAGATAGATAGATAGATAGATAGATAGATAGATAGATAGATAAATAGATAGATAGATGGATAGATAGATAGATAGATAGATATATAGATAGATAGATACATAGATAGATAGATAGGTAGATAGATAGATAGATAGATAGATAGATAGATAGATAGATAGATAGATAGATAGATAGATAGATAGATAGATAGATAGATAGATAGATAGATACCGTGTACTTAGATTTGGGTGCACGTTAAAGAACCCCAGGTGGTCCAAATTTCCGGAGCCCTTCACTATGGCGTTTCTCATAATCATGTGGTTGTTTTGGGACGTTAAACCTCACAAATCAAATCGATAGATAGATAGATAGATAGATAGATAGATAGATAGATAAGCTCCAAGTCACCCAAGTTCACTAAGAAATTCTTCGCATTTAAAAGTGCAATCTAATTTAAGGTAATCCGGAAACTCTTTATGTCGCGTAATGCGTCATGGCTGAGGTCTAAATAGATAATTATTTCATTGTGTCAGCGGGTTAGTATACTGCTGTCATTCCCTATTTGAAAGTGTTTGTTCACTGATATTTCAATACGATTTATTAGTGCGTTGGTAAATCATGAACCTTATTGCAGTTCTTAGTTTTACGTAATGGTTATATTTACAACTGATTTATTAGCACTTATCCAAAGCATTGGCGAAGGAGAATAAGATTCAGAGCCTTTTTTGCGGCGTCTCGCGTGCGTGTAGCCTCGTTGAAGACTTGCTGAGTAATGTCAAAAGAGAGGCAAAAAAAAATGCTAAGCAAGCATTCAAAGTTGAGGACGACTCATCCATAGCCTTCCAGTCTACGTCAGCCAAACTAAAATTATTCATCAGCAATCTTCTCGAGCTTAGCATGTTGTGTTGCGTCAATCGTTGAATCATGAATGTGCTTTCATAACTAGATGACATGTTCTGATAAAAACACGCAATGAATTCAGTCTCTGAGTCACACGTCACTTCACAAAAAAGATAGCTTTGGCTTTGGTATTGTGCGGAAAAAGAGGACAAGAAAAATTGATTCTTGATCAGCAGGGAGAGGCCACCTTCTCATGCCGTATGGTTCGTTTACACTTATACACTGAACGCTAGACCTTCTTTCTATATCATAGGGTTGAAACAATGTTCTAGTTTTGTCGGACTCGTCGTGATGTTTCCGGAAATGCTCATGACTTCTAATTCATTCATTTTTCAGTATCCTGTTACGGTTTTGTGCAATGTAGCGCCCAAGAGACTTGGTATAACACAGTGGTCTTTTGGGGGCTCATCTTGTCATGTGTGTTGATAAAGTAATTATGCACTTGTGGCGGGCGCCAGCTACGTCAACGCATTTACTGAGCGCCTCGTCCAAAACTGCTTCAAAAGGCACTCGCATCAAACGCAGTAGCCAACACAAAGCCGTCACGTATGTGGTTGTCAATTGTTTACGTTAAAGCCGTGTTGATGTCCCTGTAAGGAACGAGCTGTGTTTATTGCATAGTTAAATTACAAGTACTTTACAATTCATTTTGCATACGTTGATTTATTTGTGGGGTTTAACGTCCCAAAACCACCATTTGATTATGCGAGACGCCGTAGTGGAGTGCTCCAGAAAGTTTGACCACCTGGGGTTCTTTAACGTGCGCGCAAATCTGAGTACACGGGCCTACAACATTTCCGCCTCATTTTGCATACGTGGTAAGCTATAATTGGCGGTTGTTTTTTATAAACGAGGTGCGTGCGCATGGCCACTGACATAATTATTTTATCGGTAGTATCGCTTAAAAAGATTCTACCAGAGCCTCTTAAAAATTTATTAGTTTGTAGGCTCCTCCAACGTTGTTGTGACCACCAAGTTGTTGTATGTTTTGCCGTAAAATCTTTTTATTAAACATATTTTTTTGCAGATGAGGGGTTCTGAACTGGAGAAAAACTTGTATCATGATGAAGAACAGATGGCATCTGTGCATTTGTCTGAAGAGGATGGCTTAACCATTGTACGTATATCACATCTGTTTGTATTGTAAAACGAAATAATAAACCTTTCCTTATTCACTACGTGCAGTGCCAGTAATACTGCACGTGTTATTTCACAATATTACTACCGATGTTCAACTTCTGCAAAGTTCACCAATGATCTTCAGTGCACTGCAGCTTTTTCTAATATTGAGAACGCCAAACTGCGCTGAGAATTTCTTTGTTTCATTAATTAGACAAATAATTCCTAAGTTAACGTCATGCCCGTAAAAAGTTGTGGTTCTGAATAACGAAATGCTGCTGTACAAGGCGCTGCCTAATTATTGTATTTATTTTTTGTGAAAACAAAACGTAAACACAAATGCGGACACGCTTTATTTTGCAAGACATGTAGCTATATTATCGTTATATATTACACTTCAGAAGTTGTCAAACATACTTCACTGCTTTTTCATAGAAATGTTTCCTCCATCACATTATTCATGGGTACTCAAAGCTCATGCCATCAGTATAACAGGAGAGTCTTTAACTTCAGATCAGCAGCATACTCACACGCAATCTTGGGACTTTTGAATTGTACTTATTTCTATGTTGCTTCGCAGCTAATATAGCGACAAGTCGGAGATTACGGCATGCCCAAGTTGTCATTTACGGCTTTTCAGCCAGCAGCATCGATTACATCTACAAGACTTGTTCGAAGCTCTGCTCTAGATAAGGGGGGTGCCTATGAGTAAAGCTATGTTCTGTCTTAGCGCAACTGAAATCGAGCTAACACAAACTTCACAGATGTTGACATACACAAGCACTCAGTGTGGTAAGAGTTCCTCTAGATTCAACAAAGGTGGGATAGTGAGCGGCCAACATTGATTTTTCCATGCGTGCTACTTCCAAATCATACGGTGACACAGCAATTTTTAGGCGCCATGCAGTGCTGCTCAGGTGTCACTTCTCCCACACAGTTTGCGGTTCAGCTGCAGCTCATGCATGATAACTGTAACCTTGCACAATGAAGGAACTTCAGGTGAGTGAAACGCCGATTACAGCTAATCTAGGGCCCAGTCATTCAAAAATTATATACCTCTGAATAACTTAGTGTGGTGCCTCCTGCGCCCAATTTGACCCGCCACACCCGACTCAATAAACTACAAGTTCCCAAAATACAAGTGCTACGAGTGCTCTTAAGCAAGCGTTACAAGTTGGTGGATTTGGTTCTCCAAGTACAACCTACTGATGTAGGTTGTACTTGGAGAACTCATTTGTTTTTGTTTCCTGCTTTTATTTAAATGCAGCCGAATCAAAAGAGAAAAAAATGACGCACTATGGTAGGAGGCTTCTAATTTTCTTGGGAATTTAGCAGAAACATTTCGCATTATATTGCCGTAAACGTACAAACACTGAGTATGTTTTGATGCTCTCAAGACTAGGCTAATTATTCTGCTGTTTTATTTTTCAACTCACTAATGTAAGTGGCTTTGCGTGTCCATACAGAATAACACTACATAATTCGTGATACCTAACCTGCATTGGAATAAAACCTCACTCTCGGAAAGCCACCGACGTAGTCAGTGGGTGGTCATGAACCATAAATTATAATTTCCCGTGTTGTGCTAATCTTTCCGATCGTTGTGTATACTAATATGTAACCAGAATACCATGAAATCAGCGGATAGGTTAAGTCACCCCGTCATACTTCCTTTACAGTTGTGAGCGTGTCATAGCTTCGCAATCACCATTTATGGTGGGATATGCATTACCCACGCAGTCGGATTTCTTGTGTGGCTATCTGTCCCACACCAA